>NC_081353.1:46516213-46540140 GCF_029784015.1 Lycium ferocissimum | reverse complement strand
AATGTAGCCCCAAAAAGATTTAGTATTTCTTTTACAGTTTTACTGAATCTTTAGGAGTGGTCATTCGTATATTTTACAAATTATGCATGATTGGAATAAGTGAATTAGCACATATGTTTCTCTTTTTTTAATACATAAGTGTATATGTTTTTCTTTTTTAAATTAGCACATATGTTTTTTTTTATTACCATAAAAATTATGCATGATTGGAATAAGTGAATTAGCACATATGTTTCTCTTTTTTAAATACATAAGTGTATATGTTTTTCTTTTTTAAATTAGCACATATGTTTTTCTTTTTTATTACCATATCTAGAGAGATTTTAAACTCGTCTGTAATCTTCATATCTTATATCTATTTCATCTTTTATTACCACTTACTTTATCCTTTCCTTTTAATTTCTTGATGAAAACGAGAAGGCTTGATTGTCAACTCTGTTAAACGTATTATTCTCTGTTTGGCATTTTCTAATTTTATGTTTGCGTAAATAAAAATTCATCTGTCTTTTTCATTCTTTGCTTATCTTATAGTCGACTCCCTTAATTACTTTTGTTTCACTAACGTCTTGTCTATATAAGGTCTGTTTAACCACCTGGTAATTGGAATTGTTGTAATTACTAGGGTAGTAATTACACAAAGATTGTAATTAAAACGACTTGTTTGTTTGTCATACAAGCGTGCTGTTTGGTTGCACAAGTGTAATTACATAGTTTGTTTAATTTAAAAATAAAATTTAATTATCAAAAATTTAAAATTAATATTAAAAAATATGTGCCTTTATAAATGATATTAAATTAGTTATTTAATAACACATTGTTTTTTGAAAATATATTAATTAATAATCATATATTTGTAACAAATGTTGTAAAAAATAATTGATATAAATTTTTCAAATTAATAATATTTTTATTTTAATTAATTATAAAACTTAAAAGCAGACTTTTTTTGTGAGAACAACATGGATGAGATTTTTGACCAAAAAAAAAAATATTTATAAATATAATGCCATAACATAATTCAAATGTTTGACAAAAAAATCTATCAACTGTAAGTGAAAAATAAACAACATGCAATGTGAAATAACAAGTCAATAGTACTAAAGCAAATAAATTAAAATCGAAAATATAACCTACGTTCAAAATCCAAAAGAAAAAGCTTAACATAATACTCTTATGTCAAATTCCAACATTACATAAGTTCCAATATGACTTAAGTAAATATAATTCAATAGAAAGGAAAAATAAAGTCTATAACCTCATTCATAGCGAAATTCTACTTTAATAACGTCACTCATTATATGTCAAGTTTGTTAATGACTCATTCTTTCTAATATTAAGAGGTGTAGTTTCAAAAATTAGAATAATAGCACGGTTATGTTAAATTAATAAAATAAAAAAATAAAAATGCGAGCAATTACATGAAACCAGAAGAAGTAAAGGTTGGGATTGAGAAGAAAGGAAATGATAGATAAATAACATAAAAGAAAATATATTTTAAAAATAAAGATAATTAAAAAGTAAAAATAAAAGAGAAATTAAAATAATAGAAATAGAAAAGAAAAGAAATTAAAATAAAACAGAAAAGAAAGAAAGTAAAAAGTAACTCTGGAATTACAGGGTGTAATTACACCCAATTCTCAGTCCCCCCTTCAGAATTGGAGAATGTAATTACACCATCTTAATTACACTCAATTCTCACTTAACTGTGCAATTACTTGATCAAACAAACCGATCAAATTGTGTAATTACACCCAATTCTAATTACCTGGGTGGCTTTCCAAACAGGCCCATAAAGTTTTCATAGTTGGACTCATTACATAATTTTTCCTTTTCATTCTTTGTTCATCTTAAAAATAAAAACATTCTTATTAGGCAGGTCTAGTGGATGCTTTCCAAATAATAACTGCGTGAATACACAAAGTCAAAGAGCATTTATTGGACGCTAGAAAAACAGGGAATCAATGAAATATCTTTACTTTTCAATGCTCTTTCTGTCACAATTTTCTTTGTGTGTCCTTATACAAGTATGATTAAAGAGTCGTCTGTAAGGGTTTCAATTGCAATTGTATTGATTTTTATGTGTGAATTCAATTAAGGAGGTATAAGGGAGTATCCCTAATACTCACAGAAGGATTACAATCGTTTAATTTATCCAAAACTAAGGCAATAAAACTTATTTCCTCCGTTCCAATTTATGTGACGCAGTTTGAATCGACATCGAGTTTAATATGAACCGAACACTTTTGAAAATTATGATTCTAATTATAGCATATGTGTGGCTATAAAAATTTAAACATTGTGGCTTTATATATACATGTGGTAACATTGTGTGGTTTACCCACAAAGGTGGCCACGTTGGTTGAGCAGGAGACTCCCAACTGAGGGGTCGCAGATTTGAAACTCTCTCTCCTGTGTGATTTGCGAGTTATTATTCAGCAAAATAGTTGGGGGTACTGGCTCAAACACTACCACTATTGAAAAAAAAAACAAAAAACAAAATGTCTATTGTTATAATTCGGTGATTGACTTGGTTTCATTTCTGCCACAAAGCTAAAATACAGGAAAAAGTATATTAAACAGAAGTAAACACGACAAAAAGGTTAGTTTACTCTTTATCTTATTCATTTAGCTCATTTACACCTTAATTAAAAAAAAAAAAAAAAAAAAAAAGAGGAAGAACAAGAAGAAGAAGACTGAATCTAATCATGAAATTGAACTTTACTAAGAAAATACCTTACATTATTGAGAGTCTATTTATAAGATCCCAGCTATTTGAGATGAACAAATACAATGCAGTACACTTGATGCTTTCAAGCCTTTTCCATCATAATAGCTACCTTGGATAGACTTCAGTAATTGGGTCTCATAAAACAGACGACAATGGAATGGATTTTTTGTTGAGTTGATCGAACTTTCTTAACCCAGTATAATCCTTAAAAGATGCAGGTCGATTTGACTCGGGTAGAGTAGCAGAATCGGTACTGAGAATATGAGCTATCAAAACGGTTGTAGGTCTTTCGTCCAAATCATTTTGAACACACAACAACCCGATGTGAATACGTCTCATGACTTCAGATGTTGAATTTGAGTCATCAAGAGTTGGATCAACAAGTTCCATAGCTCTACCATCTTTCCACAGATTCCAAGCCTACATAGATATAGACAATCATCTCAATAAGGTTCAATAGTCACGTTCAAGAATCATAGACTTGAAAATAAGGTTAATTTCACGGGTGAAATCGAATTTCCGGTTTATTGTACCAAAGTCACAAGACTAAAACTTTTCTCACCTGAAAAGATTTGACTCTTCCTATGTTGCACAGAAAATTATAATAGGAAACCCAGCAGCCGGCACCAGAAATGCAAGTAGCATGCTAAAATTAACAAAAATGCCAAGGTAGGTATGCCATGTCGGCCTTGAGAATTTCAGCTACGGTCACTGAACTTAAGGTTTAATTTATAGCAATAAAGTAATAAAACTCGATTTATTACTACTTTTGCCCATTCAGATTTACCTGATAAATTTTTATCGACTGAAAAAAAAGAGTATATATTATCGGGGAAGTTTTTCCAGATAAATGGTATTGGACAAAGATGTTTTACACAATACAATAATGTTTCTCATATGATGACATGACAGCCACGTAATCAGAGTAAAAAATTCATCAGATAAGTGTTACTCAATCAAATTCTTAGGGTTCTCTAAAGGTAAAGCAATAGAATTATGTAGGAGGAACACGAAAAAAAGGATGAAGTTGTTCCACCCCCTTATTAGATGAAGTGCAACAACAACAACAACAACAACAACATACACAATGAAATTCCACAAGTGGGGTCTGGGGAGAGTAGTGCGTACGCAGACCGGTAGAGAGGCTTTTTCCGACAGACCCTTGGCTCCTTATTAGATGGAGTAAAACTGGAAAACACACTAAATTTTGAATAATAAATAAAGGGAACTCTTTCGGGAAAAAAAGAAGATAACAGTCCTCATCAATACATTTAATTTGAGCTTACAAGAGTAATGTTACATCCCGTATTTTCGTGTGTTAAGTTGCATCATAGGTTAGTCACATAAGCTCAAAGGACAGGATTATGTTTGAAGTTATAAGTGTTTATGTTATGTTCAACAAGTGATAAGTAAGTGCCGCGAAGGTTGGAGGTTAAACGAATCGGGAAAAAATAATAATATAAGTTTTTAAACGCTAATAATATAAGTTTTGGGATGTTGAATAAGTTATACGATTTGTATGGAGTTTTGGACATATCCAAGTATGCAAATAAAGAGATCGGTGTATAAAAGTTTTAGGTCTCGAAATAATTTCCGCGGATGAACGAATCACATACAATGAAGGCGGTGAACGATGATCTTGCTACGGTGCGACTTTGGAGCAACTATATAAAGGGGTTTAACCCCTCATTTTCAGCCAAGAAACCACCAAAAAAGAAAAAAAAAATTCCCAAAAATTCTAGAGAGTTCTCCAACCTTCCCTCCATTAAATTTCAACGCGAGTTAAGTAAAAATCTCCGGATTCGGGTTCCGCCGGTGTATAGTTACAATTATAATATTGTGTTGCGGTGAATTTGTGGCTTGGGAGTAAGACAAGTATTGGAGATATCGCGGTATTAGCGGAAGTAAGGTATGAATCTTTCTCTTTTGGTATCATTTAAGGCTTATTTACGGAGATAAATTTATGGAATAATTATGTAGCGAATTCGTTTGTGGAGGAGTTGGAGAAAATATCATGTGGAGTATTTTATGGAATATTTTGGTAGTAATGAGGTTGTTGTTGTTTCTGTTGTTGTTATTGGTTGTTGATTGTTGGTATTGACAATTCAGGCTAGGCATATAAATAGGGGAGATCTTTGTCCGAATTTCGGACCTTAAAAGGAATTTATTTAGAGACTTAAGATAAGAGTGTGACAATGAGCCTAATGATAATACGAATGGTTGCCTATGTAGATTATGAGATGACGAACGATCCTAAATAAATCGCGCGACAGGAAGCAAGTTGGAAAGTCGGAGAGTAAGCTCCAAAGGTATGTTAAGGCTAGTCCCTTTCTTCTAAAGGCATGATTCCTTTCTTATGAATCCAATATGTGTTTTCCAAATGTCTCATGATCCCTTTATGTGAATCCATAAATGTTTTCCAAGAATATTCTTATTCTCAAAAGCTAGAAATTCATGATTCATAGAGTTCACGATTCAAAGGCATGACTTCTTTCTTGATAATCCATAAATATTTTCCAAAATGTCCCTATTTTCCGAGTCAAAGATTTATGATTCTATAAGCTTTTATGATAACAACAACGGACACGTTTTTACAATATGAATAACGATGTTAAAGATGAGAATGTTTCTATGATGATTATGATGATGATGATTTTAATTCTTGAAATTCCAAAGCTTATGATGTTAATACTATTAGGAGATTATTTCATGATTTCTCGATTTTATTCATTGTTGTTGATCTCACCTTATAATAATTGTTCCTTCAAGGTGAGCTATAGCGATGATGATAATTCCATAATGAAAATCGGAGGTTACCGACCTTACGTCACTCCGATAGAGTCGTGGCTTTTATTTGGCTCTCATGCATGTTTTATATATATATATATGTATGTATGTATTTTACTACACCGAGCCGCGCTATAGTCGGCCGGGTACGGCACCTATTGTGCAACCACTGATCAGTTGGTGCTACATACCGATTCCCGAAAGGGCCGGGTACGTTACACACCGAGTCCCGAAAGGGCCGGGTACGTTACACACCGAGTCCCGAAAGGGCCGGGTACGTTACACACCGAGTCCCGAAAGGACCGGGTACGTTACACACCGAGTCCCCAAAGGGCCGGGTACGTTACACACCGAGTCCTGAAAAGGCCGGGTACGTTATGATGATGATATTATATATATATATATGTAAGAAAAGTTTTTTTTAAAAGCTGAGCATGCATGACATCCGCCTTATGAGGCATCCAGATGTACAGGTTATCTCTCTTATTCCATGTTACCTTCCATATCTATATTATGTTGTTATTCATGCCTTACATACTCAGTACATTATTTGTACTGACGTCCCTTTGTGGACGCTAAGGAGAATTTTACGCGTTTCATGCCACGCGCGTGTATACGGATGAGTAGAGGATATTAGTCGAAGATGTTCCAAACTCCAAAGATTCTAGGATTGGCGAGCTCCATTTCCTCCGGAGTGTTGCCGAGTCGAGTATCTATGTTATGGTATCTTGATTTATGTTAGAGACTTTGCGGACAGTCACGTATATAACATGTCAGTCTTGTAAGCGGCTCCGTAAGCCGATGTATCATTATGCATTATGTTACAAATTTCATATGATTACAGATTTTACTTGATTTGAGAAAGACAAAAAATATGTTTTTGAAAAGCTTTCATTATGCACTCATTTCATGATTTAAGAGTCCAGTAAGATTATGAGTATAACGAGAACCAGCGGGTTCGCTCGGCCCTAAGTAAGGATCGGGTGCCCATCATGCCCTATCAAAAGTTGGGGTGTGACAAGTAAGAAGGTCTTCAAGTCCATCTTCATGATAAAACGACCTATTTCTCTTTCCACTTATTATTTCCAGAAGAAGCACACCAAAACTGAATACATCTGACTTCACGGAGAATTGACCGTGCGAATGTAAAGCATATTCGTGACATGTAACCGCTAATAAAGAAAAATAATTCGCATTAGTATTGTGCTGTAAGGAACAATTAGGAAAAAATTCAAGTTATTTTCAACATAAATGTACACTCTTGACATGTGGCAACAAATAAGGAGAATTTTCTGGTCTAACCTGTAGAAATTGAAATAAAATATTTTGGAAGTAAAAAAAGAGAGGAGGGGTCAGTTGTGATATATGTGGCCACACACATCAGTATGTCGCCACTGGGAAGGGTAACATCTGAAGTTGTTGAGAGAATAGACACTTACTATGTCCCAACAATTGTGTTAGTGCTTCCTTCAGTTTGATCAACTCCAAAGATTCTAGCCATGCCGAAATCTGAAATTTTTGGGTTTATGTCTTTGTCTAACAATATGTTGCTTGCTTTGAGATCACGGTGTATGATTCGAAGACGGGAGTCTTTATGAAGATAAGCTAATCCTCGTACTATTCCTCTAATAATCTTGTCACGTACTGACCAAGCCAATGATGCTTGATTCTTCATGTCTTTATATTCAGTCACAGATGAATGTTCCAAATCAGATAAAACATCTTTGAAGAGCTAACTCTAAACATGAGAATAGTCATTACCGGTAGCAAATACAGGAAAAACTATTAAGAAAGAAGATGAATTTATTACCCGTTTGGACATAAGAATTTTTTGCTTTAAGGTTTTTTTTTTTTTTCCAAGTAACTGTTTGGTCATACATTTAGCCAAATTTCCACTCCAAACTTGAAAAAGAGTTGAATTTGAAAATTTGGTTTGAACCAGTTTTTCAAGTAAAAAGCAAAATTCCCCTCACAACACTTCAACATTTTTTAAAGTGAAATGCATATCCAAACACATCTTCAACTTCTAAATACCCTTTTTCAACTTAAATTCATATAGTACTTTTTAAATATCATTCAATTCATGTCCAAATGCCTACTTAGATACGTATATATAAACCAACATACCAAATAAAAAGTAATCGAGACTTTTGTTAGGCACGAACTCATAGATGAGTATCTTTTCTTCTCCTTCCAAACAAAAACCAAGCAGTCTCACTAAATTTCTGTGTTGAAGCTTGGCTACAAGTACAACCTCATTCGTAAATTCTTCTACACCTTGACTTGACCTTCTTGATAGCCTTTTTACGGCTACCTCTTGTCCAGTAATAAATTCCCCCTGAAATTAAAGAATTAAGAATTTTTAGTTTTACAAGAACCATGTGTTTTTGGGAGTCATGAATCTGAAATAAAATTACTAATGGAACTTTACCTTATAGACATCACCAAATCCACCTCTACCAACTTTGTTTTGCGCAGAGAAGCAGTTTGTGGCAGCTTCTATTGTACCAAAGTCATATTGCAAGGATTCGGCTGTTAAAATCCCTTGGAGATCTGCAACATATATATTAATAGAACAAAGGTAAGGAGAATGTGAAGCACTTGAATTACAGTAAAGTCTTATATAAAGTCTTCAGATTTTACCATTCATCTCCTTTAGACTATTCCTTTTCCTAATTCTCCTTCGTAGTACAGGTAAGCCTCCAATGAAGATTAGAATCAAAAGAATGATGGCAACAACTATACAAACAATTAGGAGTACTTTTTTAATTGGAATTCCATCATGCGCTGCATCCGATTTAAGCATATTGAGTCCAGATGAAGAACCTGGTTTTAAGTCAACAACCACAACATATACTTAGAAGTATGAGAGCGATAAAGTGAACTATGATGCTTGGTGTATCTCGGCATGGATTAAACATGAAGAAAACTAGTCATCTCTAAACTATCTGTAGCATATAGTATTAGTTAACTCTACCTTTAGTTTTGGATGGAGCCCGAGGAGGCACGGGTACTTTTTTGATGTTGTAGAAAAGATACGCCTCATACCTGATATTACAGCTAGGGTAGTAAATTCTAACACCTCGTTGCCCATAACAGCAGACTGGGAACTTGGTTATCACAGTTTTAAGGCACTTTAGGCAGTCAGAAGCTGAAAGATCAGGAGTGCACTGAGCAAGGGTATATATCGCTATATCTGATTAGTGAAATTGGTTTCGTTAGTTCCAAATCTTGTGTCTGAGCGATCAAGAGTAGTCGCAACGTCATCCATCATGTCTCTTAGCTGATGGCTGAACTTATGCGGTTCAATGTTAATTGTGCGACCATTACGTAGCACGTAACTGCGGGATTCATCTGGACTGGAAACTATGGATGGATCTGGCTCGGGATATGTTGATTGATTTGAATATCGTAAGAAACAATGGTCATACCAAACCATAGACATTTTTCCTTTAGGGCAATACTGAATTATGTCTGTAGTAGCAACAATCACACAATCTTGACATTCGGACTCGGAGACATCACCTCTACACAGAAACATGCCATAAATTATTTCAGAACCATCTTCACCGCCAGAAGTGGAGTTGTAATAACTTTTTCCACCATAGGCATTAGATGAAAGGGTTGATAGTAGCAACTTGAGGTTAGAACGATACGAGCTATATGGACTGTAGGTAATTGTGTTTGGGCAGTCATTTCCAGGAGGTGTGCTTTACACTACAACGTATTTGGCTGATGGGCAAGAAAAGAACGATGGGTACTAGAATACAGTGGCGACCCAGAATTTTTACCAAGCGGGTTCAAAATATTAATAAGTATATATACAAAAAAAAAAATCAATAAAATAAAATTTAATTAATGAAAAATAATTAAAATATATTATTATAATTGTACTCTAGGAAGGAGATGGCTATGAATGTAATGGAACTTGATGTTTGGATTTTTCGCAGTTGAAACTTGAAAGGACCCAGCCGAGAAAAATGAGGAGAAGTTTGGGAATTAGGCTCTCTGTTTATACCTTTAGAATTATATGTATATGGAAAAACTTTCCTAAGTTATATGTGAAAGAGTCTCTTTTGTTTTTGGAGAAAAAGAAATATTGGAAGAGTAAAATGGTATAGTTATTACACAGATAACTTTCACGAACTCAGATGTTTGGTGAAAAAATGAAGCCACTTTGCCGTTAGACCAGACATACTTTTATGTTCAAAGTGAAGTCAATATTTAACTTATAACTGTATTTAGTCAAAGACAAATCAAATATGCCTATATATACCGTATAATTTTTCGACGAAGTGGGTTCATATGAACTAACTTGACACTATGTAGGTCCACCCCTGCTAGCATACCTAATATGCATGGCGGGATATTATTGAAACTACTAGGCATTATGCCGATTGGGAAATTCCTTCCAGTCGAGTTGGGCGCATTTTATGAGTGGAAGGTGAGATTGTCCAATAAGTTTTTGAGAAAACACATTTCAAGCGTAACTTCAAAAGTTAATTTTTGAAATAAATCTTTGTTGCTAAATTCTTAAATATGTATGGATAATTGCATCGTAACACGTTTTTTTGCAAGTTATGAGAAAAAAGTTGAAAAGACACATGCCAATCTCAGCATCAAGGAAAGAGTAGAGCACCACCCTTTATGAATCTTCTTTCCTTTATTTTTCTTCTTAATAGAAAGCCACGTTATAAGAGGTGACGGGTTAGGATTCAAACTATTTTATTACTAATCAATATAGAGAGTTTAAGGTATATGCACTCACACGGTGTAAAACATATGTTACACAATCAAGTCACTTATTATAAAATTACAGGTAAATTTCCTTATAAGCATTAATTGGTAATTCGGTAAAAATGGTATTAACCTATTATCACAAGTTAAAAATAGTAGAGAGCGACAAAAAATTACACTGTTAATACATTTGGTCAATTGAATTACCTCATTTTTTATGAATGAAATTGTCAACCATAAAAGCATAGAATTAAGGGAAAGCAATAAGTTAAATTGCATGGCAAAAGATTACAGTAGAAAGGCCATTGATGATAGATCTTTCTAGGAAGAATCTGTCCTATATATTTGAATGTTTAACTCGAAAGAGTCCTAGAGTTCTAATTCCACCAATCAATAGTGAGTATTGTGATTTGTGAAGGTACTATGTTCGCATTAACCATAACGTCATTTTTACTCTCTATCCTTATTGACATAAAGATAAGTGTATGTCTATCAAAAGGAATTCGAAACCCATTATCATATTATAAATGGTATATACATCTATCAATGGGAACACAACTTAACAAGTGAACCTATTACCTACCATCTTTTTTGATGACGTGCTAATCAGAGTTCTAATTGATATATGTTGTAAATATTAGTAATGGATATCCATTTAATTATACTTGAAAACCATGAATACTTGGTCACCAAGGAAACTTGGCAACCAAGAATACATGGCCTCCAAACTATTATCATGTTTTTGGCCACCATTTTCCTCCTATAAATTGGAGGTCCATTTGATGAATTGAAAGAGAAATAAAAATCTCTCTCTCTCTCTCCCAACTTCTTTAGCTATATCTCTTGTGTCGTGTACTTTTAATATTATTTTATAACACGTTATCAGCACGAGACTCTGTCATTTTAAGCGCTTATTCTGAGTTTGATTTTCTATTCGTGCGCAATTCTTGGAGTTACAGAAGAGCAAGGTAAGTAGTTAATTCTGAATTGTGAAATTTCTACTTTTATGCAGTGGGTCGAAGGATTGGTATTCCTTTGGCGTCACTTTTTCATTCAAGAAAAGTAAGAACTTCCTCAACATCTATATTTACTCCCGAAGAGCAAGTCAGGTGAATAAACTATTACTACTCTTATTTTTAATCTTTTTATACTTATGAGATCTATTTTATTGGTTTCATTGGGTCTATGGGAACCTAACTGATTTTGGATCATTTATGCCTCAAGTTTGTTCCTGAAGAACAATATTGTTAAGAGGGATTATAATGTTAATTTCATATCCTTAATGGCTAAATGAGATTTTGCGAGAAATATATGATCATCAGAAATGATAATATTTATTAAATCTCGTTATAATTAAATTCATTTATTTCTATAACCACCAGAAGTTATAACCACCAGAAGTAGGAGTATTCATATGGGTTGTGTGGCTGCAATTGAAGATATGTTAGAGAGAAAAAAAAAATTCTCTACATTAAATATGTATGCCTCAATTTGCTCCTGAAGTAACAGTATCTCAAAAGAGGTTATAAGCTATCACAATTTGATATGCTTAAGGCACGTTCAGATAATTATGTTTTATTCCTGAAGAATGAAAACTTTTGATAAATGTTGCAAATACAAATTCATTCTCTGAAGTGAATGGAACGTGCATTTGATTGTGAAAATATCATGATTCATTTCCAGAAGAGGTAAAATAATTAAGAAGAAATATTCTAAATATTATATGCTTTACTTCTGAAGTATTAAACTCATAAACTTGCTCCTCGAGTAGCAAATTTTGAACTCTACTCCCGAAGTAGTAGAACTTTGAGCTCTACTCACAAAATAGTAAGACTCTGAATTCTACTCCAGATGTTGGAAGACTGTGAATTTTACTCCTGAAGTAGTAAGGCTTGGAATTCTACTCCCGAAGTAATACAACTCTGAAATCTACTCCCGAAGTAGTAGAATTCTGAATTTACTCCTGAATTAGTAAACCTTTAAACTTTACTCCCGAAGTGGTAAGAACTTTGAAACTTACTCTTAAAGTAGTAAGACTATAAATTTTACTCTCGAAGTAGTAAACCTTTAAACTTTACTCCCGAAGTAGTAAAACTTTAAACTTTACTCCCGAGTAGTAAAACTTTAAACTTTACTCCCGAAGTTGTAAAATTCTGAAACTTTCCTCCTGAAGTAGAAAAAATCGGCAGTATATCTGAGACAATATCAGAAGCAATGTCTTCTTGTGCTTAAGCAAAATAACGAATTATTGTTGAACGTCGCATTTCAAGCACATTTAAATAAACGAGTTTCATTCCCTGAAATGAACGAATATATCACAAACTATCTCATGTCGAGATAAAATACAAGGAATATGCATGTTAATTTTGTGGTATGAAATTAAGACATTGCAACACGTACCTGTCGTACGTAGAAACATCATGAATAATTTTATTAAAGTATTATTCTAAGGCAAAAGAAAGTAGAGTAGAATGCTTTCTCCTATAATCACATTAATACATTATGGTTGGTTGTTATTGATTTCCTTGAAGGAAACAAACATTAATAAATCCCTTCTTGAAGGATGTGATTACTACGTGATAGCCTTTTTGATACAAAATGTTCAAATGTCAATGGCTAATCTTCTTGATGGATATATTTGAAATACTGAAGTTTATAGTTTAACGTTTATTTTCATAATTTATAGTTGAATATTGTCTTTAAAATTCCATTTGATTACTGTTTTCTTTCATGACACCAGTAGTGTCTAACCAAATTTTCTTTCGTGATACCAGAAGTATCTAAAAAATATTTGGTAGTACAAACTAATAATCAAGGGCACCAGAAGATCTAATTATTTATTTACAAGTATCATGACACTAGCAGTGTCCAAATAATATCTGATTATCATAAATAAATTGGAGTCTCTTGAAGATGTTATATATGATAATACCATTCATCGTAGATCGTAATTGGTACGATCAGAACACTGTATTAGACATGAAGTTTACTAACAATAAAAATGGTTATCATATTGAAACTACAAATGATCGGAATATTAAATATCTTCAAGTTACTACGGGTAAGAAATACACATGTGAAATGTTACCCGAGCATGAGGAGATCACATACCATGATAAACCAGAAGTTTATTGATATACAATTCCATGCAATAGTAAACCAGAAGTTTATTAAAATAAATAACACTCGCTATGGTAAACTTGAAGTTTACGGGTACAGATAATTTTTATCAGTTGACAAGACCATTTTGATCGTCCTGATTTAAATCTGATGTGCTAATTGAGTATTAAAAACATATTGAAGAACTAGAAAATTCTTCAAGAATTTGTTTGTGTTGCTTGTTCTCATGATAAGTTGATTACACCAGCTAATGTTGGGACTGAATCCCCGAAATTCTGGAAAATATAAAAGGTGAATGTGGGCCCCTTCACCTGCAATATGATGTCTTAAATAGATGCATCTATGAGACGGTCACATGTATGTTATTGTCAACTGGCAGTTTCACATTTAAGAAGTTGCTTGCTCAAAATAATTGAGTTGGAAGCACAATTTTCAGAATATGTAATCAAAACAATCATCTTGATAATGTTGGTTTATATCTAAGTTGGTTTGACATTAGATGCCTCCATAATATAGCCAAACTATTGCTTATGAGAACAAAGCTTCATATGTTGCTCTGAGATATGATATATTGCATACAACAACACTTGTATGCTTCAGATCAATACGGCCTCTGAACCGTACGTGGGATGAGTTTTTGCCTCATACAGCTTGAGCCGAAGACCGGGGGAAGTTTAGAAGAGATGGGGAAACCTAGCAGCTTCCGGTCGGGGCGGGGATAAGCTTACTTCTTCACAAGCCTATCCACCCAAAAAAATCGACCCTGTAGCGTTAGCGCTTTGCGTTCTTTCTATTCCATTCCGGGATAGGCGGCTAATACTAAAATAATTTGGGAAGTAGTCGTCGTCTGACCAATAAATTTTGATAAATTCTCCCCTCATATTTGGTTCAGGGTCAGGAATTAGATATTTCCATCTTATAGCGTTTGATGTGCGGTATATGATTAATGGATATACCATGATGCACACAGATGGATTTTCCCAAAGAAAATGGGGGCATATGTCACTAAAATAAGGGGGAGAGAATAAGCAGCTAAGAAATATGTTGTGAATTATCATCAGTATGATCCTCAGATAATTCAAGTCAAATGCTGGAAGCATTTACTGACCCAACTATTTCATATTTCATCTGCAAAATGTTGTTAATGTCCCTGAAGGACAGAGTCTACAGCATGCATGGAGCATGGTAGACCAATCAGTTTCAAATATAATAATCCTTGGAAAAAGGAGAAGCAAATGATCATAATAAGGAGGCAATGTGCTCTTGAAGAGCAACGACATAACACTTCATAAACCTTATGAGAGGTTCAGGTACCTGAAAATAATGAAGTGATGAGATCTCAGTAAGTTATGTCGAATTGCGAACCAATTGTTACATCCCGTATTCTCGTGTGTTAAGTTGCATTGTGGGTTAGTCACATAAGCTCAAAGGACAGGATTATGTTTGAAGTTATAAGTGTTTATGTTATGTTCAAAAAGTGATAAGTAAGTGCTACGAAAGTTGGAGGTTAAACGAATAGGAAAAAAATAAAATAAGTTTCGCTGAGTTTGGGATGTTGAATAACTTATACAGACTGTATGGAGTTTTGGACATATCCAAGTATGCAAATAAAGAGATCGGTTTATAAAAGTTTTAGGTCTCGAAATAATTTCCGCGGATGAACAGTAACTGCTACAGTAGTCGGGGTTTAACCCCTCATTTTCAGCCAAGAAAACAGCCCAAAAAAATATTTCCCAACAATTCTAGAAAGTTCTCCAACCTTCCATCCATTAAATTTCAACGCGAGTTAAGTAAAAATCTCCGGATTCGGGTTTCGCCGGCGTATAGTTATGATTATAATATTGTGTTGCGGTGAATTTGTGGTTTGGAGTAAGGCAAGTATTGGAGATATCGCGGTATTAGCGAAAGTAAGGTATGAATCTTTCTCTTTTGGTATCATTTAAGGCTTATTTACGGAGATAAATTTATGGAATAATTATGTAGCGAATTCGTTTGTGGAGGAGTTAGAGAAAATATCATGTGGAGTATTTGATGGAATATTTTGGTAGTAATGAGGTCGTTGTTGTTTCTGTTGTTGTTATTGGTTGTTGATTGTTGGTATTGAGAATTCGGGCTAGGCATATAAATAGGAGAGATGCTGTCCGAATTTCGGCAGACCTTAAAAGGAATTTATTTAGAGAATTAAGATAAGAGTGTGACAATGAGCCTAATGATAATATGAATGGTTTCCTATGTAGATTATGAGATGACGAACGATCCTAAATAAATCGCGCGACAAGAAGCAAGTTGGAAAGTCGGAGAGTAAGCTCCAAAGGTATGTTAAGGCTCGTCCCTTTCTTTCAAAGGCATGATTCCTATGGTACGATTTCAGAAATGTTTCTATAACTTTCTTTGTTTTAAACGTTAGAAGTTTATGACTCCAAGGCATGATTCCTTTCCCGATAATCCATAAATGTTTTCCAAAATGCCGTATTTTTCAAACCAAAGATTTATGATTCTGTGAGCTCTTATGATAACAGCGATGAATATGTTTTTACGATGATAATGATGATGTCAAAGATGGGAATATTTTCTATGATGAACATGATGATGATGATCTTAATTCTAGAAATTCCAAAGCTTATGATTTTAATGCTATTATGAGATTATTGAGCTTATTTCATGGTTGTCTCGATTTTATTCATTGTTGTTGGTCTCACCTTATAATAATTGTTCCTTCAAGGTGGGATAAACGATAATGATTGATCCATAATATAATCGGAGGCTACCGACCTTACGTCACTCCGATATAGTTGTGGCTTTGATTGGGCTCTCATGCATGCTTTATATATATGTATGTATTTTCTCACACCGAGCCGCGCTATAGTCGGTCGGGTACGGCACCTATTGTGCAACCACTGATCAGTTGGTATTACACTTCGAGTCCCGAAAGGGCCGGGTACGTTACACACCGAGTCCCGAAAGGGCCGGGTACGTTACACACCGAGTCTCGAAAGGGCCGGGTACGTTACACACCAAGTCCTGAAAAGGCCGGGTACGTTATGATGATGATATTATATATATGTATGTAAGAAAAAGTTTTTTTTAAAAAAAAGCTAAGCATGCATGACATCCGCCTTATGAGGCATCTAGATGTACAGGTTATCTCTCTCATTCCATGTTACCTTCCATATCTATATTATGTTGTTATTCATGCCTTACATACTCAGTACATTATTCGTACTGACGTCCCTTCTTGTGGACGCTGCGTTTCATGCCACGCAGGTGTATACAGATGAGTAGAGGATATTAGTAGAAGATGTTCCAGCTGGATTGGAGAGCTCCATTTCCTCCCGGAGTGTTGCCGAGTCAGAGTATCTATGTTATGGTATCTTGATTTATGTTAGAGACTTTGCGAGACGGAGTCACGTATATCACGTATCGATCTTGTAAGCGGCTACGTAAGCGATGTATCATTATGCATTATGTTACAAATTTCATATGATTACAGACTTTACTTGATTTGAGAAAGACGAAAAGCATGTTTTTGAAAAGCTTTCATTATGCACTCATTTCATGATTTAAGAGTCCAGTAAGATTATGAGTATAATGAGAACCAGCGGGTTCGCTCGGCCCTAAGTAAGGGTCGGGTGCCCATCATGCCCTATCAAAAGTTGGGGTGTGACACCAATACAAAATGTTATCTCGGCAACGATATTTTTGATACAATATAGCGCGCAATATTATATAAGATTGTGAGGATATGAGTTCTACGTCTTTTAAAGCATGCTGACATAGAAATAATTACCAAGTGATATGATGCATCTTGGTAAGCGATTGGACTTGTAGTCCAGACATTAGAAGATGTCACAATTTATAATGATGGAAGTTGTCACAGCCTTTATGGCTTACTTGACAAAATTTATGCGGAAATTTCTAAAGGATCCAAAATGCTTGAAACATAAAAAAATTCTTAGGAAACTGGTTTATAATCCTTACATTGATTAAATGAATCAAGGTTGATGTATTGAAATCGCCTTAATGTATATTCATTGACGAATGGTACAAATATACTATGTTTACCCTTGTCTCTTTATGATAGTCAGAATCTTTCATATGAATATTATTGGAGCTCTTGAAGAGTTTTCAAAAGCAGTACACTATTAGCTGAAAGAAGTTGAAATGAGAAAATTGAATTGGTCCTTAAGTACCATATCTTTATGCAATTGATGCATTTATATATCTTGCTGTAACTACGAGCATGATATAGTTTACTCTTATACGGAGATATTGAAATTAGATCAATTGCATACTGCAAATAAAAGCTTAACATGAATGTGTTTATCCTAACAAATATTGTCAAGTGTTTTGGATATACAGGACATTCATATGATCGGCATAAGAGTTCGATCCAAATATGTTATCTCTTTCCATGAAGGATTACTGTCAAACCATGTTATTATACATGACAATCAAACCATAGAATGATAACATCAGATAGATTATGAACCAAGTCAAGAATGTACTCGACGTGATTTTAACAATATTATATGGTGATGATCCGACTCTATCTAAGGAATGAAGATGCAGATTATCAGCTGGGTCATTTGACAGATCTGATCACAAACACAGTACCAACCTCAAGATATGATAAGTTGGTATATATAAGATCGGAGTACATCATCTTCAACAATTATGTGATGCTTTAATCAAGGGGAGCAAATACGCGCTATACTCTTTTTCCCTTGACCAAGGTTTTGTCCCATTTGGGTTTTCCTGGCAACGTTTTTAATGAGGCAGCTCTCAAAGCGTATTACTAGATATGTGTACTCTTTTTCCTTCATTAGGACTTTTTTCCACAGGATTTTTTCTAATAAAGTTTTAACGAGGCACATTATCTATTAATGGACATCTAAGGGGGAGTGTTGTAAATATTAGTAATGGATATCGAGTTAATTATACTTGAAAGCCATGAATACTTGGTCACCAAGGAAACTTGGCAACCAAGAATACATGGCCTCCAAACTGTTATCATGTTTTGGGCCACCATTTTCCTCCTATAAATAGGAGGTCCATTTGATGAATTGAAAGAGCAATAAAAATCTCTCTGTCTCTCTCTCCCAACTTCTTTGGCTATATCTCTTATGTCGTGTACTTTTAATATTATTTTATAACAATATATACTTTATCTTTTTCCCTCTTCCCTCTTTTTCTCTGGTTCATCTCTATCCCTTTTCAAACTTTTTACTTATTTTCCCTCGTTACCTTTTTCTTTTACCAACTTATTTTCTTTTTCTTTCTTTTGCCTTATAATTTGTTTTTCCACTTCTAAGACAAATGAAGGATTTTAACTTTATAGATTCGAAATTGTTTTTTCTTTTTTATGACATAAAAACCCGCAGCCACCACCTTTCGAGAGCGCACAAGGTAAACCCAGCTCCTGTGCAAGAGCTCGCAAACAACATAGGAGAGATAACCCGCACTAGGCAAGCCCTGTGCGACGAGCTCAACCCAGAAGACAAATCCCTGCTGTCGTAGGCGGAATTTCGAACCTGAGACCTTCATTATGAAAGCCCCATGCTCAAGCGAGCCACCCTTGCCGATATGGATTCGGAATTTTCTGAACCCAAGGTTCATTCGATTTTCTGGGTTTCGAACTTATTATTGTACCTATTTAATGTATTTTTAACACATATATACAGTGTATGAGCCGAAGTTACTAGGTTCAATTAGACTGCCTAGTTATATATAAACCCGCCCTGCTTTCCCTTCCTAAAACCTGCTGCCATTTATTCTTTTGGATTGCTTCCTCTACATGAACATCACAAAGAGATGCAGCGAAGAAATCAATGGATGGTTATACTTTTTAAGGTTTCACTTCGTCAAGGTACAGCGACACTCAACTAAATCTCATATCGGACAGGAAAGAGAGATATAAGAAGCTTGTGAGCTGTCTAAACTCATGAGCTAACTTTTGGAGTCAAAAGTTAAGCAAGTGTGTGGCAGTGGGATCTTTAATGAAGCAGAATACTGGTAAACAATGCTTGCAAGAAAACTCAACTGGAGTCATGGAGATCTGATAGACTTTTCTGCGTAAAACAGTAAATAAAGGAACAAATACTGATGTTTTACACTAGATACACTGATATTACAAGAAGAAATCTGAAAATAGTCACTCCAACACTGCTAACACCTTAAATTACAACCTAAGACATGAATGACATTCAGACACAACCATCATTAAAACACAACCAAAATATCTATTGTTATAATTGCACAGTTATTTGAACTTTCCAATCTAATCATGAACTTGAACTTTACTAGTGAAAATACCTTACATACTTGTGATTCTGATTGTACGATCCCCAGCTATTTACAATGAACAAATCTTATAATGCAGTACACACTCAATGCTTTCAAGCCTTTTCCCCTCGAATACCTACCTTGGATAGACTTCAGTAATTGGTTCTCGGCAAACGGATGACAAAGGAATGGATTTCTTGGAGAGTTGATCGAACTTTCTTATTCTAGTATAATCGTTAAAAGATGCAGGTCGATTTGGCTCGGGTAGAGTAGCAGAATCAGAACTGAGAATATGAGCTACCAAGGCGGTTGTAGGTCTTTCGTCCAGATCATTTTGAACACACAACAACCCAATGTGAATACGTCTCATGACTTCAGATGTTGAATTTGAGTCATCAAGAGTTGGATCAACAAGTTCCATAGCTTTACCATCTTTCCACAGCTTCCAAGCCTATAAATATACATATTCATCTCAGTAAGGTTCAAAAATCATGTTCAAAAATACGAAGATACTTTTTTACCAATAGCATAACAGAGGGTAAAATCGATCCTTTTCGCAGAGGAGAGGCGCAAATTTGACCCTTTTCCCTCAAAACAGTTGAATTATGTAGGAGGAAAAAAGGATGAAGCTGTTCCACCCCTTATTAGATACACTAAATTTTGAGTAATAAAATAAGGGAACTCTTTCGGGGTTGAGGGGGGGGGGGGGGGCGGTGTTTATAGAAAAAGAAGATAAAGGGAACTCTTCAATACATTAATTGCGCTTACATGAGTAAGAAGGTCTTCAAGTCCACCTTCATGATAAAAAGATCTAGTTCTCTTTCCACTTATTATCTCCAGAAGAAGCACACCAAAACTGAATACATCTGACTTCACGGAGAATTGACCATGCAGTGCATATTCTGGTGACATGTAACCGCTAATAAAGAAAAATAATTTGCATTAACACTGTGCTGTAAGGACCAATTCGGGAAGAAATTCAAGTTATTATCAACATAAATGTACACTCTTGACATGTGTGGCAACAAATAAAGAGAATTTTCTGGTAAAAGATTAACAGAAGGGACCAAACCTAGTCAAAAATGAACAAAAGGGATCGAACCTATAGCAGAGGACGGGTCAGTTGTGATCTATGAGCCGCCCACACATCTATGTTGCTCGGACTCGGGTGCAAGTGTCTGATCGGGTACGGATCTAGAGGTCGGATTCGTTATGATCTAAATTTTAAGATTCATGTATCCAAGTATGGATACAAGTGCGGGGCTTCGGCAAAAAATAATTCAAAATTCTAAAAATAGGGTTATAAAACCTAAATTATGAGATATTATGTGGAAAACTTGAGGAGAAAATATTGATCAAGAGGAGAATCTCGGAAGGAGATAAAAGGAAAAGGAGAGAGAAAATAAACACTATGTCTAGTTAAGATTCACCACTAGGAGGGGTAGCATCTAAAGTTGTCGAGAAAATAAACACTTACTATGTTCCAACAATTGTGTTGGTGCTTCCTTCAGTTTGATCAACTCCAAAGATTCTAGCCATGCCGAAATCTGAAATTTTTGGGTTCATGTCCTTGTCTAACAATATGTTGCTAGCTTTGAGATCACGGTGTATGATTCGGAGACGAGAATCTTCATGAAGATAAACTAATCCTCGTACTATTCCTCTAATAATCTTGTCACGTATTGACCAATCAAATGATGATTGCTTCTTCGTGTCTTTACATTCAGTCAGACGAATGTTCCAGATTAATAAAACATCTTTGAAGAGCTACCTCTAAACATGAGAATAGTCTTTAATGGTAGCAAATGCAGGAAAAACTATAACAGAAAGTAGATGAATTTAGATACATATATAAGCCAACATACCAAATAAAAAATAGTCGAGGCTTTTGTTAGGCACTAACTCATAAATGAGTATCTTTTCTTCTCCTTCCAAACAAAAACCGAGCAGTCTCACTAAATTTCTGTGTTGAAGCTTTGCTACAAGTACAACCTCATTAGTAAATTCTTTTACACCTTGGCTTGACCTTCTTGATAGCCTTTTTACGGCTACCTCTTGTCCAGTAAGAAATTTCCCCTGAATTAAAGAATTATGAATTTTTAGTTTCACAAGAACCATGTGTTTTTTGGGAGTCATGAATCTGAAATACAGTTACTAATAGACCTTTACCTTATAGACATCACCAAATCCACCTTTACCAATTTTGTTTTGCGCAGAGAAACAGTTTGTGGCAGCTTCTATTGTACCAAAGTCATATTGCAAGGATTCAGCTGTCAAAATGCCTTTGAGGTCTGCAACATATATTAATAGAACAAAGGTAAGGAGAATATGCAGCACTTGAGTCATAGTAAAGTCATATATAAAGTTCAGAATTTACCATTCATCTTCTTTCGATTATTCCTTTTCCTAATTCTCCTCCGTATTAAAGGTAAGCCTCCAATGAAGATTAGAATCAAAAGACTGGTGGCAATGACTGTACAAACAATTGGGAGCACTTTTTTAATTGAAATTCCATCATGCGCTGCATCCAATTTAGGAATATCGAGTCCTGATGAAAACGTGGTTTTAAATCATCAACCATAATGATGTACATAGAGGTATGACAGAAATAAAGTGATCTATGGTGTTGGTATATCCCGCCATGGATTAAACATGAAGAAAACTAGTCATCTTCAAACTATTATGTAGGCATATAATATTAGCAAACTCTACCTTTATTTTTGGATGGAGCAGGAGGAGACACAGGTACTGTTTTGATTTTGTAGAAAAGATACTCCTCATACCTGATATTACAGCTAGGGTAGTAAATTCTAGCACCCCGTCGCCCATAGCAGCAGACTGGGAACTTGGTTATCACAGTTTTAAGGCACTTTAGGCAGTCAGAAGCTGAAAGATCAGGAATGCACTGAGCAAGGGTATATATCGTTTTCTCATTAGTGAAATTGGTTTCTTTAGTTAAAAATCTTTTGCCCCAGTGATCAATAGCAGTCGCAATTTCATCCATCATGTCTCTTAGCTGCTGGCTGAACCTATGTGTTTCAATGTTAATTGTGCGACCATTACGTAGCACGTAACTGCTGGATTTATGTGGATTGGTAAATATGGATGGATCTGGCTCGGGATATGTTGATTGATTTGAATATCGTAAGAAGCAATGCTCATAATAAACCATAGCCATTTTTAATTTGGGGCAATAATGAATTATTTCTACAGTAGCACCAGTCATACAATCTTGGCATTCATCCTCGGAGACGTCACCTCTACACAAAAACATGCCATAAATTTTTTCAGAACCATCTTCACCGCCAGAAGTGGAGTTGTAATAACTTTTTCCACCATTGGCATTAGATGAAAGTGTTGCTAGTAGCGACTTGAGGTTAGAATGATACAAGCTATTTCGACTGTAGGTAGTTGTTTTTGGGCAGTCATTTCCAAGAGGTGTGCTTCTTACACTACAACATATTTGGCTGATGAACAAGAAAAGAACGAAGGGTACTAGCATACTCGACATGCATGGAGGGATATTATTGAAAGTACTAGGCATTATGCAGATTGGGAAATTCACTCAAGTCGAGATATGTGCGTGTTTTGTGCATGGAAGGCGAGACTGTCCAATAATTTTTTTAGAAAACACATTTAAACCGTAACTTCAAAAATTTTTGAAATAAATTTTGTTGCTAACTTCTTTAAAAAATATGGATAAACGCTTTGTAACACGTCTTTTGCAAGTTTAGGGGAATATTCAAAAGACAGATGCCAATCTCAGCATCAAGGAAGGGGTGGAGCACCACCTTTTATGAATCTTCTTCTCATTTTTTTTCTTTTTCTATAGAAAACCACCTTTTAAGAGGTGCGGGGTTAGGTAGATTCATACTATTACACAGCGTAAAATATATTTTACACAACGAAGTCACTTGTTATGAAATTACAGGTAAATTTCCTTATAAGCATTAATTGGTGATTTGGTTAAAATAGTATTGACCTACTATCAAAAGTTAAAATCAACTGACAGTAAAATTTTACACTGTTGATACATTTGGTCAACTGGCTTACCTCCTTTTGTATGAATGAAATGGTCAAAAATTATGTAACAAAAGTCCAAAATTAAGGAAAAGCAACAAGTTAAATAGCATGGCAAAAGATTCCAGTAAACACAGTGTAAAATATATTTTACACAATGAAGTCACTTGTTATGAAATTACAGGTAAATTTCCTTATAAGCATTAATTGGTGATTTGGTTAAAATAGTATTGACCTACTATCAAAAGTTAAA
>NC_081353.1:46483158-46516113 GCF_029784015.1 Lycium ferocissimum | reverse complement strand
AAGGCTAAGAACTTTTCAGTGTTTCACAGGATGATTTCAGGAGAAAGCACATCAGGTATATTTTAGTTCATCATTCTTTCATATTAACAAAACAAAATATTACTGAGTACTGTCAGTAGCTTGTAGTTCCACTCAACTAAAGCTATGTATGGACATTTTTTTTTTGTCTTACACAAATCACAGGTTTGATGCCTAATCTAAACTAACTACCCATAAACAACATGATTAGTACACTAAACGAGCGTAGAGCTACACTGAACAAAATTAACTGAGCTTAACTAACCCCAGCAAATAACTCATATAAACACCAAATAGAGATTTTAAGTCATATTTTCAAATGAAACACTGAGTATACTAAATGAGCACCAGCCGTTATAAAAAAAGATAGATGTAACTCCCTATTTTACGACATCGGTCACAACTTCCTATTTTACGACATCGGACATACAAACTTCGACACAGCACCAACTCGAAACCAAAAGCATTTTAAACATACAAACAAGGAATCCAAACACACATCGAAAATCAAAGTGAACCAAAAAAAGGTGGAAGGAAGGGATTATCGACTTTTCCAAGTGCGATTGACCGAGGCAGGGGAGCTCGGATTCGACGAACTCCGACCTCGAATTCAAGTAGTTTTTAGATAGCAGCAAGTAGGTAGAATTTTAGGAAGTAAAAAAAAGTCTTTGAAGGCTAAAGTGGCGGCTAGAATCTTCGTTTTTCCCAAAATGAATGCTAGAGCTCCTATTTATAGCTGTGAACTAGGGTTTTCGGATTTCAAACCCTTTTTGGCTCCAAACGAAATCGAAGAGTCTTTCAAGTCAAACTCCAATCTCTAAAGCTGACCTTCTCTCAGAAATTTTGAAAAGTATTTTAGTTTTTTGTGTTGACTCAATTAAAGAGGAGAGATGAGGGGATGTCACAGCCCTGATTCTTGCTTGAAAATGGAAAGAACTTATCTCTGCCATGACCGATTGAGATGGCAACCGTAGCTGAAAAGGGACAGGGAGACTGCGGGGTTGCTGCCATGGGGCAGAAAAGCTAAACCCTTACCCGAATTGGGGGGGGGGGGGAATACCCTGAACTCGACAGTGAAAGGAGAGGATTTGATCCCAAAACCAGCAAGGAGACAAAATGTCTCCTACCATGGAGAAAACGAGAGAGGAAGCGGAAATGAAGAGATTAGGGTTTCATATATGGTGGAGGGCTATTTTAGTCATTTCGGATGATTAGGTTGGGACTAAATGGTATTTTTCTAATTAACTAGCCAATAAGGAGGAGACATTTGGCAGGGGTGTGGGGGGTGTGGGAGGCGTGTGCTGGTAGTATGGGATGTGTGTGCTAGTAGTGTGTTTTTGATCATTTGGCGCAGACGTGGCGCTTGCGTGGCATCCACGTGGAAAAGTTGAATGGAATGGGATATGGGGGTTGGGCTCTCCTTTGGGATATTATTGACCAAATTAGGACCAGATTTTATGTAAATTTGAATTTCAAAAATTAAATGACGGACACTCTTTACTTAATTATATAGTCATGTGCGTTAAAAATATTACTTAACATATTTATTAGTACTCAAATAAATAAAATAAATGTATATATATATATATATATATATATATATATATATATATATATATATATATATATATTATAATAGTTGTGCAGTAAAGAAATGCTATCGTTCAATAAAATAAATGCCATGCGTTTCGTATAAGATGATAAATAAAAATGTTAAGAGTGACTATCGCGATTATAATATTAAGCGCTCAAGTAAGATGATGAAAAAAAAAAAAAAAAAAAAAAAATAATAATAATAATAATAATAATAACGGCAATGATAATGATAATAGGCGATGACCATAGTTGGATAGTGGAAAACGACTATATTAATAGAAAGCTAACTATTCTCAAGTTGTCAAAATATTAGAAGCGCAAATAAATATTTTGGAAGAAAGGCGGGACAAAATTGGGTGTCAACTGACAGTAAAATTTTACACTGTTGATACATTTGGTCAACTGACTTACCTCCTTTTGTATGAATGAAATGGTCAAAAATTATGTAACAAAAGTCTAAAGTTAAGGAAAAGCAACAAGTTAAATAGCATGGCAAAAAGATTCAGAGAAACGAGTGTAAAATATATTTTACACAATGAAGTCACTTGTTATGAAATTACAGGTAAATTTCCTTATAAGCATTAATTGGTGATTTGGTTAAAATAGTATTGACCTACTATCAAAAGTTAAAATCAACTGACAGTAAAATTTTACACTGTTGATTCATTTGGTCAACTGACTTACCTCCTTTTGTATGAATGAAATGGTCAAAAATTATGTAACAAAAGTCTAAAGTTAAGGAAAAGCAACAAGTTAAATAGCATGGCAAAAGATTCCAGTAGAATGGTCCATTGACGATAGATCTTTCTTGGAAGAGGCTGTCCTACATAATTGAATATTTAACTCAAAAAGAGACCTACCCCTGTTTGGATGGTGGTTTCCCGTGGTTCATTAATGTATGATTTTCTATGAAATCATGTTTATTTCCATTGTTCTTAAAATTATGTGGTATAGTGTTGTAAACCTGTGGTTCATTCCATGATTATATAATCATAAAAAGTCCCAATTTTTGTAACCACGGATTTGGTGGTTTTTCCGTGGTTACATATTTCATTTCTCCATTATACCCCACCCTCCACCATCCAGCCCACCCCCACCACCCAGCCCCGGCCCAACTACCCCACTCCTCTGCCAACCACCACCCACTACCCCTCACCACCGCCCAACCCTACCCCACAACAACTCACCCCCACCCTAATCCCACAACCACCGACCTCACACCACCCACCCCTCCACCACCCTACCACCCACTAGCCCCACCCTCATCCCACAACCACCCACCTCACACCACCCACCCCTCTACCACCCCCACCCACTACCTACTTTTTTTTAAAGTTCCTATTTTATTCTTTACCTGAGTTTTACTAATATATATAAATTAATTTCTAATTAAGAGTTAAGGGTATTTTTAGTAAACTTACAAGTTATTATACGACTATACAACCAAACCAAACAATACAAATATTATTAAACCACAACAAACGATACAGTCTAACCAAACATTGTGTTCATTAATACAATAAATACAATACAATACAACACCATACTGTACTATACCATACTGTGCATTAATGAACCACGGGAAACAACCATTCAAACACAGGGCTAGTGTTCTAATTCCACCAACCAATAATCAGTATTGTGAAGGTACTAGGTTCACATTAATCGTAAGTCATAACCTCTTTTTGACACAACTAACAAGTGAATCTACCATCTTTTGTCATAACATGATAATGGGAGTTTTAATTGATATATACTTTACATTTTTCCCTCTTCCCCCCTTTTTCTCTAGTTCTTCTCTATCCCTTTTCAAACTTTTTATTTATTTTCCCCCGTTACCTTTTTCTTTTACCAATTTATTTTCTTTTTCTTTTTTCTTTCTTTTGCCTAAGAGTGTGTTTTTTCCACTTCTTTCCCTCAAAGGCGAATTCAATATTTTAACTTTATGGGTTCGAAATTTTCTGAAACGGTTCATTCAATTTTCTGGGTTTCAAATATGTTAATTGTACCTATTTTAACCACATTTAACAGTGTGTGAGCCGAATCTATCGGGTTCAATTGGACTTTCTAGTTATAATATAAACCCAGCCCTACTTTCCTTACTGATGGCATCCAAGAAGGCTTAACTCCATTGCGGACCAGGAAATATCAAGACGCTTTCATGGGCTTCAATTAGTAATGAAAACATGTTTTATGATGGAAGAAGAGCTCCTGCCTCAAGTAGCTCTTTTGGGAAAGTCTTACAACTATTTGCAGGCCCAAATTGAAGATCAAGATGAGTTGAATTGTAGCCCAAGATCTGTCCAAAGAAGGAGCACGTCTAGCAGCCCAAATTCGTGTTCTAGAAGCTTTCTTAATGCTATGTTGACTGTCTTTAAAGCCTCATTGGACAAAGTGTTTGCAGTCTTCTATGCACCTAGGAAATTGCACCTTATTTACTTTAATTTGACCACCTTTAAATCTTCTTGAACAAAGTGTTGGCAGCTCCCTTGTAGGCTCCTATATAAAGGGGTATTTTCTTCTTCATTGTAACTAAGTTTGAACGAATATTAATATTATTAGCCTTGTGGCTTGTGGAGACCGTTGAGGTTCTCTTTAGGGTTTTGCCCTTTTTGTTCTACCTTGAACTGTAGCTTGGATTCTTCAATGGTAAGATTCTTTGTTTGAGTTCCCTCCCTCCTATTCTTCTTCTTCTTAATTGATTCAGTTGCTTCTTTCACTATTAGACAAGGTTTCAAGTATCTAATACTTGAACTTGTGTTCTTCTTTCTCAAGAATCAATCCTTCTCTCTTTCAATCATCTAATTCTAAAGTCTTCCGCTATCTGTGCCGTTATCAAGTGGTATCAGAGCTTTGGATAGTTGCGTATTCTTATACTCACCCGATCATTGATTTGAAATCTAGAAATAACAAAAGAGATTCTAAATTTTTTTTGTTGCTACAGTAACTCAGCTACTATGGCAGTTAGCAAATCTGAATATTTTCCGAGTTTTGTCTTTGTTCTTGAGCTATTTGATGTTGGGTACCATTGGGGAAAATCAAATTTGATTTGGAGTGTAAGCACTTCTTCATCCTTATGTTGAAGATAAAAAATAAAAATATAAAGAGAAACTAGAAAACTCATATCTGCCCCATATGAGCAGTGACTTGTAGTTTTCTTCACATTTTCTTGGTTTGTTCATGCTTTATCTTGTGATTTGGTGACTTTGAATTGTCGGAAATCAAATCTAGTTGTTATCTCAAGAAAATCCTATTAGATTTGAAGCTTCTTTGTCTTTTGCTCATCAAGGAACTCAAAAGTTACTTGGAGGAGTGCAAAGATCATTGCACCACTTTTGGATAAAAGCTCATTTGATATGTTCTAGATCTTCTCTTAAAAGTGTTTATTCACTTCGTTCTCTTGCAAGAGACTTTAAGTATTTGTTCATACTTACTGTATTCTAGTGATTTTGTGCCCCTCTCTTTACTTTGGGCCAATTTGTTCCGTGCTTTTCTCTTTATTTTAGTTGAGAATTTTTATTTTTTTATTTTATTTTTTTGATGAAGTGAGAATTTATATGTTTCCAGTCCGTTATGGTTTTCTTGTCCTTTTCTTTGTTTGACATAAACTCTATTCTTGAACCAAGCTTTGGAACTTACTTTGAAGTGTTTGAGTTGCTGGTTTACGGAAGAACTCCAAGAAGCAGCCCTTGAGTGGTAAAAAGCAAGAGTGGTGAGATTCTTTGGGGGTAAAAGCCTAATAGTGTGGAACACGAGTGTTGAGATCCACTACTTGAGTGATACAGTAAGGGAGTGCATGTGAGATCACTTTACTACTAACAGTTTTCTCTCGTTTTAAAGCATGTCTTCTACAGATTTTGAAAGCATTTGAAGTGAAGGAATGGATGATTATAGTGGAGATGATTCAGGATCAGACGCAGAGGATGACAAAAGGGCAAAACCCTAAAGAGAACCTCAAATGTCTTCAGAAGCCACAAGGCTAATAATATTAATATTCATTCAAACTTGGTTACAATGAGGAAGAAATGATACGAATTAGCCCTGCTATTTTCTGTTATTTGCTCATTAGACCCTCTTGTTCTAGTATGTTTCTTTTTATTTCCTAAGACCCTAAATTGCAATTTAGGAAAGAGTAGCTTTCAACTAACAAAAGGGCCCACAAGTTAGTTATCCAGCTCAGCTATTCACGAGTTGAGCATTTTCCCCTCTCTCTCATATATCATCATTGTAATTGTTGTTTGAGCGTTACGTTGAATATCAAGTTTTTTCTTCTTTCCTGTATTTTTCCTTCTTAGCTAATTAATACTCAATCTATCCAAATCTTAACAAGAAAACACCCCTTTACATAGGAGTCTAGGAGGGGGCTGCCTGCACTTTGCTCAACAAGCTTTAAAGGTGGTCAAACTAAAGTAAATAAGGTGCAATTTCCTAGGTACATAGAAGACTACAAACACTTTGTCCAATGAAGCTTTAAAGGTCGTCAACACAACATTAACAAAGCTTCTAGAACACTAATTTGGGATGCTAGACTTGCTCCTTCTTTCTATAAATCTTGGCCACAGTCCAACTCATCTTGGTCTTAAATTTGGGCCTCCATATATTTGTAAGACTTTCCCAAAAGAACTACTTTGGGCAAGAGCTCTTCTTCCATCATAAGACATGTTTTCATTACTATTTGAAGCCCATTAAAGCGACTTGACGATAGCTATCATTCTCCCCCTTTTAAAGAATATTCGGCCTCAAATCGTGAAATTGACCATTGGATGTAACTGAAGCCCATTAAAGTGCCTAGATATTCCCTGGTCCGAAATGAAGTCAACTCTCTTGAATGATATCATTCTCCCTCTCTTAAAGAAGATTTGTCCTCAAATCTTGGCATTGACCATTGGATGAAATTGAAGCCCATTAAAGCGTCTTGATATTCCCTGGTCCGCATTGGAGTTAAGCCTTCTTGGATGCTATCACAGTATCACTTACTAAAACCTGCTGCCTTTTATTCTTCAGTATCTCTTCCTATACATGAACATCCCATGCTAAAACAAAGAGATGCAGCGAAGCAATAAGCATCCATAGGTAAACACCAGGTAGCCCTCGTTTCTCTATTTTTTTCCTTCTTTTTTTTAGGTTGACTTAGTTGTTTATGTTTGATAAATTAAATAATTAAGGCAAAAGGTGCTTTCGGTTTGTCTCAAGACTTATCCAACATCGGACGTAGTTAGGGAAGGCCAGGGGTTCGAGTGATGGGTCTATTTTAATGGTTTCAATGCTTAAATGTACAGTGACACCCAGCGAAATCTCATATCGGACAGGAAAGAGAGATATGAGAAGCTTATGAGCGATCTAACTCATGAGTTACTTATTGGAGTAAAAAGTTATGCGAGTCTGTGACAATGATATCTTTAATGAAGCACAACACTGGTAAAAGTCCTTGCAAGAGAACTCAACTGGAGGCATGGAGATCATTAATAATTTGTCCTAAGTCGCTCTAATTTAGAGCTTTAATATCTATCATATTGGTCCACATTTTGATGCTGATTAATCACAAAAGATAAGTGCTGGAATTTATTTGGCCCAAAGCCGTGGAATTGCAGGGTAAAAGGTGCACTTTCGACTCCAAAGTCCTTGTAGGGCTAACCAAAAAGGAAAATGGTTCATGGCTAAATTAGTACGCACATCTTTTTGAATCAACAAGTGTTAAGGTGCTCTCTAGATTCAAAGATCACTGTGAAAAGCTAGTGCTCTCTAATATGATTCTAGAATATCTTGCAACCAGATGAACTAGGTCTTTTTGTCAAATACAGCTACAAAACTTGGAATTAATTATTTTGGATGGCATTTAACTAAATTAAAATAGGACTGGTGACTACAATGGGTCTATGATAGCATTATAGTAAGTTATCTGATGATTAAACTTTGATCGAAGTTCAGCAAATGCACAAACAAGAAAATAGGACAAGCACATAATGCTAGAAATGTAACTGTGAAATTAAACAGTGATAAACAAAGAGGAACGGAATAAAAGTTAGAGGTGAACCTTTTCGGAACCGAACCGTTTCCTCCGTTCTAATTAATCCTCGTTCGGTTTGATAGTTGCCCCAAACTTTGGAAGAAAAAAGATAGAGGGAACTCTTCAATACATTAATTTACACTTACATGAGTGAGGAGGTCTTCAAGTCCATCTTCATGATGAAAAGATCTATTTCTCTTTCCACTTGTTATCTCCAGAAGAAGCACATCAAAACTGAATACATCGGACTTCACAGAGAATTGATCATTCAGTGCATATTCTGGTGACATGTAACTGCTAATAAGAAAAATAATTTGCATTAGTACTGTGCTTTAAGGACCGATTCAGGAAAAAATCACGTTATTTTCAACATAAATGTCCACTCTTGACATGTTTGGCAACAAATAAAGAGAATTTTCTGGTAAAAAATGAACAAACAGGATCGAACCTACAGCAATTAAATTAAAATATTATGGAAGTAAAAAGGAGAGGAGGGGTCAGTTGTGAGATATGTGCCCATACACATCGTCCAAGCCAGATACAACAGATTCTACCGAACTCACTATGTCTAGTTAAGATTCACCACTAGGAGGGGTAGCATCTAAAGTTGTTGAGAATATAAACACTTACTATGTCCCCACAATTGTGTTGGTGCTTCCTTCAGTTTGATCAACTCCACAGATTCTAGCCATGCCGAAATCTGAAATTTTTGGGTTCATATCTTTGTCTAACAATATGTTGCTTGCTTTGAAGTCACGGTGTATGATTTGAAGACGAGAATCTTCATGAAGAAAAACTAATCCGCGCACTATTCCTCTAATAATCTTGTCACGTACTGACCAATCCAATGATGATTGCTTCTTCGTGTCTTTATATTCAGTTATATGAAAGTTCCAAATGAGATAAAACATCTTTGAAGTCGTTACTAATTTGAAAAAAAAAAGAAAAAAGATATAACATCTTTGAACAGCTAACTCTGAACATGAGAATAGTCATTAATGGTAGCAAATCCAGGAAAAACTAAAGAAAGAAAATGAATTCAGATACATATATATAAACCAACATACCAAATAAACCAACATATGAACTCGTAGATGAGTATCTTTTCTTCTCCTTCCAAACAAAAACCAAGCAGCCTCACTAAATTTCTGTTTTGAAGCTTTGCTACAAGTACAAACTCATTTGTAAATTCTTCTAAACCTTGGCTTGACCTTCGTGATAGCCTTTTTACGGCTACCTCTAGTCCAGTAAGAAATTCCCTCTGAATTAAAGAATTATGAACTTTTAGTTTTACAAGAAGCATGTGCTTTTAGGAGTCATAAATCTGAAATAAAGTTACTAATAAAACTTAACCTTATAGACATCACCAAATCCACCTTTACCAATTTTGTTTTGCGCAGACAAGCAGTTTGTGGCAGCTTCTATTGTACCAAAGTCATATTGCAAGGATTCAGCTGTTAAAATCCCCTTGAGATCTGCAACATATATATTAATAGAACATGCGTAGCACTTGAATTATAGTAAAGTCATATATAAAGTCTTCGGATTTTACCCTTCATCTCCTTTAGACTATTCCTTTTCCTACTTCTCCTTAAAGATTAGAATCAAAAGAATGATAGCAACGACCATACAAACAATCAAGAATACTTTTTTAATTGGAATTCTATATTGTGCTGCATCCGATTTAAGAATATCGAGTCCTGCGGAAGAACCTGGTTAAGTCATCAACCACAACATGTACTTAGAGGTGCGACACCAATAAAGTGAACTATGGTGTTTGGTGTTTCTCAGCAAGAAGAAAACTAGTCATCTGTAAACTTACCTCTAAAGATATTGTAGTAGTAAACTCTACCTTTATTTTTGGATGGAGCAGGAGGAGGCACAGGTACTTTTTTGATTTTGTTGAAAAGATACTCCTCATACCTGATATTACAGCTAGGGTAGTAAATTCTAGCACCCCTTCGCCCATAACAGCAGACTGGGGACTTGGTTATCACAGTTTTAAGGCATTTTAGGCAGTCAGAAGCTGAAAGACCAGGAATGCACTGAGCAAGGGTACATATCGTTTTCTGATTAGTGAAATTGGTTTCTTTAGTTAAAAATCTTTTGCCCCAGTGATCAATAGCAGTCGCCAATTCCATCCATCATGTCTCTTAGCTGCTGGCTGGTTCAATGTTAATTGTGCGACCATTACATAGCACGTAAATGCTGGATTGGTAAATATGGATCAATCTGGCTCCGGATATGTTGATTGATTTGAATATTGTTAAGAAGCAATGCTCATAAAAAAACATATCCATTTTTAATTTGGGGCAATACTGAATTATTTTTGCAGTAGCCCCAGTCACATAATCTTAGCATTCATCCTCGGAGACGTAACCTCTACACAAAAACATGCCATACATTTTTTTCAGAACCATCTTCACCGCCAGTAGTGGAGCTGTAATAGCAATTGTTTTCGCCAAAGGCAGATGAAAGGTTTGATACTAGCAACTTGAGGTTAGACCGATACAAGCTATTTGGACTGTAGGTAGTTGTGTTCGGGCAGTCATTTCCAAAAGGCGTGCTTCTTACCCTACAACATATTTGGCTGATGGGCAAGAAAAGAACGATGGCTACCATCAAAAGTGATTTTAACACATAGCTACAATGTATGAGCCGAAGCTACTGGGTTCAAATGAATTGGCTAGTTATACTATAAACCCACCCCTGCTTCCCTTTCCTAAAACCTGCTGCCATTTATTCTTTTGGATCTCTTCCTATACATGAACATCCCATGCTAAAACAAAGAGATGCAGCGAAGCAATAAGCATCCATAGGTAAACACCAGGTAGCCCTCCTTTTTTTTCTTTTTTTTCTTTTTTTGGGTTGACATAGTTGTTTATGTTTGATTAATTAATTAATTAAGGCAAAAGGAGGCTTTCGGTTTATCTCAAGACTTATCCAACATCGGACATAGTTAGGGTCTTAGGGAAGGCCAGGGATTTGAGGGATGGGTCTATTTAAATAGTTTCAATTCTTTAACGTACAGTGACTCCCAGTGAAATCTCATATCGGAGAGGAAAGAGAGATAGGAGAAGCTTATGAGCTGTCTAACTCATGAGTTAACTTTTGGAGTCTCCAAAAGTTAAGCAAGTCTGTGTTAGTGGTATCTTTAATGAAGCACAATACTGGTAAAAAGTCCTTGCAAGAAAACTCAACTGGAGCCATGGAGATCATTATTAATTTGGCCTAAGTGGATTAATTTAGAACTAAAATACCCTATTAGTCAACAAATGAATGCTGACTTATACATAAAAGCTAAAGTGTAGGGACTTGGGATGTATTAATTAGGCCTAAAACCATTGAATTGCAGGACAAAAAATCCACTTTGGACTCCAAATTCCAAATCTTGTCTGGCTAACCAAACAGGAAAATATTTCATGGCTAAATTTATTATTTGTATGCACATCTTTTTGAATCAATCAAATTTTAAAGTGCCCTCCAGATTCAAAGAACTGCTAAAAGCTAGTACTCTCTAATAACATTCTAGAAAATGAGTACTAGTTGAACTACGTCTTTTGTCAAATACAGCTACAAAACTTGGAATTCAAACACCATACATGACAAGTTTAAAATCACAAAATTCAGAGGACATTTTAGTACATTATAGACATATTACATCCTGTATTTTTGGGCCAAGAAATTGAACCGTCCAACATGAGCAAATTTACCGAGCCCGGAGAATTTGATCATATTCAAAGGATAAAAATCAAGAACTTGGTGTATACAAGGAATGAAATCTCGAAATAATTTAAGACGAACAAATGTGACGACGATAATTGAAAATAATATTTTATGTGTGACAAGCGAGCTATGAACCAGTGGTATATCACATGAGTATGGTAATGAGTATATTAATTATGTGTATAATTGGTTAAATGTTGAGATAAAGTGAGAGATGAAATGATTAATTATGATATTAATTAATTGATGGTGGATAAGTATCGGTGAGGATATGTCCACGTGTGTGATGGACAAATGAGCAGCAAGTAATTAAAAGGAAATAATAGTGTGGGGCTACATGGAAGTCACACGTATCAAATAATATTTGATGACAAAAATGAAACGGTCTCTAATATGTGACACATGGATATAGTGGAGGACTAGGGTGTTAATTGTTATTTAGGTGGATAAGTCTTATGGGAGTTCCTTTACACGTGGAAATTTGGCATGGAATGGAGGAGGTGACTAATATAAATATGCGTACAGGTGTAGTGGTGGTTTTCTTGTAATCATTTTGCATCCATGAGGGTAATTAATATGTATAGTGGACCCATATTTTATTTAAGGTGGGGTTCTTTGAAAATCTCATAGAAATAAAGACAATTCCCTGTAAAGGAATAAGGGCAGTGACGAAATAGCAAGCTATTTCTGGGCAGCAACGTGATATATATATTTGGCAAGGTGAACAACACTTATTCTTGGTAGCAACGTAAGTGTCAATTTTGGGGAAGTAAATTATAATTTTTCTAAAGAACAACATGCGGGTTTCGCTCACCACTTCGATCTCGTTATTCCATTTGCCGCGTGGTTGAATCTGGGATTCCTTCAAAGCGAAGTAAGGTGGAAGAAGAATAGTTCTTCGCATATAAGGTAAGAAATCCTCTCTCCTAGATGTATTTGATTTATCCAAGTCGTATTTACATGGTTAGATGAAAGAAATACGAAAATTATATCGAAAATCAGATAAATTCGTATTGTAGTTCGGTGGACTGTTTTGGGAGGTTGTTCTTATGAAATTATATGACTGGAAATTAATTGAATAACCTGTAGGTGTTGTTGTTGTTGTTGTTGTTAATATTTTTGAGAAATTTCGGAATGAAGATGGGGTTTAAAACTACTGTTTAATTGACAAGCAGCTTGCCGCTCGTCGCATTATTGTGTGAATTATTGAAACTATGTTTATATTGTTGAGGGGCTGACTACTAAAAAAAATCGAACTTTTCGACCAAAAATTTCGACCACACGAGGTTGAAAAGGCCTTTATTTCGATCAATTTTTCGACCACACGCAGTAGTCGGTAATCGGTAGGTCAAAATTTTTTTTCGATCACACGTGGTCGCAATCACATTCTACCGAATATAAGGGAAAATTATTTTTGACCACATGTGGTCGAAAAATTATTTTTATATTAAATTATATATTTAACTTTTTCGACTACGTGTGGTCGAAAACATTATTTATATTTAAATATAAAAAAAAAATTTGCACAATTTCGACCACCTGTGGTCAAAATTGTAAATTGGGCCCAGATTTTCGACCACATGTGGTCGAAATTGTATTTTTTTGGGTACAATTTCGACCACGTGTGGTCGAAATTTAGCAATATGGTTGCCAGTTTTTACCACATGTGGTCGAAAATCTGGAATATTTTTTCCAAAGATTTGCCTGTTTTTGACATGCCACCTGCCAATTTTCAAATAACCAAATTCATCAACCAAAAGAGTCATCCAATTCATCAACAATTCAAACAACAACCATAAACAATGTTCAAACACTTGAACACTTAAACATTGTCCATTCAAACACTTAAACATCATAAATTACGTTCAAACACTTAAACATCTTAAAATTAAAAGTACTTCTAGTTCAAATTAAAATCACATTCAAACCCTTAAACATAATATACATATCCATTTAAACATAGCGATTAGAATCCAAAAGCACATTAATCAAAAAGGTCAATGTTCGGTGTTAGAGACATGATCCGTATCCTCCCCACTAGACTCATCGACAAGAGCATGATTTATGGCTTGCGACCAACGTCGTCTAGCTTGGGAAGGTCGGGGTGGCTAGGAGGCGTGACCTACGAGCATCCCGGGACACGGGGGAATTGGAAACGGCCGCGAATTAAGTAAGCTATTAATCCGGCTTCCATACCCAATATCACGGCCTCCGAGGAATTAAGTGTTCTTGTTAGCGTCAACTTGATGCTTCATAGCTTCATACTCCTTAGATCAACCGTCCCATCATCGTGTACCCCTACGGCTTCAGGGGCGACGGGTATCGACGAAAAGTGCTCGATTAGGCATCCCATAAGCTGTCCCATGCCTTGTTGGAGCAACCTTCTCAATCCATTGTTCTTTGTATTAACTCATCGGTCCAATATCCGCGCGTGGTACTTGGTCGAGTGGCTCGAAATTCCCCAAAGTGTTGTTGAAATTCGTTAGAAATTAAAGGATGCAATGTTAATAGTCTAATTTAGTACACAAAAATATATTATTATTGTTAACTAACGACTTACCCAAGTTCGCTCGAGCCTTGGCTCAACCCATCGATCTGTACCATCAGCGTTCTTCTCCTTCCTCGTGTGAGTAATCTTAAAGATCTCATCTTGAGGTACCGCCTGACCCCTCTGGAGCTCCTACAAACAAATCAAAATTAACAATTAAAAAAGTCCGCAAAAACTGCTCGAAAAAGCGATTTAAAAAAAAGTCCCAACAAAAGTCGGCAAAAACGATCCCAAAAAAAAAAAAAGTCCACAAAAACGAAGCCAAAAACGCATTACAATAAAATGACCAAAAACAGTCCAAAAAAAAATAGACCACAAAAACAGTGCCCAAAAACAGTCCATAAATGACCAAAAACAGTCAAAAAAAAAAGTCTAGAAAAAACAGTCCGCACAAAACAGTCCCAAAAAACGGTCCAAAAAAATAAAACAATCCCCAAAAACAGTCCAAAAAAAAAAACAGTCTAGAAAAAACAGTTCGCACAAAACAGTCCGCACAAAAACAGTCCCAAAAAAAAAACAGTCCGTAAAAACTGTCCCCAAAAACAGTCCACAAAACAGTCCCAAAAACAGTCCAAAAAAAACGATCTATTAAAAAATATCCGCACAAAGCAAATCTACAAAATGTCCAAAAAACAGTCCAAAAAATGACTAAAACAGTCCCAAAAAACTGTTCGAAAAAACAGTCCCGAAAAACCAGTCCATAAAAATCAGTCCAACAAAATAACTAAAACCATTCCAAAATTGAACTAAAACAGTCCCAAATAACTGAACCAACACAATCCAACAAAATCACCAAAACAATCCCAAAAAAAAGAACCAAAGCAGGTTCCATAAATTTGAACTAACAAGAATAAGAAATGTCATTTGACAAAGCTAAAGAAGGAGACATACCCGTTTCATCAAGTCCACTTGACTCGTGGCGCCACTAGTATGCACGGCGATCCACCTTTCAATCGAGGCTCTAGCGGCACTTCCCATTTCACTTCGTTTCAAAAAGTCGGATCGGTTGCCCGGTAGTGCGAAGGGTCCTTCCACCATTCATCTTGAATCCAATCAGGCTGCACGCAATTATTACGAGCTCTAAGTAACGCATCCTTAAGTATTTTTGCCGCTTTTTTCTCAAAGTTCTGCGCTACTAAATCATGATGTTCCGGCTTCCAGGAACACTTTGTCTGCAAAGAAATTAATATGATTAGGGAGCATATTAAAGGAATATCCCATAAACAATCAACATATAGTATTTTACTACAAATATTAAATACCCTAAACTCGAGAAACATCTCTTCGGTTTTCACCGGCACCTTGCCCCAAGACGGAACAGCGCCTTTATAGAGTCCTTTGATCGTCTTTGAAATTCTTTTTGTTGCTTTGCCTGGATAGAAGCTGCATTAAAACAATAAGATAACTAGATGCTATAAAATTAGATGTCTTATAATAAAATAAATAAGTTATGCAAATTAAATAAACTTACGTGTATCCAACTGGCTCAATTATGAGACGACCATTCATATCAAAATTCAAAACTGTGGAGGGTCTCCTTTTTTGGGACGTTCTTCGTCGAACGAGCTACTTTCTTCACGCTCCGACGTCCCAACATGTGGAGTAGTTGATGTCGATGGTTGTGACACAGCCGGGTTAGGAGTAACTGTCGGAGTACCACTCCTAGCCGCTCGCTGTGACACATGATAAAACTCAGGGATGCCATGTGGGATCGTCAAAGGTGTGATGGGGGACTGAGATCGTCGTGCATGTGGCTCTCCTCTCCGGCCCGAGGCCAAAAATACGGGTGGCCTTTGCGACATGGCCCGGTCGGCTGACTCCATGACAACCCATCCGCAACACGACATCGGAGGGCCAAGTGGTGGAAGGCAAGGTGCGGGATCTCTAGCTCCCGATCCGCGGGGACCCGGCTCTATGCCTTACGGTGGTATATACAAACCCTTCTTTTTTGACTTTTTGGGGCTTTCGCAATAACCTTTACCCTTTTTATCACACGCCATCTACAAAATAAAAATAAGTAAGTAACGAATTAAATTATGAAACAAAGATTAAATGTTAATGGTAAATACTAACGCACAAAACAAAAAACACCAAAATGACATTAGCATTGAACTACTGAAGTTAGTAAATGCCAAAACATAAAATACCAACCAAATACCCAAACAATATGAGACACTTATAAATCTAACATTCAATTAACATTCAGATACGTATAAGTCTTACAATCAATTAAATAAAACTACAGATATTAAATAGTTCTAAAATGAAATACAAGCTAATTTTCATCATTTTCTTCCTCGTCTGACCATTCTTCCTCATCGCTTGTTTCAATTTCATCATTTTCTTCTACTTCATCAGTAACTTGTGCTACATCACTTCTTCAATATATGTTACGGATGCTCCGAGTTCGAATTTCTAATTGAGTCGACTACTTCGTTAACATGTGATGTGTCGTCAGTCTGAAAGGCAGCAGGCAAATCATTCTCACCTTCCACACGACCAACCGACTTGGTTTTAATAACCACCCACCAATAAGACTTATCTGGTCTTAATGGATAAAGGACATAGTATGTCACGACCCGCCTAGAGGGTCGCGACGGGTACCCGGAGCTAGATACCGAGCACCATACATCATATCACTATCGTCTTAACCTGTAACCATATAAGCTTCATAAACATGCGTACATGTCCACATATACAACCATTCATGACAGCAAAAGACTAGTGTACAGAAGATACATCGAGGGCACATGATAACTACTACCCACATACAAGTATCTACGAGCCTCTAACTGAAACTCTGAGGTCATGACGATGGGACAGGACCTCATCATATCCAAATATGTACACAAAAGAATATATCAAGACGGCACCTCCGGTCTATGGAAGTGCTCTGGTGCAAGTTAATCTGACTCCTAGGAAGCTGGGTCGTCTCCCTATCTACCTGTGGGCATGAGCAAGCATCCAAAAGATGTCAGTACGAACAATGTACTGAGTATGTAAGGCATATATCATAAAGTAACAGAAGAACAAGAAAGCAAAACAAGGATGAACAGATAGCTGGTAACTGCAAGACTCTTAAGGCGGAACAATGCATGCATACGCGTAACATAGCATCTCATGTGTTGCTGCGGAACGTGCAGCCCGATCCATATATTGCCGTGGAACGTACGGCCCGATCCATTATCCATATGGCCCGCGTCCGGGATAATATCATCATATGCCAGCTGATCAGGTGGCTAAGCATCATAGCATGTGTATAACATACGTAGCATGCATGAGAGCCCAAATAAAAGTGTGCTCTCTCGGAGTGACATAAGGTCGTAACCCTCCGAGTATATTATGACGTCATCATCTTTAGATCGTGTACGATGCTCCATAACGTAACCTACGGCTATATGTAATATAGCTCAGACATAAGCCGAAGCCATATGCTTTATAGCCTGGGGCCATATGTAATATAGCTCACTTATACACGAGCAGTGGCCATATGCTTTATAGCCCACTCAGTCACGTCAGGAAACCATTTAGAATGCTAAACTTGAAAAATCTTTCGGATCGGAGTCATTGTAAGATTCTTTAGGAACTACAAGCTTTTGGCATTTCTGGGAGTAAAATAACAATATAGAGAATAACATCCATGGAATCAACATGTAGGGATCATGCCTTTGAAAGAAGAAGAGGATAGCCTCACATACCTTTGTATCTCCTTAACGACGTCGACTAAAAGCTCTCCTTCCGACTTACAATTCTTGGTTACGTAAGGATGGTCTTTAGATGAAAATATTCCACTTGAGAAGAACTCCACTTGACTACCAAGAGGGTTTCCAACTTCTATCAACTTTCCGGAAGCTTTTACACCCTTGATTCTACTAATCTTTAATGTTTAATCCTTGTTTCCCCTCGTTGGATGTGTATTAGTGTGATATGGAGAGAATTCTAGAGGTTTGGAGAGTATTTGGGTCGTGGAAAATGAGAAAAAAGAAGGGAAAACCGTGCCTATATAAAAATAGAAATTGGACCCGACCCGGAATATACGGTACAACATACGGACCGTATAATTTATACGGTCCGTACATTGGACCGTATGTTTCGTCCAGATTGCCACCCTTCACTGGAAGGGTTCTACGGCCAAGTATACGGTCCGTATATTGGACCGTATAATCCCCAGTCCTTCCGATTTCGTTCTCGTCGCTTCGTTTGATTTCGAATCCTTATGGAACCTTCTTGGTACTTGTGCAACACTTCGTTAGCGATCTAATGGGCCTTATAACTCGTCCTTAAATCCTCGTTAAACATTCGTTAGTTCAATGACCATGAAATCTTTCCCAAACATAATGTACTCTACTTCCTTTTGACGAATCTAGTTTCCACCAAATCCTACGACTCCAAAATCTTATTGTCTATACACTAAGGCTGCCAATTGCTCTCTTATAGTTGTGAAGGTCTCGTGTCCACCTTGACCGACGTCAGTCCATTCACGATGCCACGTCACGAAATGGCCGAGGTGTAACATTCTCCCCCCTTAAGAACATTCGTCCTCGAATGTTACATTATCGGGAATCCTACGAAAATTTTGCCAGAGTTTTCCCTGTAATTTGGCACTGCCATCCTGTCACAAAGAACCCAAAATACATCGCCGCACAGGGCTACAATATCAACAGTAAGAAATATAGCCACACACGGCTCAGAAGTAATAAAGTAAGGCCTTTTATACCTGTGAACACTGGTGTTTCATCTTGAGTCTCTGTTGGGGGTAGAAATAAATGTGGATACTTGATCTTCATAGCTTCTTCTGCTTCCCAAGTCATCTCTTCTCTGTTATCGTTCCTCCATAATACCTTGACTGAAGCGACCTCTTTATTTCTAAGCTTCCGCACTTGCCTATCCAGGATAGCGACAGGAACTTCTTCATAGGTCAGTTTTTCAGTGACTTGAACGTCACTTACGGGTACTATTTTGGTCGGATCTCCAATACACTTGCAAAGCATCGATATATGGAAAGATCGGGATGGGATCGAGTTCACTCGGGGGTAAATCACCGTAAGCTACTTGGCCCACTCTGCGTACAATCTTGTAGGGCTCAATGTATCGAGGACTAAGCTTACCTTTCTTACCAAATCTCATTATTCCCTTCATTTGCGACACCTTCAAGAATACCCAGTCATTAACCTGGAATTCCAAATTTCTACGGCGATTGTCGGCATAAGGTTTTTGGCGGCTCTGAGTTGTCGCCAACCGGTCCTGAATGAGCTTAATCTTCTCAACCGCTTGCTGGATCAATTCTGGACCTATTAGTTGCGTCTCTCCGACTTCAAACCATCCAATAGGTGATCTACACATCCTCCCATACAAGGCCTCATAAGGAACCATCTGAATACTGGCGTGATAGCTGTTGTTGTAGGCAAACTTAATAAGTGGCAAATGATCCTCCCAATTTCCGCCAAAGTCCAACGCACAAGCTCGTAACATGTCTTCTAAGGTCTGAATAGTGCGTTCAGCTTGCCCGTCAGACTGCGGATGAAATGTCGTGCTGAACTTCACTTGAGTGCCCAATCCTTAGTGAAAGGATCTCCAGAATTTAGCCGTAAATTGAGCTCCTCTGTCCGTAATAATGGATGTCGGAATACCATGAAGCCGCACTATCTCCTTGAGGTATAATCTAGCATAATCTTCTGCTGAATATGTAGATCTGACCGGGAGAAAATGTGCTGATTTAGTGAGTCTGTCGACAATCACCCAAATGGAGTCGTACTTATGTCGAGAACGAGGTAATCCAACAACGAAATCCATGTTAATCGCCTCCCATTTCCAGGTTGGAATTTCTATTTCCTGTAGAAGCCCTGTTGGTTTCTGGTGCTAAATTTTTACCTGTTGGCAGTTTGGACAGTGAGCTACAAACTCGGCTATATCTCTCTTCATTCCTTCCCACCAATACATCAGTTTGAGGTCGTGGTACATTTTCGTCGCGGTACATTTTCGTCGCTCCAGGATGGATGGAATAACGGGAACAATGGGCTTCTTCCAGAATCCGACGACGAAGTCCCGCAATATCCGGAACATATAACCTGTTTTGATACCTGAGAACCCCATCTGCTGAAACTTCGAATGGTGACTTCTCTTTTGAGAACTGCACACCTTTATAATGCTTCAATTTGGGATCCTCGTATTGACGCTCTTTTATTTCTGTGTCCAGGGATGAAACAGTTGGGTTAAGCACATTAATTCCTGTGTCGTCCGATTCCATTAACCGAACTCCTAAACTAGCCAGCTGGTGAAGTTCACGAGCTAATTCCTTCTGTTCTGGCGGAACATCACTTCAGCTGCCCATGGATTTACGACTAAGAGCATCAGCTACAACATTTGCTTTACCCGGGTGGTATAGAATATTTACATCATAATCCTTTAACAGCTCTAACCATCGCCTTTGTCGCAAGTTTAGTTCCTTCTGCTTAAAGATATATTGGAGACTCTTGTGATCTGTATAGATGTCCACATGGACGCCGTACAAATAATGCCTCCAGATTTTCAGAGCGTGAATAACCGGGCAGCCCAACTCGGCGTCGTGGGTCGGATAATTTTTCTCAAGCTTCCGCAGAAGGCACGGAGGCATAGGCAATGACCTTGCCGTGTTGCATTAATACACAGCCTAACCCAACACCCGAGGCATCACAATACACCACATAACCTTCTGATCCTTCTGGAAGTGTTAGGACTGGGCCGAAGTCAACTCGTCTTCAGCTTTCCGAAAGCTCCGCTCGCAAGCATCTGTCCATTGAAATTTAGCAGCTTTCTGTGTTAACTTCGTCAATGGTGCCGAAATAGAGGAAAATCCTTCCACAAATCTCCTGTAATACCCGGCTAGTCCCAGAAAACTACGGACTTCTGTGGGCGTTGTAAGCCTTGGCCAAGTCTTCACAGCTTCAATCTTTTGGGTATCAACCCGAATACCATCGGCTGAAATGATATGGCCCAGAAAAGTCACAGAGTTCAACCAGAATTCACATTTTGAAAATTTAGCATACAATTGGCGAGCTCGGAGAATTCCAAGAACGGTACGCAAATGTTCTGCATGCTCTCCCTCTGATTTGGAGTATACCAGAATGTCATCGATGAATACAATTATAAATAAATCTAGGAATGGCCTAAAAACCTCATTCATCAGGTTCATGAACACTGCTGGAGCATTAGTCAAACCAAACGACATCACTCGAAATTCGTAATGACCATATCTGGTCCTGAATGCCGTCTTCGGAATATCTTCTTCTTTGACTCTTACCTGGTGGTATCCTGACCTCAAATCTATCTTGAAAAACCACTTGGCTCCTTGCAATTGATCGAATAGATCATCAATCCTCGGAAGTGGATACTTATTCTTTGTTGTCACTTTGTTCAGCTGTCTATAATCAATGCACATTCGTAGGGAGCCATCCTTTTTTCTCACAAATAAAATCGGTGCTCCCCACGGTGATGAACTGGGTCTAATAAACCCCTTCTCGAGTAAATCTTTCAGCTGGGCTTTTAATTCCTTCAGTTCTGCAGGAGCCATTCTGTAGGGAGGGATAGATATTGGCTCAGTGTCTGGCAATACATCGATAGTGAATTCAATTTTCCGTTCTGGTGGAAGGCCTGGAAGCTCATCTGGAAATACATCCGGAAACTCGTTCACTACTGGAACGGATTGAAGAGTCGGCGGCTTTGCTTCCGTATCATGGACCCGAACTAGGTGGTAAATATAACCCTTGGCGATCATCTTCCTTGCCTTAAGATAAGAAATAAATCGCCTGGGATGCAGTTGTTACCCTTCCACTCTAGAACTCGGTTCTCCCAATTAAACCGGACCACCTTGGCCACTGTGCATCACATTTGCATAACAAGAAGCTAACCAGTCCATGCCCATAATATGGTCGAAGTCCAAAGATTTCCAATTCAATCAAATCAGCTACGGTGTGTCGGCCGCACACTACAATTATACAATTTCTATACACTTGTCTGGCTAATACTGGGTCGCCGACTGGAGTGGACACTTCAAAAGGTTTGATTGGCTCGGGTGTTATCCCGATACGACCGGCAATGTACGGAGTAATATAGGAAAAAGTAGAGCCCGGATCAATCAATGCATAAACATCATAAGAAGATACTCGTCATTATACCTGCCACCACACGGGGAGGTCTCCAAATCTGTTGCCGTCCGAAGGCAACAGACAGATACGGTTCTCGGGACCGCCGAACTAGAGGCTCTCCTCGCTCGCCACGGCCCGCTGGAACCGGAGAAACCTGCCCTACGGGGCGCACCGACGACGAAGAGCCTGCTACTGAACCTGTCGGCTGGGCCTCATCTCGACCGCTTCTCACTTGACAATCGCGCATAATGTGGCCAACCTGACCACAGGCATAGCAAGCATCTGAGCCTCGGCGACACTGACCCGGATGTAACTTACCGCACTGACTGCACCGTAGTACTGGCGGTCGCCTCTGGCTAGAATCGCCACGGTACTGGGACCCTGAAGCTCCTGAGCCCTGACTCGGCCCAGAATAAGTAGGACGATCAAACTTTCGGCCCTCAAATCGAGGAGGTGCACTAGATGCAGAGGCGGCTAGAATGTCTGGAATATTGCTGCCCCTGGCCTCCTCTGTACTCGCTGCTAGCACCCGCTGATCTAGTCCTTTTGCCATGTCCCCTGTCTATAACTCGATCTCCCCTCGGCGGCTGTTGTTGTTCTTCCAGGTTCTGAGCATGCGCTTGAATGCGCGAAATATCCATTCCTTCTAATAACGAGGCTGTCAAGCAATCTTTAAATAAGTGTGGCCCTAAGCCCCGCACAAACCGATGTACCCGGTCTCCCATATCAGCGACCATAGCCGGGGCATATCTAGCCAATGAGTTAAACCGGAGGCTATATTCCCGGGCACTCATGTTTCCTTGCTTGAGATTTAGGAACTTATCTGCGCGAGCCCGACGAACCTCAGGTGGCAAATAATGCCGAATAAAAGCATCCACAAATTCTTGCCATTTTGCAGGAGGTGCATTTTCCCCTCTTGAAGAAATCCAATTATTGTACCATAACAGCCTACGTCCCGGAGTCTATACGAAACCAACTCCACGGTATCGGATCGAAGCATGGATAATCCTCAACGTCCTCAATATCTCATCAATAAAGCCTGTGGCATATTCATCTCGTTTCGACCCGAAGAATTCGAGGATTTAAACTTATAAAATCACGGGCCCGGCACCGGTCGCCTATCACTTCGAGCACCGCATTCGCCGGGCCGAGCTTGCGCGGCAACCAATCGAGTCGAAAGAATCGGACAAAGATCCCTTAAATCCTGATCTGGAGCAACAGGGGGAGGAGCTGGAGCCCTCTCATGCTCCTCTGCCGCTAGAGGAATAGGAGTGGGAGCAGTAGGCGAGGGAGTAGCACTCTGGGCCTCGCCATGTCCCGACTCCGCTGGAGGCTCTCGACTGGTGCCTTCCCCGGCGGCATCCAATATGGTGCGGATTTTCTTCCTTCTCGTCGGCATTGCTGAAATCATAACGCACAGTTAGAATAAGGGAAACCTTACATCATAGCTCTATCGCACGATCTATGGAAAGAAAGACGGTCATTATTCCTAAATGTCCCGCAGCCTCTCGTTTATAAGTGTGGCGCGCTTCACACCCATAAACAAGACTCTACCGGACACGGCTCGTAGACACATCCTAGGACGAACTGCTCTGATACCACTTTTGTCACGACCCTCCTAGAGGGCCGCGACGGGTACCCGGAGCTAGATACCGAGCACCATACATCATATCACTATCGTCTTAACCTGTAACCATATAAGCTTCATAAACATGCGCACATGTCCACATATACAACCATTCATGACAGCAAAAGACTAGTGTACAGAAGATACATCAAGGGCACATGATAACTACAACCCACATACAAGTATCTACGAGCCTTTAACTGGAACTCTGAGGTCATGACGATGGGACAGGACCCCATCATATCCAAATATGTACACAAAAGAATATATCAAGACGGCACCTCCGGTCTATGAAAGTGCTCTGGTGCAAGCTGATCTGACTCCTAGGAAGCTGGGTCGTCTCCCTATCTACCTGTGGGCATGAGCAAGCATCCAAAAGATGTCAGTACGAACAATGTACTGAGTATGTAAGGCATATATCATAAAGTAACAGAAGAACAAGAAAGCAAAACAAGGATGAACAGATAGCTGGTAACTGCTTGCCTCTTAAGGCGGAACCATGCATGCATACGCGTAACATAGCATCTCATGTGTTGCTGCGGAACGTGCAGCCCGATCCATATATTGCCGTGGAACGTACGGCCCGATCCATTATCCATATGGCCCACGTCCGGGATAATATCATCATATGCCACCGATCGGTGGCTAAGCATCATAGCATGTGTATAACATACGTAGCATGCATGAGAGCCCAAATAAAAGTGTGCTCTCTCGGAGTGACATAAGGTCGTAACCCTCCGAGTATATTATGACGTCATCATCTTTAGATCGTGTCTGATGCTCCATAACGTAACCTACGGCTATATGTAATATAGCTCAGACATAAGCCGAAGTCATATGCTTTATAGCCTGGGGCCATATGTAATATAGCTCACTTATACACGAGCAAAGGGCTATATGCTTTATAGCCCACTCAAATACGTCGGGAAACCATTTAGAATGCTAAACTTGAAAAATCTTTCGGATCGGAGTCATTGTAAGATTCTTTAGGAACTACAAGCTTTTGGCATTTCTGGGAGTAAAATAACAATATAGAGAATAACATCCATGGAATCAACATGTAGGGATCATGCCTTTGAAAGAAGAAGAGGATAGCCTCACATACCTTTGTATCTCCTTAACGACGTCGACTAAAAGCTCTCCTTCCGACTTACAATTCTTGGTTACGTAAGGATGGTCTTTAGATGAAAATATTCCACTTGAGAAGAACTCCACTTGACTACCAAGAGGGTTTCCAACTTCTATCAACTTTCCGGAAGCTTTTACACCCTTGATTCTACTAATCTTTAATGTTTAATCCTTGTTTCCCCTCCTTGGATGTGTATTAGTGTGATATGGAGAGAATTCTAGAGGTTTGGAGAGTATTTGGGTCGTGGAAAATGAGAAAAAAGAAGGGAAAACCGTGCCTATATAAAAATAGAAATTGGACCCGACCCGGAATATACGGTACAACATACGAACCGTATAATTTATACGGTCCGTACATTGGACCGTATGTTTCGTCCAGATTGCCACCCTTCACTGGAAGGGTTCTACGGCCAAGTATACGGGCCGTATAAAATATACGGTCCGTATATTGGACCGTATAATCCCCAGTCTTTCCGATTTCGTTCTCGTCGCTTCGTTTGATCTCGAATCCTTATGGAACCTTCTTGGTACTTGTGCAACACTTCGTTAGCGATCTAATGGACCTTATAACTCGTCCTTAAATCCTCGTTAAACATTCGTTAGTTCAATGACCATGAAATCTTTCCCAAACATAACATGTACTCTACTTCCTTTTGACGAATCTAGTTTCCACCAAATCCTACGACTCCAAAATCTTATTGTCTATACACTAAGGCTGCCAATTGCTCTCTTATAGTTGTGAAGGTCTCGTGTCCACCTTGACCGACGTCAGTCCATTCACGATGCCACGTCACGAAATGGCCGAGGTGTAACATAGTACACCTGCTTAACATTGTGTGCAATGATGAAAGGATCGTAACCTGCAAGCCTCCGCTTGTGCTGTACTTCAATTATATTGCACTCCACAAGTACCCTCGTACCTCTTTTTGGGGTTGGATCAAACCCGAACATAGGAAAGAACAATCTTTTTGAGAGGCCAACCGAATAATCTAACTCTAAGATCTCTTCAACTACACCAAAATAATCAACACCATCAAGCACCTTTAACCCACACACCACCGTTATTAGTTTTCATGTGGTTAGCACACTTTCTGGTATTAAATTTGAAACCATTAACAACATATTTGTCCATACAATGGACACCAGTTGGTCCCCAAGATAAGTCCGTCAAAAATTGTTCATGAAAACCACACGGATTCTTGTAAACCTATTAAAAGTTAAGTATTAGAAAGTTAGAAATATTAGAACTCAAAACTTAGTAATGTTGCTACATTGGGTTAGAAAATTATATATAAAACTTACATAATTGTTAAACCAAGTCCCAAATTGGTCGGACACGGTTCTTGGCCATGTATCTCCACAAAGAGATTGCTCAACAAAATGGAATTTAGGTTAGCACCTATTCTCAATTTAAATGATGAAATTTTGCAATTTTTGGTAAACTTACTCATAATAAGGTTGAACTTCGGGCAATTTAACAAGATATGTGTCGAAGCCGATTTATACTCCATTTGATTCAATGGTCTCTCACGTTTTTGGACCCATCACACAAGTCGATTGAAGATCGATATGGGCTTCAACAAAGAGTTATTCACACCTCCATCATAGTGATTAGGCCTGTTTCTCAAACAAGCCACATCGTTCTGAAAGTAGTAAGAACAGAAATGGGATGTTTCCTTGGCAAGATAAACTTCGCACATTGAGCCTTCCACTTTCGATTTTTGCTTCATAGCCCTTTTTAACTTACCAATAGACCTGCATTTATATCGTGGTGTATTTTTAAAAAAATTTAAAAATAGATTAGATAGGAACAAAAAAATAATTAAAAAAATTGACTCATTACCTCTCGAAGGGATACATCCACCTATATTGAATCCAGGCCTCCGGCGGCCGTATGCAAGGTGAATTGGAAGATGTTCCATCACATCAAAGAACCCCGGTGGAAGAATTTTCTCTAACTTGTTTGTGATAACAGGAATATTCTGATGCATCCGACAAAGGTTATCCTCCCTCAACGTACTAGAACACAAGTCTTTGAAGAATAAACTAATTTCTGACATAGGTTTCCAGATTCGTTCAGGCAAGCCACTAAATGCAATAGGGAGTAAGTTTCCATGAAAACGTGACAGTCATGACTTTTCATCCCATGTATCCTGCCTTGCTCCACATCAACACGTGATCCAAAATTTGATGCATGGCCATCGGGCATCTTTAAGTTCTGGAGCCACTCACAATTTTTTCGCTTCTGCTCCAATAGCTAGCCTTAGGCTTGAAGAACCTGTTCTGTTTAGGTTGCAACCATAACTCTTTTCGTCCACAATACTCAATCAAGTCCATTCTAGCCTTAACATTATCTTTCGTCTTGTCCTTCACATCCATCACTGTGTTAAACAAATTATCAAAGTAATTTTTTTCAATGTGCATGACATCAAGATTATGGCGTAGAAGATTATCCTTCCAATATGACAACTCCCAAAATATGCTCTGCTTTGTCCAGTTATGGTAAACCCCATACCCATCGAATGCAGACGGTTCTTCTTCAGTAACTTTTGGGAGGTGTTGAACCCTCTCCCAAATATTCTCACCGGACGATTGGAGGTGTACAATCTTGTTCAATTGTATTATTCTTGAATGCATTTTTCATTCTCCTAAAGGGATGATCCATCGGCAAGAACCGACGGTGACAATCAAACCATGAATTTTTTTTGCCATTTTTTAAAGTGAAGGACTTAGTATTTTCCATGCAGTGAGGACACGCTAACTTTCCGGCTGTCATCCACCCAGACAACATCCCATACGCAGGAAAATCATTAATAGTCCACATTAAAGCGGCCCTCAAATTAAAATTCCACTTACGCGAAATGTCATATGTCTCAACCCCTTCAACCCACAACTGTTTCAGCTCATCAACCAAAGGTTGCAAGTACACATCAATCAAGACTTTTGGATTACGCGGGCCAGGAATAATGCAATTAAGGAATATATATGGACTAGTCATACACATCTCTGGGGGAAGATTATACGGTGTTATAAACACAGGCCAACAAGAATATGGAGCGACAGAGCGAATGCGGAGTGAATCCGTCGTAACATAAACCCAACCTAACGTTACGTGGTTCGAGTGCAAAGTCTGATAGGTTCTATCAAAATGCTTCCGTGCCTCACCATCCGATGGATGACACATAACACCGGTGGCCTTCTATTTTCACCGTGCCATCTCATATGAGGAGCGTGAGCTATTAGATGCATACAACCTCTTTAACCTTGGTATTAGAGGTAAATAATGCATTGCCTTAACAGCCACTCTCTTCCCGCTACGTGTATGCCTAAACCGTTCACTACCACAAAACTTACAACATTCTAGATCGACGTCATCATTATAGTATAACATGCAGCCATTTTCATAGCAATCAATTCTCACCGACGAGAGTCTCAACTTAGATACCAATCTCTTTGCCTTATAGTAATTATCGGGCATCTCTACAGTCGGGTCAACCAATTCATGCATGAGGTCAATCACAGAATCCATTGCCCTTTGGGGAACATTGTTATCGCTTTGATATTCAATAATCTAACGACGCATAATTGAGAGTGGGTAGAACCATCATGTAAGTGGCCGACTAGCTTTTTTAACTTTTTATAAAAACGGGCCGTACGGCCTCTTCATCGAGGTTCTTCAACATAGCCACTTGATTCAAAGCCCCAATGCATGCCATAACCATCCCGAACCATGTCGTGCATTCTAGAATTCCGGGATGAGGGTTCTACCATCCTACTACTTTCACCCACAACAAAGTTCTGAAATCCACCCAAATTGTTACGCGTTTCTCCATGACTAGTCCAAACTGTATAATTACTTTTAAAACCTTTTTCCATTAGATGTCGCCTAACAATCTCTGGGGTCTTGAATTTCATACATTCACATTTAGAACAAGGACACCTAACCACACCATGAATTGTAAAATCCTCAAGTGTTTTAGCATAGTCAACAAAATCATAAACGCCGGCTACAAATTCATTCTTCAACCCAAATCGACCAGGATTAGTTCTATCGTACATTCAACTACGAGATTCCATCTACACAAATTGCAGAAAGTTTGAACTTGTTAAACCATATTTAATTTATATGATTAGTAAAAGAATTTTATTTCAAAGTATAACCTTCCTACGTAATGTGAATGCGCTTGAAACTAGCTAGATAAATTACCTAAATCTTTTTAACTTTAATTAATAACTACATAATAACCACCCATGTATTAACAACTAGAAAAAACAGTACAAAAAAATGACCAAAAACAGTCCAAAAAAAACAGTCCGCAAAAAACAGTCTACAAAACAGTCCCAAAAAACAGTCCAAAAAAAAAAAAAAACAGCCCCAAAAAATAACAAAAACAATCCAAAAATCTGAACCAAAACAGTCCCCAAAAAATGAACCAAAATACTCCCAAAAAAATGGACCAAAACAACCCAAAAACTTTGCTAATTGACAACTTAAGCGCCCAAAAAGAATGACAACTTAAACTTTGCTAACAAATATACTTCTATTTTTTTCCATTGACATACAGATGATGGAGAATACGTATAACCAACTAGGGGAAAAACAATTAGTAAAGAAGAGCTAATTAATTGTGTCTAAATCTACATAACCAAAGTAAACCAACAAAATAATGGTTGATCATGATTAGCACTATGTGGTTCATATAAGTTGTCTTGCCTTATTAAGGACTTAAACTATTGATATTACTTCAAAAAAATATAATATTGGGCCGAAAAAATAAATAAAGAGCACATAAAATAAATAAAGAGCACATAAATAAAGAACCAAAATAAATAAATAGCACATAAATAAAGAATCAAAATAATCCCAAAAAAAGGACCAAAAGCATTAAAAAATAACATTCAATTTCAACTCAAAATCCAAAAAAAAATAACCTAAAATAAACCCTAAAACAAATATTGGACACTAAATAAACTAAATAAAGTTATCAAATCTACTAAATATAGAAGGTAATGTAGCTAATAACATAAGATTATTATGCATTGGTAAGTGTTCATGACATTGCCATCAAAAAAAAAAAAACGAAAAACGTACCTGAATGGCTGCGCCGCCGACGTGGACTGGCGGTGGTCGGAAGGCGGTGGGTTGAGGGTCTAGGCTGGTGGGGCGGTGGGCTGGTGGTGTGGGTAGAGAGGAGATCTAGGGAGAGAGGTGGTGTGTGTTGGTAGAGAGAGGAAAGAGAGAGAGAGAAATTAAAAGAAAGGACCAACAGTGCACTGGTCGAAAATTGGCAGATATTTGATGTACATGTGGTTAGATAAATGTTTTCCAATTTTCGACCACATGTGGTCGAAAATTGGTTTTTTTTTTGATTTTTTTGATTTTTAATTTAAACGTTTCCCATTTATTATTTATACAAAATTTAATTTCGACCACACGTGGTCGAAATTATATTTTCATTTTAAAAAATCGACCCCGTGTGGTCGAAATTCTACTGAAAATAAAATAAAAATTAAATTGTTGATTTTTCGACCGCGTGTGGTCAATTTTTTTTTGACCAAAAATGTGGTCGAAATTTTTTGGTCGAAAACGCCCTTTTTTTTAGTAGTGGCTGGACCGATGGAATTAATTGTTGATGATTTGGCCGAGTTGAATTCTCGGGGTTTGTTGAATTTATAAAGGAAATGCTGTCCGAAATTCTATAAATAACGTGCTAGCTTAGGGTTGGATTCCTAAGTACCTATAGCTAATGTTTGGTATCTACTGACGTTGTTGTAGATCTTGGGAAGCTCGAGACTTAAGTTTGGATTAGCTTAAGAAGCGGACAAGGTATGTTAAGGCTCACCCCTTTCTTTCAAAGGCATGATTCCTATGGTACGATTTCATAAATGTTTCGATAACTTTTTTTGTTTTTAAAAGTTAGAAGTTTATGACTCCAAGGCATGATTCCTTTCCCGATAATCCATAAATGTTTTCCAAAATGCAGTATTTTTTTCAATGATTCTATGAGATTATTGAGCTTATTTCATGATTATGTCGATTTGATTCATTGTTGTTGATCTCACCTTATAATAATTGTTCCTTCAAGGTGAGATATAGCGATGATGATTGCTCCATGATATAAATCGGAGGTTACCGACCTTACGTCACTCCGATAGAGTCGTAGCTTTTATTTGGCTCTCATGCATGTTTTATATATATATATGTATGTATTTTACTACACCGAGCCTCGCTATAGTCGGCCGGGTACGGCACCTATTGTGCAACCACTGATCAGCTGGTATTACACACCGAGTCCCGAAAGGGCCGGGTACGCTACACACCGAGTCCCGAAAGGGCCGGGTACGCTACACACCGAGTCCCGAAAGGGCCGGGTACGTTACACACCGAGTCCCGAAAGGGCCGGGTACATTACACACCGAGTCCCGAAAAGGCCGAGTACGTTATGATGATGATATTATATATATGTATGTAAGAAAAGTTTTTTTTAAAAGCTGAGCATGCATGACATCCGCCTTATGAGGCATCTAGATGTACAGGTTATCTCTCTTATTCCATGTTACCTTCCATATCTATATTATGTTGTTATTCATGCCTTGCATACTCAGTACATTATTCGTACTGACGTCCCTTTTTGTGGACACTGCGTTTCATGCCACGCAGGTGTATACATTTAGCAGAGGATATTAGTAGAAGATGTTCCAAATTCGGATTGGCGAGCTCCATTTCCTCCCGCAGTGTTGCGAGTCGAGTATCTATGTTATGGTATCTTGATTTATGTTAGAGACTTTGCGTACGAGTCACGTATATAACATGTCGGGCTTGTAAGCGGCTCCGTGTTGATGTATCATTATGCATTATGTTACAAATTTCATATGATTCGATTTTACTTGATTTGAGAAAGACGAAAAGCATGTTTTTGAAAAGCTTTCATTATGCACTCATTTCATGATTTAAGAGTCCAGTAGGATTATGAGTATAACGAGAACCAGCGGGTTCGCTTGGCCCTAAGTAAGGGTCGGGTGCCCATCATGCCCTATCAAAAGTTGGGGTGTGACAAGACATCTTTAATTTAGAATCACAAGATCAAAAAGTCTCCCTCATTTCTTAAACTCCATGTCTAGCCAAACTAAGACACTTAAATTGAGACGGAGGGATTAATTATTTTGTATGGCAATTAACTAAATTAAAAAGAGCATTGGTGATTACAATGAGTCTATAATACTCCCTTTGTTCACTTTTACTTGTCCGTGCCACTAAAAATAGATGTTCACTTTTACTTGTCCAATTTGAAAAATCAAGACAAAATTAATCACTAAGTTCCTAATTTACCCTTATTATTAACCATAATCATTTTCCAAAACATTGAATTTATTATATTCAAAGCGTGATACAGTAAACTTATCATTTTATTAATTACTCCCTCCGAGTCATAATAAGTGACAATTTAGCCTTGTTTTCACACCCCTTAAGAATATACTAATTCTATAAAAAAATAAAAAAAATAGGTACTTTGACTAAACCACCCTTATTTAATGCCCCCTCTGTCCCAATTTATGTGATACAGTTCGGATTTCAAGAGTCAAACTTCTTTATTTTGACTATGGATTCGGACATACAATCTTTAAGTTTTGTGAAAAATAATTTACATATTTAAAAAAATTACGCAAGAAGTACTATAAGTCACGATAATTAACAATTTAAAATATTTAAAGGGCATACAAATAAATTGCGGCCAATGATCTTCTGGTTTGACTCTCGAAATCCGAACTGTATCACATAAATTGGCACAGAGGGAGTAAGACTCTTGCTTATTTATTGCCTTGAGTAAATAGGGGCAAATTGCAAAAACAAAGTTAATTCCTTATTGATTATGTAAGTTGACACTTAATTTGAATCAAAATAAAAACTTATTTTGAACAGTAGGAGTACTTCTTAAGGGTGTTGCAGTAAAAATGGAGGGAGGGGAGTAGCATTTTAGCAGGAAAGCACATAATGCTAGAAAAATGAAATTAAACGGTAAGTAATAAACAAAGAGGAACGGAATAAGAGTTAAATTCGAATCTGTTCGGAACCCGACCCATTACGTCCGTTCTAATTCATTCTTGTGCAGTTTGATATTTGCTCCAATGGTACTACACACTGAATTTGTAAGCCTCGTAATTTTTTCGGTTAATTCTGTAT
>NC_081353.1:46412351-46483058 GCF_029784015.1 Lycium ferocissimum | reverse complement strand
AAAGGGGTAACCCCGCCGCCAGGGCAAGAGGGGTTCCTTTTGGGTCCGGAAGGACGAAAGGCTTCGAAGAGTATGGAGTGCCCATTCCATTACATCAAAGTAAATGTTGTGAACTTTTGGAAAAAATTTATCAATCCTCAAAATCTTCCACCAAGTAACTTTCTCGACTCGGGTAAGTTGTTAATTATATGTGAAGCTTTGCATTTTTCTTCCTTATTTTGGGTTTATGTTTTTTTTTTTTTTTTTTTAAGTACAATCTCGTATTTTTGCCCTCCTGGCATAATCCCCCTTTTATTGCAAACTCATGTTACTGGCCACTCCGAAGATACCATCTCTTTGAAAGTTATTTTTACCACTCCGGGTATACTTTTACTTTTTGAAACTTAAATCTTGCCCCTTCCGGCATACTTTTTTTTTCAAGCATAAGGTTTTGCCCTTCCGCATATTGTTCAAAATTGTTCATAAATTTCCCCTTTTAGGAACCAAACTTCGCCCGTATTTTTTGTAATTTTTTTCCCTTTTTCTTTAATGGTGAAGACGAGGTAATGTATCCTGCAAATTTGAACCAACTCAGTGAAGTTTATCAGTTGGGTGATTTTAAGCCAAAATATAGGATGTTTTTTTTGGAGTTGTTGTTGACACCCAATTTTGTCCCTCCTTTATTCCAATTTATTTTCTTGGGCTTTTAAATTAATTAAACCTAAATATTTTATTTTATTTACTATTTTGTATCGCTATTAATATCATTACTTTCATCTTCACTATTCTCTATCAATATATACTTTCGTTACTTTATCATAAATTTTAAATGATTATTCATCGTTTTATTTTTAAGATTTGTACTCGTTAAATTAATTTTACTTTATTAAATCTTTTATTTTCTACATACTAATTATTAATCGTATTCACTTAGTAAATATTGTACTAGTTATTAAGTTAAAAGCCCAAGAATAATTAATTGAAGGAAGGAAAGGGCCACATTTTCGGACCAAAACAATTCTTAAATTTCAACAACATCCAACCAACCCAATTCGTCACCAGGCCCGTCCTCGTTTTTACTCATCCGGTCCCAAATTCATTTTCTTAAACAAAATCGTCATTCTACCCTAATCTCTCTTCACTCGCCTCACGTTCTCTCTCTCTCTCCTCTTCAATCTCTCTCTCCCTCCATTTTTAACAAAAAAAAAAACACGGACCCTTTAGCCATCACGCATTTTTTTCGCCTTTCCATTTCCACACAAAAACGTCCCTATGTTTACTTTACCGAATTTTCTCGTTGTCGAGAGAAAGAGATCCTTTTTTTTACTCCAAAACACACGAAATCCTCAAAGATCAGAGGAATTCGGTCCACTTCGGGCATAAATCCAAAGCAAATCACATGATTGAAACCCAACGTTCGGATTAGCAAAAACTTTGACTCAATTTCGAATTTAGATTTCAAAGATCCCGCCCAAAAACGACCAAAACCCTAGTCATATTTTACCTATAAAAAGGACCTTAAGTCCATAGCCGAAGGGGAGAGATTTTGATCCTAGCTTACCTCTAAGGTCTTATATGATTTGAGAAAATTACTTTATCCGTTTCTTGAACATTCTCTCATACATAAACTTTCGGGTCCGTTTCGATCTGGAATTTGAATCTGTTCGAGTGTAGATCCGAGGGTTCGAGTTTAGTTGTTCGCACTCGAAGAAGGTAAACAATCCTTAGTTAAGTAGTTTAATTTCGATTTTAGTAGATTACCAAATAGCTATATATTCATACGTGTTTGTTTGGTTGGATTTCGGCTTAGTAATTTGTGAGAATTATGCACCTTCATGTTTAGTTAGTGTGATTTCGATTTTTAATAATGTTTACGTGTTCATGTCTTAATTGGGGTTCGGTTTGTACGCCTTAATAGCCGATACATCTATACACATACGTCTTATTTTTAACTCGTTAGTATTTAGAGATTCGTATGTTCATGTTTGATTAGTTAAGCCGAAGGTGTTTGGTTTCTAGTTTAGCATGTTTCTTCCGCACTAATGAGGCCTATTCGTTAGTTTAGCCATCACCGGCTCCATATCGAGGTGACTTTATGTTTAAAATCGATACTCCTCGAATTAATCTCATGTTAATTCAACTCACTCGACTTGATGTTTATGTGTGTTAGCTGCGAATTTCTGATAAATACGTCTTTTAACCTTGTGATAGTCCCTACCGTATTTGAATTGTCTGTTTGATCTTTGTTATTGAGTGTAGTATATGTATCATCGGCTTTCATGACTCGTAGAGCTGTATATCACCATTAATAGGAGTAAAAGAAAAGATGCATATAAGTTTGCTTAGAGTCCCTATGTGTCTAAAACAAAATTTGAGATGGTATGAGATTGTTTAATGTGGTCATTTGAGCAGTGGTTTTAAAATATCTAATAAAGGTTTGTTTAATGGTTCTGAACCAGGTTAGTATGGATGTATTCAGGTCTTTTGATGACTATCCCCTGTTTGTTTTCAATCAATCTGATTAACTATTACTAGGTGTTTTATTTAACCTCATAAATACTCATAATATCAATATTAGTCAAAACTTGTTTGACGTCTCCTATGTGACTCATGAATGTATCAAAGCCGATCTAAGGTTGCGAAGGGGCACCGTATAATTGTTTGGCCGTTGTCTCTGTACATGTCTCGTTCTCAGTAGATGATAATCCGGAAATCAACCGTCTTTGTGTGTCATTGTTGCCCAAACATAGTCATATTCATCTACTTTTTTCTTTAAGGATTAATCTGTATATGATGTTTAAGAATGCCTAATCACTTATTTCGCCAATACATGAAAGCTGTCACATGTTTGAGACATTTGTATGAACACTTTGGTTTTGAACTTCTCGTTTCATCCCAAGTCTTTGAGCTGGTTTAGTCCTAAAACATACTAAGTGAGACCTTATTTAATGATATCACCTCTACTCTTCCGTACTTACCCATTCTTGTGATTTGAATATTTGTCTTGTCTAAGTTAAACGGGGCTTTTATATTCCTATTTGTCCTTAGTTTTGAGACTTCTGTCTGCCACATTTTGGGATAACTTTCATCGATTCCCCGTTGGGATTTTGTTGATGTTATTTGTCGGAACTTATTTCATTCTCCAGTAGCTTTTAATTAGACGGCAGTTTAATTTAAGATCAATACTTAGTAACTTGTTGCACTCGTGGAAGTTCTTCTCCTTCTCGCCGTTTGTTGGAATCGTTAACGTGTTAATTAAAAAAGCGATCGTTAATTAAGGCCATTAATTAGTTAACAGATTGCTATACGTGATAAATATTTTATGAAGATTTGAATAACTGTCTGCTACTCTCAAACTGCTGCGTATAAGACTTGGCTGTATAGACCAGATCGGTAAAGCACCTCGTGTGTCAGCCTGTCCATTGGTTTTGACGGCTTTACATTGCAAATATGTTGTTGTTCAATTATGCATATATAGGTGTATATATACCTAATATGTATATAAATGCTTGTTTTGTATTTTATATTATATAGCCTTATTTAATCGATCATGCACTAATTTTTTCTTTTGTTTTATGCAGAGACCTTCGCACACGAGTCCGAGAGACTCGTCTTCCGCATTCGGTACGGGCCAAGGCCCAACGAAAAATACTATTCTTCTCATCACCCCCTTATCCGCAAAAAATGGAAAACAAAGCACGAGTCGAGACCTCCAATAGCAAACATCAGCGCAGCAGAAAAAATGATAGGCCGGCCATAACGAGGGAAAACAGTGGCAGCGGTCCCAAAAAATGGGCTGAGCCCATTTAGCTTATTGCCTCTTTTATTTTATTTTTGTGCATTTAATTTGTATTGCATGACTAACTCTTTATTTTGTTTTATTTTCTTAATTTAGATGAACCTTAGATGAATTAGTAATTTTAATTTAGCAAATGGGTAGGAAGAACTAATATTTAATTCCCCTAGTTTCATTTTTCTTCTTTTTATATTAAATTATCTATAGTACTTATAATATTTATCTATATCAAGACAATTGATTTTCAAGGGCGTGAAACCACGAACGTGTACTTTAAGTTATATTTTCATTCCTATTATATTGAGGATCTTAAGGTATTACTGATATACAAATGTGAATTCAAATACATTTTATAAATAACTCTCCGAGTTTAAATCAAACAAGTACATTTTCGCTAGGTATAAACATGATAAAAAGGAAAAAATTCCATTTCGTCCGTACTCTTAAAAGCGGAATTAGCGAAGGCCTCCCCACACTGAGTTATTTTCAATTATGTTTAAAACGTTATGTATCACGCAATTCGGAACTAAATTCTTTCATATAAATTATTATTTTTACAAGTTCTATTTTTGATAACTTTACTACATTTTTCCTCTAAAACTTTAGCAATATTTATAAGTTATTTCCAAACATTTAAGAATACTATATTTATGCTTAGCCTAATTAAGTTTAAGTCGGTCGGTTAACCATTATTAATGGAACTTAGGGATGCCTAATACCTTCCTCTAGGTTAGTTGAACCCGTACCTAGAATCTCAAGTTTCGCAGACTTTTAAAATTAACTCTAGAATGACTTTAATAAATTTTAGGTGCCCTAATTCACCGTAAATAATTAGGTGGCGACTCCCTTTACTATAAATAACTCCGGAATTACCAGGATGTTGTAAACTATTTTGATCCCGGTTAAAAGAAGGTATGACAGTTGTACCATGATGTCTGTGCGCTTAATGATGAGGTTCGTGATTGTCTTTTACTTTTTCTTTTCTTATTTTTCTATTAGTTATTGCTTCTTGCTTTTTTTTTTTTTTTTTTTTTGTTTATTCTTTGAATCACTATTTTTTTTTCCTTAACACAGCATATTGATGTGATGTTATATTATTTGAGGAAGAAAATGATGTATCATCCTCCAGCTGCCAATGTTGTTAAGTACACAACCGTAAATATGATGTTTGATCAGCTTGTGCAATTTGATATCAATAGATACTACGAAGACCCGGTTAATTACCACTCGTTTGGTGGCGGCAGTGATGATGCATTTTTGCTTAGTAATATTGTGTATGGGAGAAGAGGAAAATGTGGTATATCATGGGAGAATGTCGACAAGGTATTAATTCCTATTCGCCCAGGATATGATGATCCTAAAGCAATTTCTCACTATGTACTTACTGTTTTCATGATTGATGAGCGTAAATTGGTAGTTTATAACTCACTCAATCATAATGATGATCATTTGGTTCGCATTGTCGAGGCCTACTGTGGTATGATCCCTAAGTTGTTGATGATCAATGATTTTCAATTATTCAGTCCATCATACAATAACTTCAGTAATCTGACATATACCTGGGTTGCCTGTCCAAAGCAAGGATCGTACGTTTCATTCTTATATTTTTTAGCTTTTTCCGTTGTCTTTTGTTGATTCTTATTTTTTTTTTTATTGTTTTTGCTTTTCTGTTGTTCTAAAACATCTCTCTTTTATGACTTTCAGAGATTATAATTGGGATCGTTTTTTGATCAAGTTTGTTGATATGCTGATTAGTGGTCAAAATCCTGCTGATTGGGATGGTTCTAGTTTGATGAACTACATGAAAGAGTGGTCAATCAATTTAGTTTGTCATGGGAAAGATAAGCTGAAAAAGGGTTATGACACGCCACCGGACAAACGGTGGAAGTGATTATCATGAGCATAACGATATGGAGTGTGAGTATGAGATGAAAAAGAGAGCAAGATCTGTGAAGAAAGCAAAAAAGTAGTTTGTTTTAGTTGAGCAAGATCTGTGAAGAAAGGAAAAAAATAGTTTGTCTTAGTTATTTTTGCACTATGTAATTTTTTTTTCATGCGCCCTTATGTTTTTTGTAAATGTTATAAGATTGTATAGTTTGTTTGTGTTATAAATTTCAACTTTAAGCCCCTTTGTAATTTGATGGTGTTCATTTTTAATCTCAACTTCTCACGTTCATAAAAATTTGTTATTTTGTTTGAAAATCCAAGTTATGCCCTTTCCATCACAACTTCATGGTTGTTATGTAATAGAAGTTTGTCGGGGTCGGCATAGTTTCTCATTATGTAAATAAGTTCTGCCCATTCTGGCAGAATTTAAGTTCAGAAAACTTGCCATAACCAGCAACAAAGACAAACCCTTAAAGTTATTGACCAGCCAAAATGCATTTATTGGGGATTATTTGTCACGGAAAGCTGTTATTTTGTTGAAAACCAAATTTATGGTGGTTATGTAATAGGAGTTTGCGGTCGGCAGATAGTTTGTCATTTTATGAACAGAAGTTTCACCCTTTAAATACAGAAATTAAGTTCAGAGAACTTGCCACAACTAGCAACAAAGACAAAACCGTTTAACTTTTTTGAACAGTCAGAACGCATTTTATTGGGATTAGTTGAGACGCCGTAATTGTTGTTTTAGTATGAATGAATTTTTATTTTTAGTCTATGTTGTTGTTTTTTTTTTCTTTTTTTTTTTTACTCCAATATTTGTATGAATGAAATTTTGCTATGAATGAATGAAATATTTTACTTAGTGTTAATTGTATTGTGCTGAATGTTTTATCCAATTTTCCAGCATTTTAAAATATTTTATAAACAACAAAGCACATAAGTATGCCCCTAACGACATACTTATTTATTTTGTAAGCGGAAGACACCTTTTGTTACGGCATAAATGTAAAACATGGAAACAACAGAGAGAAACAATATTGTGATGTCCCAAGGCATACATCTATTAAACTTACCAGGATGTAGTCTTTGAGATACCAATTTTATTTTCCCGGCAAAAACTGTTATACCTGTCATAGGAGGCATAAATTATAAAACTGGATAATTAAAGTTGATGATTTTTTTCTTTTTCCTCAATGTTTTATGGTAGAGAATTGTAGATTTCATGTAGGGACATTTATCTCTTGCTATTATATAGTTTTTTATTAGCAACAACAAGAAGATAACAACTTAGTAAAAGAAAATAATAAAAGAAAGAATGGACAGAAGAATAAATGTGTGATAAGATGCTTGAAGTCTCAGTCTTAGTAATACCAAAGTTTTGCCATTTCTTTCAGGCAGAGTGTGCATTATGCGTCAAGAATCATAAGATAAATTCATATAAACCATGTATAAGAGTGTGATGTTAGGATGACAATTTCCTCTTCCTGTATCTTCTTGAATATGGACTGAGAGCCGGATTGTGGTTACGGGTTGCTAGTGTGTCCAAAGAACTTGCATCTACCACATCTGTATGTGTACTTTGTTGATTCTCTTCTTGGACGATATCTTTTTGTTTGTTTTCTTCCAGGTCTTATTTTAACATCAGGTGGCGTTATTTTAATATCCATAATGTTTTGTGGAATAATCCATGAGTCTTGATCTCCAACTGATAGTATTTCACCTTTGTATGTCTCTTGGTAGGCTTGTTTCTTGAACCAGTCCGCACAGTATGTAGATTTTGGCAAACTTCTTTTGTCTATAATCGCCATGGCATGTGTGCACGGTAACTCGTCGGTTGGAACTCCAAGCACTCACAAGTCATATTCTTCGGTCTACATTGTATTGATATCCTTCATCTTTCATAACAAATTTGACGGGAGTTATGTTTTCTACCTATGGAAATTGACAATATAAATGAGTGATATTTTTGTGGCAATTTTCAGATTATGTGAGAGTTATGCCCTTTCCTGCATACTTCCTGTACAGTGAAAATAAGAGTCCGCCCTTCCGGCGGAACTAAGTATAAAATAGGGTCATAGTTGTTCCTTTGTCTGACAAAGATAACTTTTGTGTTTGGTTAAATTTAAACTATCCATTACTCATAAAACTAAGATTGAAGTGTGTGTTGGTAAAATCTACTTATTTTCATTGTGAGCATAAAAACAGTGTCATAGTTATGCCCTTACCGGCATAATTCCATGCTAGTTAAAATAAGAGTCGCCGCTTCCGGAACGAAATATAAAAATAGGATCATAGTTCTTCCTTTATCCAAAGATAACTTTTGTGTTTGGTTAAAATTAAACTATGCATTGCTCACCAAACTAATATTGAAGTGTGTGTTGGTAAAATGTACTTACTTTCATTGTGAAGCCTCTACTTATCTTTTCAAGCAGAATCTTTTCAGCCCAACATGTCAGGTCATGGGACGGTCCTGTTGCATCCAATTTTCTCTGGTAAAATCAATTTTGTAGCTTGTTTTGGATGTAATCAATACATGCCATTATTGGCAACTCCCTTGCTTTCCTCAATACAGAATTCATTGTCTCGACATTGTTTGTTGTGAGCATGTTGTAACGCCTGTTGGTGTGGAATGAACGTGCCCATCTTTACGGTGGTTCTTCTTCTATGTATTCGTAGCTTTTGGGTTGATTTGTTGTATCGTGACATATAGGTACGAAACTTCTACTCGTTTGTAGGTAGTTGTTTTGCATTGTAGAACATTGATAGATCGCTTCGGATGGGAAATATTTCTGCAAGTTCTTCTCCATGTGGTAGATGCATATTCCATGCTGGGTATCTGGATACAGTTCTTTGATTGTAGTTGCAATTGATGCGTGGCGATCGGAAAGAATTGATAGGTCTTTACGCGTGCCAAACACCTTTTTCACGTGTCTGAAGAACCACCTGTAGGATTCATTATTCTCAGAGTCTACAACACCAAATGCAAGAGGAAATATGCTGTTGTTTCCATCCTTTGCTACTGTTATCATGAGCACACCGCGGTATTTTGATTTCAAGAAGGTTGCATCCACCATCATTACTGGTGCAGCAAAGGTTTTCCAACCTCAATTGATGCTCCATAAGCGAAAAAAGCATACTTAAACTTATTGTTAGCGGTCCATTTGATGTTGGCAACTTTTCCAGGATTTCTTAATTTTATCATGTGAAGATATTGCGGTAGAAGTGTGTAGTTATTTTCTGGGCTTCCTCTTATGACATAACAAGCGTGTTGGAGGGAACGCCATGCTTTGTGGTAACCAATGTGCAAGCCATATCTGCTTCTCATTTCTTCAATGACAAATTTGGGTGTTATCTCTTGTAGTATATGGCGTACTAGGTCTGTAATGTATTCCGCTATGACTTTTGAAGTTGCATTCCTCATGTCAGAGGTGATGAAATTTATTGAACAACTATGTCACTTTTCAAAGTTAACTACTTTGAAAAGTTTTGATCCTCTGAACCTTGAACTGTGGAAACGCCAAATGCAGGTTAGGTCAACACATCTGATGTAATACCGTTACGTGCATGAATTTTCTACCTTGTACTGTTGACGACGAGTAATTGCAGTGTTATTCATGCACTTTTTCACGGTATCTTTGTCTTTGAATAAAATGCCAACTTCTATTTGATCAATCGATGCACTAGGTGTCAAAATTTGTGTATCATTTTGTATCCTCTTCCTCTTTAGTGTCTTTCTTTTGTTGCATGGCTGTGTTTGTGTCTCTTCAACTATCATGCTCGGTGTAAGTGATACAACATTCATTGAAGTTGGATGCTGAGAAAGGTCATTGTTTACAACTTGCTCAATGTTTGGCAGTTGCCATTGTAGCGACTCGTGTCCGGTTAGGAGTTACTATCTCTCTCTACTCAGTGTGGAATCCCAAGGTTATGTCCAATAGGGTCTGTGTTGTTCGTCATCCAATCTAACTTCGGACATGTCTTCTTCATAAGCAATGCGAGTTGACATCAATTTCCTCTATGGTTTGTGCTTACGTCATTAGGATAGAGTCATTACGATGTTTTTGTAATGGGTTGTTCTCCGCATCGACCGAATTGAACTCTAATATGAAACGGGAATTTCGAAATTGTCATTGTTGTTGAGCGAGGTACAAGCAAGTGTGAAGATCAATGTCGTTTGTTACACGCATCCCTTTGGATGTTTTCTCACCGGTGTCAAACCATATGTTGGCCTCTTTTTCTTTGAGTATCTTGTGTATGCCCCGCAAATATACGTTGAGTGAATTGTTAAAAATTTACACCATCGTTGACAAGTATTAGATTGGTTTCATGATTAACATAATTGTAGGCGGTGTCCCATTTGCCGAAGGCTATGTAGATGCATCTTGGTGTCATTTTTTGTTAAACTTCTGCATAAAGAGAGATTCACTTGAGAAAAACCAAAATGAAATGTATTTAAGTTGTTATTTTTGAAAATTTAAGTTACGCCTTCCTATGAGTACTTTGTATGTAAAGTCATGAATGCCCGAAACGACATACTCTACCATTTTGTAAAACGAAGTTCGCCCCTACCAAAGATTCTTCAAAAACGGAGTAAGCATTTACGCATACGCTTATTCCAATGAAATTGCAACAGTTTATTTTCATGAAACCGAAAAACCTCCTCTGTCTTTATCCAATTTAAATCAAATCCATGCAACAAGTTATTCGAGTTTAAAATGGACTAATTTATACTTCTATATAAACCAACACAACTTTTGGAAGAAGGAAAAAAAAAACACTTTACTTCGAAAACCGATATAATCGGATACAAAATGAACCAAAATCAACATATTGTACATGTTAATGGTGGCCACGGCAAGCACATGAACATGACCATCTTCATAACCAAATCCATCCTAATATTGCAAATTTGCAAATTACTCAAGAAATTCTTTGATATCAAAAGAGACATAGATTTTCTGAGGGCTCTTTACGGTGCTCTAAGTAGAGAAAATGATGATCTGCGAAGAGAATTACGATTTGTAAGGCAGAGGTTATTCCAGCACACTGGTCAAATTGACGATGGGGCAATTTGGAATAGGTACACATGAAATTAGAACTGATGATGGTAGTTTGGTACTTATGAAGTTAGGATTTTATGTTTTGTGGACACACACACACACACACACACATATATATATATATATATATATATATATATATATATATATATATTTAAATGTATGTTAATGAAGTCTCTGTTTCTTTAGGTTTGTAGAATTTTACTTTAATGGCTTTCTAAAAGCAAGTATTGCCTTCTCCCGCATACTTGTTCTAAGTTTGTTCGAACTTTGCCTGTAACGGCATACTTTACTACTTTGTAAATTGTACTTTTGCCACCTCCGGCATAAGTACCTTTTGTTTTGCTTATCATAATGCAGTAACTGTTTTTGGTTTTAAAAAAAAAATGAAAACTTCCTCTACCTTCATCCAATTTAAATCAAATGCCTGCAAATGATTATTCCAATTAGAGGATTGACGCCTTATTTGGACTAATTTATACTTCTATATAAATCAGAACTTTTGCCTTCTCCGGCATACTTGTTATGAAATTGATTCAGAACTTTGTCGGTAACGGCATACTATACTCTTTTGTAAATTGAACTTTTGCCTCCTCCGGCATAAGCACTTTTTGTTTTGCTGATGATAATGCAGTAACTGTTTTTGGTTAAAAAAATAATAAAAAAAAAAATGAAAACCTCCTCTACCTTCATCCAATTTAAATCAAATGCCTGCAACAGTTATTCCAATTAGAGGATTGACGCAACTGGACTAATTTATACTTCTATATAAACCAGAACTTTTGCCTTCTCCGGCATACTTGTTATGAAATTGGTTCAGAACTTTGCCGGTAACGGCATACTCTACTCTTTTGTAAATTGAACTTTTGCCTCCTCCGGCATACTTGTTCTAAATTTGTACACAGTTTGCCTTAATTCAAGTTTAAATCGATAAGCATTGCCTGATTTAAATTGAATTTACTATAATTACAATTTCAAGTAAATAAGCATTATATACTAATTTAATTAAGGTATAAAGTAATTAAAATCAGAACAAAGCAATAAATCCAATCAATTCTATTTTGCTGATTAATTTTATCATGCGCAATGTTCAATACGAAATTTGTATGTCATCTCGTTTCTTAATAATCAGGTTGTAGAAGATGATTTTTTTCAAATATTAAAAATCTAAACTCAATAAAATCGTTAAATTGAGTTGAATTAAGATTTGTACCTTTTACTGATGTTGTAGCAGCAAAATCAATTGAGAAATCTGGCTTGAAACAACGATTTGAATAATGTGAAAAATTGGGAATGAAGTTTGGGTTAACGATATGAAAGAAGGGAAGGATTTGAATAAGGGCAGATTTGAATAACGATATTTTTTTTATATGTAACGGTTAGGGGTAGTATTGTCTTTATACTATGTTGCTTTTGCTCGGAAGGGCAATAATTAAAGACCATCATTTTGAGGGGCAAAATCTAAAGACCAGCCCAAAAGAGGGGCATTCGCGCCAATTGCCCCTACTTTTTTGTGCTTTTCGATTGTTGTTCAGTATGTGACAATGGGTCGGATTCAGTCAAATGTGTAAAATAACTGGGTTAGATTTTAAGAGCCTGTTTAGATGGACTTAAAAAAAAAAAAGTAGCTTAGCCAAACATGCCAACGTATTTTTTTGGGCTTATTTTAAGTACAAAATGGCTTATAAGTTGGCCAACCAACATTTAAAAAAACTGAAAACAGCTTATATGCTAAGCCAAACGGGCTCTAAAAATGGATGATAAGAAGCTGGTTTTTTTAAGAAGTTATTTTAGTATGAAAATGAGTAATCAGCTCCGTCTCATATTACTTGTCCACTTTTCCTTTTACCCGTCCTTTAAAATTCGTAAATAAAAATGTATTTTTACTACATTATTTTTATCTATCTCCAAATTAATTAAACTTAATTCAATATTGATTGCTTAAAAAGCAATTAATGTTAAGGACAAAGTAGAAAATACTTAATTAATTCTATTTTGATTTTGTAAATGAATAAGTATTTTGGGACAAATATATATAATAAATGTGACCAACTAATATGAGACGGAGGGAGTAGTTCACTAGTGGAAAAATGACATTCTTTAGTCAGTTAGTTGACTATCTAAAATTTTATTTTATCGGTGAGGGTTCAATTTCTGACCTTGTAAATTGTAATCCCTTCTGTCATTTTTTCTTCCCCTACCCTTATGTAACGAAACAAAAAAAAAAAAAAAAAAAAAAATGAGAGAGACCTTCCCGGTGAATGATATTCTACATTAGTATTGGTAATAGGTATATTACTACTATATATAAAGGGGAATCCTTATTTTTTGTAGTCCTCACATGAATTTTTTTATCCCTTTTTACCCTTACTTGAAATTTTATGACTTTATACATTGTCACACATTTGAGTAAATTTTAGGAACTTTTAGGGATTTTTTTATGCCACTAAAAAAGATGATGTCATAGAAAATGTTGTAGTGGCTGCCACGAAGCATACTCATACATATTTGAGTTTTTTATGTGAAAATATTATTAAACTTTTTTCAATATATCATTGTTAAATACTTTTAAAATTTATCAAAAATGTAACTAATAGCCCTTCCGTTTCAAGCAAAAAATGAAATCCGAAGTATGGTAGTTGATTAATAAATTTTACGTGCGCGCACTTTTAACATAAAATTATCTAATAAATTACTATATTAAAAGAGGACCTATATTATTTTTATACATATTTGAAAAATATTGTATTTAAAGAAATATAATTTCGATATAGTAATAATACTAGACAATTGCAAAAAGTATATTTTTTACTGTTTTTACTATTAAAATATTTTGTAAAAAACCGGATAACATATTTTATATAATTTAGGTGTAAGAATTTTTTTCATGTTAAAATTAACTATTTTGTCCTAAGTTGTAGAACATATTAATTATCTGGTATTTTGCAAAATATTTTAGGTAAAAAATAAGTTAGCCAATATGAGCTCAATTCAAAGAACTCAAATGAAATTAATTTAACATATGAAAAGCTCAATTTGGATCATCGGGGACTTAATCTCACAAAATTAAATTAGAAGAGCTTTCAATTATTGTTTTTTTTCCTAAAAAAAAAATCTAATATATAAACTAAGAAAAATGTTTTCCGTTAACATGCGTTTTTATACTTTAATATTCTAAAAGTCTTTCGAAAACGTCAAAGTGATGTTACAGCAATAAAGAACCAAAAGCAGAATTTTTTTTTTAAAATATCTTCAAATTAAATTTTTAATGTCGATAAGCCCGGGCCAAGTGACACTAGTTGTAGTTATAAAATTGTAAAACTTACACAAATAGCTAGCTTTTAATAGCTTCTAACTAGTTATAGTTACAAGTTGAAGATTTACAATTCGTAGCTGCTTTTGACTGAAATATAGCGAAATACAGAGAGATACAAAACACGTTAGAGTAAATTTAGGCTCTATTTTTGGAACTTATTTTTAAAACAAAAAAAATCTGAGAGTAAAAATAGGCTTATTTTTGGAACATAATATTCTTTTCCTTTTTAAATAGTAAGTCAAATTAAATCAACCATATTTCACACAGATCAATGAAGAGTAAAATCAGGCCCTATTTATGGAACAGTTTTTTTCAAAAAAATTTATGGGATTCAATTTAAAACTTCCCATAAATCACGTACAACGGTTGTTCTTCCATAAAAACTTACGAATCTCTCTCAACTTTTATCACAATCAAAACTTTTTGAATTCAAAAACCACTAAAGATCTAAAAACTTCCAACTACAGAAAAATATACACTGAAATATAATGAAATATGGTTAATTGTTTAAGAAATATAAAATTGTAGTATGCGTATATACAATGGATTACAATGAAATATATCAGCAACTGTTTCATAAATTAGAAATACAAAATGCAGAAATACAGCGAAATACAAAAGTCGTGAAAACAAAGTGTAGTAAAAATAGGCTCTATATTTGGAACATTCACTATATTTACACAAAAAAAAAAAAAAAAGATAAATACATTGAAATACAGCGAAATAATATGCTGAAATACACTGAAATATACTGAAAATTAAATATACTGTTTGTTAATACACAGAAATACACTGAAATATACTAAAACATTTTATCAAACACTTGGTGGGCATGAAGCTCCACAACTCTCATCAATGGTGTTCTCATGGGAAAGAAGCGAGTCGTCTCAGATTGCTACAAAAAGGATGTTATCCGGAGATAAAGACTTTCAATTGGACTAGTTAATAAAGCTTCACTCCGTCGTCCTTCACCGCTGTTAGAGCTATTTTTTTCACTCCGTCATCGACCATGGATTCACTCTGTAATTTTCTCAGCAACTTCTCTTTCATCTCTGCTTTCTTCAATCAACTTCAACACTACATCTCTTGGCAGCTTCATCTTCGGCTGAACATCAGCTCCATTATTCGTCTTCGAAATCTCCATATCAGAAGCCGATCTTCTGCTCAACATAAGGCACTCTAGGCTCTAGCTGATCCTTTGCACTCATATGACCAGCAGATTTCACCCTTCTTGTAACCTTACTAGTAATTTCTTCTTTAGGAAACGAAGATGAGATTTCACTCATATGAACAACAGCTTTCACCTTTCTTATCCGGAGACCCTAATGCTCTTACTGTAGGATTCTTCTGATTTGCAAGAGAAAATGAGATTTAGGGTAGGTGATGGAACAGAGAGAGAAAGAGGGGTGAGGGAGAAAATAAATTTGGTATGTAAGAGAAAATCAATTTAAAAGACTAGAAGATGGAATGGAGAGAGAAAGAGGAGTGACGGAGAAAATAGATTTGATAGGTGAGGAAAAAATATTTGGAAAAAAAAAAAAGATTGTGGGTAAGTGGGAGAGAGGTACCTTATTTTTAGGGAAATACACTGCAGTTACAAAAATAAGTTATAGATGGTAATTTGATAAATAACTAAGCTGCCAAACATAATTAAAAAAAAAAAAAAAAAAAAGATAGCTATTATTAATAAATAAGTCTTAGAGGTAGTTATGGGCCGTAAATTTTCCTATAAAATTTAGTTTAGCATTTCTGTTGTAACAAAACTTTAGTTTAGGTACAGCTCACGAAATTTACTCAGGGGCTAGGTGTAACTTGTAAGCACTTAATTAAAAAATAGCTGTCAATCTGTTAAGCACTAATATACTCGCAAATCATTTAGCTTTTATTGGATACTTGTTATTTCTACAACTATTAGGTAACTCTATTAAACAAAGATTACACATGTAGGAAGCATTGATCTTTTTTGGCCTTTTGGGAAATTTGAATTCTAGTTTGTCATAATTTTCACCGAATTCATCAATCACTAGATCGAATCCTCAAGTGACCTATCCCACCCTCTATATGAGATAACTTATCTCACTTTTATCCCATGTAGATGGAATTGGGCAAGATACCAAAGGAATTATCTCACCAACCAAACATGGGATAATTCCAATCCCATGAGAATAATCTCATCCCATCCTATTCCTCCTACCAAACGACCACTAAACTTAGTTAGAATATAAATAAATAAAGGATCATTGAATAACAACATTACGAGAGCCAATTTTTTGCATCTCAACAATTCCAATAATCAAATACAGCAACAACGGACTAGCTTTCATTCAACTTTCACAAATGGGATGGATTGCAAAAGATCGTATCAAAAATGTGATTTGGTGGACCATTTGTCCATTTGAAATTCCCTTGCTACTTGCATTTAGTTCAAGCCAGTCACTTTGACAAGAGCACGTACAGTTGGTAGGGCCCCTTTTTTGGAACGACATTATCAGCATTACGTACTGTTACGATCCAACTCGATGGGTCGAGCGGACACCCACGCTGACTTTCCTGGTGGGTGAATCCTTTCCTTAGCTTATTCGATTTAAAAGAAAACATGCATAAATTAAGATAACAACACAACAGTCTCAGCATATATAATAAATACTAAATAAGTGCGGAGTTACAACATAAACCCCAAATGATCTGGTCTGGAACACAGTACAAGAGCCACTACATAAATACATGTCTGTAATGGAATACTAAAGTCGAAAACCTAATAAGAACTGTCTCAAAAGAAAGTAGACGATAGATAATAGAGAGAAGGAGGCTCCGGGCTGCAGATCTGGTAGTGCTCACACTGAAGACTCCGATATGAAGGCCTCGGAATCACTCGCGAGCCTTGGACGAGGATGCAGAAGCGAACTCTGCACTCAGAAAAAGAGTAATCTTCGCAAGTTAATATCAGTACAACACAATACTGGTAAGCATCATAGGTCGATAACAATTAGTTCATATATATAAAAGATAGAAATCAACGAGTAAGCAAGTAATCAAGCACAAACCAAGAACAGTCTCAGTATAAAGTCGGACATGAATAAGATCAGTCAAAATATAGAATAAATCGAAATACAAATATCAGTCAAGGCACAGAATCTGTCAATACAAATGAGTGTATGAATATGCGATGCAATACAATGCACTAGCCAACTTTTCTTTATCATACACACATGCTAAGGACCAAGTCTCATAGCCATGACTCATGGGGGACTCGCGAAGTCCATGTACACCTCGGGCATTGAGCACTCTCTCGCTTTGGTAAATGACCTCGGATAACGAGCACGCATTCCGCTCCGGTAACAACCTCGGACCACAGACTCTCATCTTTCTTTTACGCTCTCCAGCAGAAACCTCGGAAGCTACACTCTCTCACTTATCATCATATCCAACATAGTTCATATCAAATCATCATTTGAATAAGAATGTATGTCATGCATGATATCAACATCGACAATAATCATATCAATCACATCATTTACTTGCCATGAAATAATACAGCACAAATTCAAGCCTCTTTCATGTTTTTTCCTTTTTCCGATGATAAGTGAGAAGACAAGGGAGATACCTCTTTCATGTTTTTTCCTTTTTCCGATGATAAGTGAGAAGACAAGAGAGAGATGAAGGCACACGAAATCACAAATATAGCAAATACGGCTACAAGCCCAAACAACAGCTGACGGAACCAACCTAATTGGATTTCCCCTCCACGGCATGCCCAAAGGCCTATCATGCATTCCCCATCAATAACTACTTTTACATATGCATCACTAATCGAAGTCTAACCACAAAGTAAGCCGTAACCAACCTCAGTGCCGAGCAGGTGCCACGAATTATTCTCTTCTATTCAACAATGTAATCTACTTTAGAAATCAGAACTATCGATGCCCATATTGCCATAAAAATATTCGAATTGAAAAACGACCTTTAAAAGAAAAAGCCCGGGCCCACAAGGGTAAAAATGGAAATTCTAAGTTGGAAACGGTTAACCCCGAGCCTAAGACGTCCAAATACCAATAATTAATACAATCTAATCCCAAAGTAGCATAAATTTCGTCATAAATCAAAAACCCCCAAATTTCATGACCTAGATTCTTCAAATGAAAGGAGGATTCAAGCCTAGGACTAATTACCCATTGATTAGATGCTAGAAATCAAGAATTTCCCAACCAAACTCAAATAAATTGAAAAAGGTTTATAAAAATCAACTTTGGGTTTATGACCCCATTTTCCCAATTAATTCATTAAAACCACCATAATGTCCAAACTTAAGCCATAGATAAAAGTAAAGGAGAGTATAAAGAGCTTACCCCTAGAAGAATCACTCACAAGCTTCCACAAATCACCCCAAAATCACCTCTAGATCTAAATTTTGTGAATGGAAAAGAAATGGTTCGAAATGGGGAATTAATAGGTTTTTGTTTAGCGATGTCTGCATCGGCAGACTCGCCTCCGCAACTAAGGGCTTGCAATAGCGGAGCACTTAACACCTCACCTATTCGCTTCTGCGGGCCAAGTTCCGCATGGGCGGACCCGCAGAGACGAACCCATATCCGTGGAAGTGGGACACTAGAAACCAGCATAATCTGGTTTTTCACCAACTCCAACCCAAAAACCGACACTCATCCGAGACCCCTCGGATACAAACCAAATATGCATCCTCATGTAAAAACACGCTATGAATTCACCCGTACTCTCGGAACTCCCAATGGATGTCATTTTGACTCGGTCAGCCCCCAAAACCCAAAAAAAAAAAAAGTTTCCAACCAAGGACCCAAAACACTCCCGAGTGCCTCGGGAACCGAACCAACCATTCCACCAAGTTATAAATGACTTTCCGAACCTCATGGAATTGACGAAATTCCCAAAAAAGTTTATTTACCCAAAAGTCAACTATTGGTCAACAGTTTTTCACTTTAGCCTTTAATTTCCTCAAAATCAATCCCGATCACCTAGAGAACCGTGCTACCCATCCCCACGAGTCAAACCCGCTCTAACTGAACTAGAGGAAGGATCAACAGGGATAAAAGGGTCAACGGGCCTAAACGACCAAGCGGGTCGTTACACTTACAATTAAACCCTTGGCTGCTGATATGGAAAACAATTTTCGTCCATATGTTCCTTTTTTTCTTTTTTATCAAGAATAATTGAATTTGATGCAACACAAGTGGTGTCTTTCTATGATCAAGAAATCAAAGTTTAACATCGTCAGTTATAATTAACGGAAAAAGGTCAAAAATACCCCTAAACTATTGAAAATGGATCAAATATACCCTCCGTTAGATTTTGGGGTCAAAAATAACCTTACCGTTAATTAAATGGCCCACATATACCCCTCCCCGTTAACGGACTTCCAACTCATATAAAAACCTTTTAAAAATTATTATTTTTGCTAACATGGAGTTTCCAACTCAACGTCTTATCATCATTAACAATTAAAGGTCATAGCCTATGCACCAGAACACACTGTACTCAGCTACACACATCAATACATCATATTCATTTCTTCAACATAGTCATCGTTTGCCAGTTCCAGCTTCATCAATCCAAAAAATAAAAAGTCCAACTCAATCGTTCCACCACCACAAAATCGCCAAAAAAGTTCCACTCTAAATCCTTCCACCACCATACCCAGATCTCCCTCAATGATAGACTAGCTTGATTTCCTCTTCAACCACAAAAGCATAAAAAGTTTTCACAATGTTTATTGTAAAGCCTCAAAAAGGTCGAGCAAAATTCACCAAATTATTACAAAGATTGCAGAAAAATTCTTTTAAAAAAAAAAATCACAAATTTAGAATTAGATTGCACAAAGAAAATGGAAGTATTTTTGTGTGTGTCAAAACGAGGAAGAGAGGTGAAGCAACATTCGAATCATATACTCGAGGATGAATCTTGTTCATCATCTTGTGTATCTATTCCAGTTTAAGTTGGGTTCTTTTTCTTTATCTGGCAGGTGCTTGTACAACTCAAAGAGGAGATAGAATCCCCTTTAATTTTTTCTGGCGAGAAAATTGTTGGGTTTACTGGTGAGTGAAGGTAGAGGAACACGAACAAAAGAAGAAATTAAAAAGAATTTGAGGAAATGGTGGAGAGCGTATATTATATTACTTGAGAATAGCCATTGAGTTAATCTGATGAAACTGAACTAATTAATTTATGTGAGGTAATATCACTAGATTATGAAGGTGGGTTGTGCAAGATTTGAACTAGGGGTGTACATGGACCGGGTTGGTTCGAATTTTTTAAACGCCAAACCAAACCAATTACGTCGGGTTTTTAAATTTATACACCAAACCAAACCAATAAAATTCGGGTTTTCCAACCTCAGGTTTTCCAAGGTTATTCGGTTTTCTCGGGTTTTTTGGGGTTTTTTCGGAATAGTCTTGATACAAAACATATAACTTTTACTTCAAATGTTTCTTTAGTTCTAGTAAGATACAACTATATAATTAAGGTGTTTCTTAAGAAAATAACACAAAATGTGAAAAGAGTGATGACATTGTATTAAAATATTCAACAAAAGCTAATAAATTCGGTCAAAATAAATATTGCTAATTAACAAGCCATAAAGAAAATGACCATAATCTAAAAATATTAAGTCATGCTAAAATAAGTATGGCTAATAAGTATTAATTACATGACAAAGAAATAAAACTTAAGTTATGTTTTTTCACTCTCTAAATAAATTATGCAAAACCCAAGAATAGATATCCAACATTATTGTCATTCCTAAGTGGTAAATTGAATTTCTTTTGTTAGCATTAGAGTTGAGTTAGTTTTGGTTTGGACTTTATTTGAGTTACTAACATCCATAGATATAAAACTTATTGACATTCAAAATTCAAGCTCACTTGAATAATATGATAATAGTTAAAGAATCGCGAAAAAATTTAAGAAATATTTATAAATTACATTACAAATAAATATTTTTATGTATAAAATATTTTAAAATTTAAATACATGTAATGTCGGGTTGGTTTGGTTCGGTTTGACTTTTTTTAGTTAAAACCAAACCAAACCAATTATGGTCGGGTTTGTTTTTCCAACACCAAACCAAGTCAAACCAAACCACTAGTCGGGTTTTTTTCTCGGTTTGACTCGGTTTGGTGCGGTTTGTCGGTTTATTTTGTACACCCCTAATTTGAACAATGGTTGAATTGAGTTTGGTTTATAATGATGAGGATGATGATAAATGAAATCTAATCCCAAAAAGGTGAAAAAATGGAAAGAAACAGGGATGAAGAAGCCACGTTGGTGGAGATCAACTAATGTTGCCCAAGTTGGAAACTCCATGTCAGCAAAAATAATAATTTTTAAAAGGTTTTTATATGAGTTGGAAGTCTGTTAATGGGGAGGGGTATATGTGGTCCATTTAATTAACGGTAAGGGTATTTTTGACCCCAAAATCTAACGGAGGGTATATTTGATCCATTTTCAATAGTTTAGGGATATTTTTGACCCTTTTCCGTATAATTAATTAATACTAAGAGATACAATTTTTTTAATGATCCAGTAATCTTAATACAAAACACCATCAACTTTACTTAATATCAAGGAATATGCTTCTCATCACCCCCATCGTCAGCCATCAGTGAATGCTTAAATTGCTCAGGTATGTTTTTTCCTTTCTTTCTATGATAATCTGTTAGATATTATTGCTTGTCTGTTCATCTTTTCCCTCCTTGCAAAATAAAAAAATAATATTCTTCTTTTGTGCTTAATCCAAATTAAAGGTAGGTTGCTTATCCTGTTGCAATTTTTCATCACAAGTACTAAAACATACATAGTAATAGGAAAACATCAAATAGAATAGTCTAAATCCGAAAATTAAGAAGCTACAAAATTTTAAGTAACACCCCTTCTGTGGAGTAGTTAATTTGTTCAAAGTGATTTGTAGCTTACATTTTACAAGATCAGTACCAAACTATGATAAATAATTGGTGCGGGACAAATACGAAAAGAAAACATACTACTACTACCAACAAAAAATTACTCATACTCCTTTAGCTTCTCAATTCATGTGATAACTTTTTTTAGTTACTGTAAAATGATAATATTTTTATATTAGTAACAGTTGAATTTTAAACTTATCATTTTATCTATAATGATATGGTTTATAACGACACAAACATTTATAACTTATTTTGTATGATAAATTTCAAAAACTTTCTTTTATTTTTCAATTTTACGCTCAGTCAAATAATTTCACATAAATTGAGACCAAAAGAGAGTAGTAGCAACATTTTTTTTTGCGCGAATTAGCCTTCTTTTGAGGCGGTCTTTAATTTCTGTCCCTCAAATTGCTGGTCTGTAATTTTTGTCTTTCGCTTAAAAAGATGACCAAAAATATCCCTAGATTCTGGGTTCGAACCCACACTCAGTAAAAAAAAAAAGGCTTAACTACATGATATAACAAACATATAGTGAGTATTTACATTTAGTAGTTATAATTTAATTTAATTACTTCTCATAGCAAATATTTGTGTATTAATATCATTTAGTAACTATATATATATATATATATATATATATATATACACACACAAAATAGAATACTCATCTTACTATTCACTTTCAACCCATCTCTCTCCCATCTCTCTCCCCCCTCTTCTCCCCACTGCTCCGCCGCCGGCCACCACCGCCGCCGGAGCTCCGGCGAAATGCCGTGCCGTTCACCACTGTCACTGCCAGCCCCTTCCCCTTTTCCCTTTCTTCTCCGGCCATACCCTTTTTTCCTTTCTTCTCCGACGGATCTGAGCATTGTTGGTAGCAAAAACCAAAAAAAGCTCAGATCTATGACGGATCTGAGCAGTGCAGCTGGCGGTGGACATATTTGAAATGCTTATTTTTTCACATGTACGTACATGGTGCTACGAAGTTGTCGCGAGGAAAATGGAAAGTCTATGGTTTGCCAGCAAATTGAGAAAAGAGGTTTTAGAAAGTTGCGCAAGACAATGACACGTTTAAGAAAAAACTCAGATCTACGTCGGAAAAAAAATGTTCTCTTAGCCGAAATTTTTTCCGGTATGTTGTTGTATTAGCCGGAATTTTTTCCGGTCAGATCTAGAAAAATTTAGATTTTCGCTGTATTTGTTGTATATTTACCGTGTATACAATATTTTTTCGCTTGTATTTGTTGTATACATACTGGAAAATATGGTGTACTTGTTAATTTTTTTAGTGTATCTATGTTGTATACAATATTTTTCGCTGTATTTGTTGTATACATACCGAAAAATATGGCATATTTGTTAATTTTTTGGTGTATGAATGTTTTATATTGTATTTTCGTCTGTATCTGTTGTATACATACCGGAAAATATGATGTATTTTTGTGTAATTATTGGTGTATATGTATTCAGTTTTTTAATCGTTGTATTCATGAATACAGCAAGTCAATTTATGAATACAGATAGTTATTTTATGAATACAATTGGAAAAAAATTATTGTATTCATGAATATAGCTAAAAAAAAAAAATTGAATACACATGTGGAGTAGTGATTTGCTACAGAACGTAAATATTGAAACATTAGCTATGCAGCTTGATTAAACCCTAAATGTTTGCTATTTATGTAAAATGCCCAAAAAAAAAATCGCAAGGAAAGGCTTTTGCGAAAAAGTCTGCCGGAGTGTTATGCCTTAAGGAAAAGTGTGCCGTCTTGCGTTACAAGGCAAAGTCTGCCGTCTCCGGCATATGTTCTATGTAACTTTGCCGAAATAGACATAGATTCATAGAAACTTATGCCTTGCGATTTTTTTTTATTTTTGACTCTGCCGGCTTTCGAACCCAGAATCTCAAGTTATATTCGGCCATCTTTTTAAGCGAAGCGCAAAAATTAAAGACCGAAAATTGAGGGACAAAAATTAAAGACTAGTCCATACGAAGGACAATCGTGCAAATTGCCCTAGTAGCAACTCCAACTCTCAAATTTCACAAATTGGCCCCTCCATTTAGCTCAAAAGGAAAGCAAATCCCTCATCAAATATGAAGCACACACGTGTCAACTCCTTATATCCCCATAAACCATCAGATAAGAGGGTTTCGATAAGAGGCCATCCTTCACCAAAAATATAAGATAATCTTATCACCTTCATCACCGTCCATCTCCATTTCCCCCAGTCAATCCCCACCATCCATATTCCCATTTTCTCTCATATCATTATTATTATTCCCCTCTCTTTCTCTCCTCACTCCATCGAGTTTTTCATCATCAATGGCGGCTCTACAACAAACTCCCATAACTTTCCAATCCAGATCACCACCACCCTCAGCTCAACTCACTACCAAACCGGTACCTAAACTCGTCCTTTCTGGCAGCCTTAAGCTTCCCAAAATCACCATCAAACTCCTCCCCAAACGACTGCCCCGCCGCGGCAACCACGGCGGCGCTCTAGGAGCAAAAATGGCTGATTCCGCTGCTGGTAGCTACGCCAACGCCCTCGCTGACGTGGCGAAATCCAACGGAACATTAGAACAAACCACGTCAGACATCGAGAAGCTCGAGAAAATCTTCGATGACGAAGCAGTTTACGAATTCTTTGTAAGTCCGATAGTTGGTATTGAGAAGAAACGTGAGCTCGTGGACGAGATTGTCTCGTCCTCAAGCATTCAACCCCACGTTGCGAATTTCCTCAACATTTTAGTGGACATGAAGAGGGTCGAGTTGATCAAGGAAATTGTCAAGGAGTTCGAGAAAGTATACAATACGATAACGGATACTGAGCTTGCTGTGGTCACGTCAGTTGTGAAGCTGGAATCGCAACACCTGGCGCAAATCGCTAAAGGTGTGCAGAGATTAACGGGGGCGAAGAATGTAAGGATTAAAACAGTTATTGATGAATCGCTTGTTGCTGGATTTACAATAAGGTATGGTAATTCAGGATCGAAATTGATTGATATGAGTGTGAAGAAACAACTTGAAGATATTGCTGCTCAACTTGAAATTGGGGATATTCAATTAGCTGGAGCTGTTTAATTGTTCTGTTTCTAAATTCTACAGTAATTTTTTCTGCCTCAGTGATTGATTTTGTAATATATTATTTGCTTAAATGGCAAACTAAACATACTGTTCTAATTTTTTTGGATGAATATATATCAGTAGTTGCTGTATGCAAATTCAAATTGGATGATAGGAACTACTCCGTCCGTCCCAATTTGCTTCAGATTTTGAGAGTCAAACAAGTTTTTCTTTGGTAATAATTTTTCTATATTTTAAATTGTCAATTATTGTGATTTTAGTACTTCTCGTGTAGTTTTCAAATATGTAAATTTTATTTTTAAAATCTTAAAGTCTAAATTTACTGTCAAAATTAAGAAATATGACTCTCATATGCGGGTTGTCATACATTGGCACAGAGGGAGTACCATGTTGAAGCTAAATTGAAAAATCATACCAAACTAAAACACCGATCTGTAATTTGATTTGGTATTAGCTTGGTGATATGTATTTTTCAAGGGAAAAAAAAGAACAGTGTTTGGTTTGATTTGTTTAAACATATGAAGATACTGAATCCAAACTAAGCCAACAAAATACTCTATATATCACTTTTTAGATTTATGTTTATGTGAAATTAGGGTCTTCGATATGTGGTTTAGATTTCTGTTTATGTGAAATTAGGATCTTTGACATGTGGTTTAGATTTCTGTTTATGTGAAATTAGGAACTTTGACATGGGGTTTGGAACTTTGACTAACAATGTCTAAATATATTCTTGTTCCTTTAATAATTGCTTAGGGAAAAATTAGTCTCAAAACCTTAATCAGAAGTCTCGAGTTTGAACTTTGAGAATGAAGAAACTTCTGATTAAAGACATTTTCCTTTAATGGATCCTACATAGCGCAAATTTGAATTAGCCGGCTAGTAAATTTTTGAATACCAAATAATTATACAAGAAAGTGAATCTCGAATACTCAATAGTGATTAAAAAAAGGAAAAAATTATCTGTTTATAAAGCCGTTGAATGTCAACCGGTTTTTAAACACCAGGAAGTTTAGGGGGCTAGACTAGTTTTAATTTTTACAGTTCAGTTTTCTGGGACCAGATTTGCTAAAATTTCAGTCGTAACACAATGTGAACCGTTTTTGCACGGATTGCCCTTCTTTTGGGGTGGTCTTTAAATTTTGCCCCTCATATTTGTGTTCTTTAAGTTTTGCCCTTCGCTTGATACTGAGGTTACGGGTTCGAACTCCCGCTCGGCATAAAATAAAAAAAAAATAATTTCGCAAGACAAAAAGGGAGAGTGTATGCGATCCAACATACAATCCTTAAGGAAAACCAAAGTTATGCCGGAGGGGGCAAGAATTTGCCTTGAGACATTTTTTTTTTTTTTTTTTTTTTTTACTTTTTCAAGGCACACTTTTAGTTAATGATACTTTTGCCATTACGCCTTAATTAAAAGTATGCCCTATAAGGCATAGTTCCTTAAGGAAAAATTTTGCCCCATAAGGCAAACTAAATTATGCCTTGAGGAAAAGTTATGCCCCCTCCGCATAACTTTAGTTTTTCCTTAAGGAAGTTATGCGGAGGGGGCAGACTTTGCCTTGAGACTTTTTTTTTTTTTTTTTTAAATTTTCAAGGCACACTTTTAGTTAAGGCATACTTTTGGTTATACCTTAATTAAAAGTATGCCCCATAAGGCATAATTCCTTAAGGAAAAGTTTTGCCCAATAAGGCAAAAAACTAAATTATGCCTTGAGGAAAAGTTATGCCCCCTCCGCATAACTTTTTAGTTTTTCCTTAAGGAAGTTATGCGAGGGGAGGACTTTGCCTTGAGACATTTTTTTTTTTAAAAAAACTTTTCAAGGCACACTTTTAGTTAAGGCATACTTTTGGTTATACCTTAATTAAAAGTCTGTATAAGGCATAATTCCTTAAGGAAAAGTTTTGCCCATAAGGCAAAACTAAATTATGCCTTGAGGAAAAAGTTATGCCCCCTCCGGCATAACTTTAGTTTTCCTTAAGGAAGTTATCTGAGGAGAGGCAGACTTTGCCTTGAGACTTTTTTTTTAAAACTTTTCAAGGCACACTTTTAGTTAAAGCATACTTTTGGTTATGCCTTAATTAAAAGTCTACCCATAAGCGCATAGTTCCTTAAGGAAAAGTTTTGCTCCATAAGATAACTAAACTATGTCTTGAGGAAAGTTATGCCCCCTCCGCATAACTTTAGTTTTTCCTTAGGAAGTTATGCGGAGGGGGCGTACACTCCCTCCACCCCCCGCTCGCGAAATTATTTCTTTATTTTATGCTTGAGCGGGGGTTCGAACCCAAAACCTCAAGTATCCAAGCTAAGGGCAAAACTTAAAGACCACAAATATGAGGGGCAAAATTTAAAGACCGCAAATATGAGGGGCAAAATTTAAAGACCACCCCAAAAGAAGGGCAATTCTGCGAATTGCCCGTTTTCAAACACCATGAAGTGTGGTAGTGTTTGTGCGATTTTTTTTCTTTCAAAACTTGAGCTTGCAAACATTTTATTTTCAAAAATAAACTTTTATTGAACTTGTAAAGAAAACAGATGTTACTGCAGTATTTAGAATCCAACTAGGAAAGACATCTCATCAAGAAATAGCATGTAAAAGTGACATGAAAAATCTAGCTAGATTATGAGCTATTATGTTCTGCGATCTAGGTATTTGCACAAAATTTACATCATCTCCCAAATGTCTTCACAAGTAGTGGCAAGCTCCCATGAGACTGTCCGAGTCCCACATCGGCTTTGAAGGGACGGTGCAGTCTTTTTATATGATTTTGGGCGATTCTTACTTCATGAATTGATTTTTGGGATTGAGTTTAATCTGATATCTGCTTTGTTAGTAGAGACTTACTTTTTTCAACTTGAAACGTTTAAGAACTCTTCAGAGAACATTGAATTACGATTCACAAAGAAAGAGTAGTTGAGAAAATCAAGCATTATTGACAATTTAGCGCGTTCATGAGTCATGACTCAACAAAAAACAACAATGACGTTGATAACAATAAAATTTTGAATGTTGGGGTAGATTGGAAATTCTCTAAGAGCTTACATGCACATTAAACAATTAACTGACATTCAGTATAAGTGAGTGGTTGATTATTGCTTTTGGCCATTGTTAAAATTACTCCTTTAAATTCGATGTTTTCTTTCTCCCGAGCTCTCTCCAAGGCGCACGCTAGTATTGCTTGCTAATGTGTGCCGCCTATAGCCAGGGGATGGCCAAAGAAGAACGCAAATAAGATAAAGCTTTCGGAGCTTAAGATAGCAAATATTAATCGACGATCCTTGGGAATGGAATCACAAGGGAAAATACTGAAGCAGGAACTGAATATATGGAGGTTATCCCGGATTCTAGCCAGACTAAGGAGCTAAAACCTACACCCATTACTGTCAGTCAAGATTAAGGAAGGCAGAACTAAATAGTCATGCCTCAGGTTTGGCAAGCTGTAAGCACACCGGTACAGAAGAGAAGGACAGGGAAGCTAAGCTGGGCAATGGAACAGAACCAATCATCCTGAGAAGGAACAAACTGCAGGAAAGGGGTTGATGTGAGGCGGATCTGTTTGCTAGCAACAAATTAGCTGCCAGGGTTATGAGCTTAACCTATGTTGTTGCGCTGACTAGAGAGGGTGAGACGATTATTCAACTAAAACAAGATGAGGATGATATTGGTGACCATGGATTTACAGTTGATATTGACAAAGGGAGGAACAAAAAAAGAAACTCTATGAAGGGAGTTTCGGATTGAACGAGGAACAAGTGACTGGTCTCGTGTTCTGGTCAGACACGAATAAGCTCATTCTTGGGCCTTTCTATGTGTTGACAGTGAAGAAGTACAGAAAATTTCCAAAAATTATTCTTCAAGATTTACTATGAAATCTTACAGTTGGAAAGGAGAACGAGAATTGGAAGCAGACTATTTATCTACAGTGAAGCTCAAAGTTTATCTACATACAGAAGGCTATTTTGTTGTGCGATTCAACAATCTGGATGATAGAAATGAGGCTAATTTTTTTACTAGATACTGGATGTCTCTAAGAACTGTGGGATTAGAATTCACCTAGGCAAACAACCACATTTTCAATAAAATTGATACAGCCATCGTTAATCCTGAATGGATGACCATATCCCAATTGGAAATAAAAATTATGGATCCCAAGTTCTCAAATCATTCACCTTTATGCATTACTCTTACTGATCAGGCAATCATGGAATTTAGACCTTTTAAGTTCTTGAATCACCTTGCAAATCATCATGAATTTCTATATAAAGTGGAGAGGGGATGGAAGAAATCAACAACAACCACATACCCAGTGAAATCCCACATAGTGAGGTCTGGGGAGGGTACGTACGCAAAACTTACCTCTACCTTGGGAGATAGAGAGGCTGTTTCCAGTAGACCCTCGGCACAAGGACATGGGATGGAAGAAATCAACACCTGAAAAATCATATGAAGAGAAATTGGATGAAGCTTAATAATGTTAAAAAATTTGAAAAGAAGGCTCTGAACATCTAGGAGTTTTCGAAGTGGATAGGAGAATTCAGAACATTAGGTTGGAGCTTATTGACTAACAAGAGCAAATGAGGGATTATAGGCATGATACTACATTGTTGAGACAGAAAGGAGCCTTAAAAGGATCTAAAAATATGGGTAATGATTGAGGAGAGTATATACAAGAAAAAGTCAAGAATGCAGTAGCTGCAGCTAGGAAATTGATTCTAACACTGCCCACGGTTCAACCTGTAGTCTATATGAATGGACCTGTTTTGAATAGAAGACAGCAACTCCAACTGGTTGCCTCAGTTACGAAGGAAAATCTGGTTAGCTTTACAAGGTATAGATGATGGGAAAGCACAAGGAGGAAATGGACTCAATGCATACTTTTTAAAGAAGGCATGACCAGTAATAGGTGAAGACATAAACTCTGCTCATTCTTTGAAACTGCTTCCATGTACAAACCAATGAATTGTACTTCTGTAACCGTCATCCTTAAAGTTAAAAACCCCTCACCAGTCAAAAGTTTAGACCTATGTCATGTGGCACAATGCTGTATAAAATAACATTAAATGGACTAACTTCCAAATTAGAGAATGTGATGGACTATTTGGTAGAAAACAACCCATTAAAATTTGTAAGTAATCGGTGATAATATCATTCTCAGCCATGGATTAGTGAAAGGCTATAGAAGAAACGGTATATTTCCTAGATTCATAGTTAAAGTTGACATGCGGAAAAAATATGATTCATCGGAATGTATTTGTTAAACAAGTCCTAACTGGTATGAATTTCCCTGTAAACTTCATACATAGGTCATGGAATGTTTGAGGACTGTTTCTTATTCAGTTCGTATAAATGGTTAGCCAACTGAGCATTTATTTGAGGTAGGGAGATCCTATGTCCCCTTTCCTATCTGTACTGCCCATGGAGTACTTCTATAGAACCTTAAAAAGACTGAGATCACAACCACCTTTCTAATATTATCCTATGTGCTCTAAGATGTGGGATATAGTTGGGATTTGCAGATAATTTTCTACTTTTTACAAGGGTGATGTGAGGTCTACTCAGTTACTGTTTGAATATTTTCAAGAATTCTCACAGGCTTCTGGCTTAATAGCCAACAAGGAGAAAAACTCCATATACTTTGGAGGTTAGGCTGAAAACTCAGAAGAAATCTAGGAGCTGGTTGGTTCTCTACAGGGGAAATGCTTTTGAGGTACTTAGGAGTACCATTAAGACACCAAAACTCCAAAAGGTTGTCTATAATGCGGTGTCATCCATATAGAGAGAATGTTTAGGAGAACTACTAACTGGACATCTTAAGTTCCTCTCATATGCAAAAAGGGTCCAGCTGATAAAAAATGTGTTGTTTTTCATAGAAATCTTCTTATCACAGGTTTTTGTGCCAACTACCACTGTTGTGAAGACGATGGAAGCAACATGATTAAGAAATCATTGCTAGTGTGGGATAAGCTCTATTATCCTAAAGCTGCTGGTGGACTGAACTTTTTGGATATTGCGACCTGAAATAGAGCTGCTATTTACTAAGTTGTTGTGAAATTTGTGTCGTAAGAAGGATAAATCATGGGTTGAATGGGTTCACTGTTACTACATAAAGGGGAGGCAAGTCTGGAGTGTCATGCCTAAACATGCTTCTTGGATAGTAAAAGTTTTGAAAATGAAGAGCTATTTGGGGCAAGCTGGTTGTTATGGAAGCAGACCTAGTGAATGTGTCAGTTTTCTCTATCAAAGAAAATGAATCTTCTAACAAGAGCGGAATTCCTAAAGGTGCAGTGGAGGAGATCGGTACAAAACAACTATGGACCCTCCACATGAATTTTTCATTCTAAGACTAGTAGCTCATTTTCCGTGTGTATTACTATGTGTTGCTTTATTTATTTATATCTTGATATTTTGCTGTTTTATTTTTCTTGCAATCCTGCATCGACTACGTTTCTTTTGAACCGAGGGTCTATCGGAAACAACCTTTTTACTGCACAACGGTAGAGGTAAGGTCTGCGTTCATCCTACCCTCTCCAGATCCCACTTGTGGGATTATACTGGGTATGTTTTTGTTGTTGTAAGACTAGTAGCTCATGGAAGACTATCCACAAAACATAGATTCATGCAATGGGGAGTGACTAACAACTAGGACTATCCCTTATGTACCACACAGATTGAGAGCATTTCCTACTTATTCTTCCAATGTAACAACTCTGCCCAGAACTGGAATAAACCCTTGCAATTAATGGCTAGGAGTTCATAGACCAACTCTAAAACTGGCAAGAAGAGCTAACATGGGCAGAATGCTGGAGCTGAAATATATAGGAAGGTAATGGCTGCAGGTATTTATTATATTTGGATTGAAAAGAACCAAAGAGTGTCTCATAACAAGCAAACAAAGTGGATGATTATTACCAGGAAAATCATCCAAGAGACATAGAGGAACACTGAAGCAGAGGCTTACAAAGAGGTTTAAAAGACTGATTTTTTACCCCTATGGCTCAGTATAAGTTTTAGTTGAATAAAAGGTTGGGTTTGTGTTGAATAGTTATTGTATTTGATACTGTGGTTTGGAGTTGTCCAGATGTAGTTTTTTTATTTGTACAAAATGCTACTTCCTACTTCCCAGAAAGATTCTATTAGTTTGACTTGGCACGGAGCTTAAGAAATAAAGAAAAACCTTTATAATGTGTGGTTCAAAACAAGTCTTAGATATTTGTGTGGTTGTAAATCACCTTATAAAGTTAAATTGTTTCTAAATATAAAAATGGGTCAATCTTTTTGGGACAAACTAATAAGGAAAGTAAGACAATCTTTTTGGGACGGAGAGAGTATTTGGTAATAAAATCTTCTTTAACAAAAAAAAAATTTACTCATTCTCTTTTATGTTATATAGGGAATTTTACATAGTGTAGAGAACATATATAAGAGATATTTATATTTACTAACTACACTTTATTTTAATTGTATCTAATAGCTAAATATTGTATTTGAATTACCTATCATAGCTACATTATATATTTAAAGTAGAATAATCTATTTTTATTCTTGACTGAGAATCTTAGGGCTAGCTTTGATATGCTTCTTCTCCCTCCGCCGCCGCCGGCCATCGCGAAATTTAGCTAGTAGATGTAATTAAAATAAAGTGTAATTACTAAATAGGAAAAAGGGTCAAATTTACCCTTGTACTTTGAACTAAGGAGCAAATTTACCCCTAATACTTTAAATTTTTCACCCCTACCCCTACCGTTATCAAACTTTGCAAAAATACCCCCAGCCCTAGCGGCATGCTGACTGGCTGCCCAGGTGGCTTGCCATGTCAGCCACCTCAGCAAACCACGTGGAAAATATATATATTAATTAAAAAAATTATTTTTAAAAAAATAAAAAAAATTGATCTGATTTTTGTAAAGAATAAAAAAATAATTTTTAAAACAAATAAAAAAAAGCATTTGCATAATTCTTTTTAAAAAAAGTATGTTTTGTATAGGGACCTATCATCATTTTGTGAGGTACTCACAATCTTTAGCCCAAGGGACCTATAATTATTTTGTCTTCTCTATACCATGATTTTTCTATACAAATTTACTATGTTTTCTTCATTTTTATAGTAGAATGAATTAAAATGTAGGGAAAAAAATTAATGCCTAATAACTAAATATTTGATAAATAATTGAATTCCCCATGAGGAGATATTGAATTTTCGGAAATATAAAGTAAGTATATATACATATTAAGGAGAAATATTTATGAAACGTAATGATAGTTTTCTATTTACAAAACATAACATTACAAATCCTATAAAAAACATACTTTTTTTAAAATGATTATACAATTTTTTTTTTATTTCTTTAAAAAAATCTATTTTTTTATTTTTTAGAAAATCAATTTTTTTAAAAAATATATATATTTTCCACGTGGCATGCTGACTAGTTGCCCAGGTGGCTGACATGGCAAGCCACCTAGGCAGCTAGTCAGCATGCCATTAGGGCTGAGGATATATTTTGCAAAGTTTGATAATGGTAGGGATAGAAGTGAAAAGTTTAAAGTATTAGGGATAAATTTGCCCCTTAGTTCAAAGTACAGGGGTAAATTTAACCCTTTTCCTTACTAAATATAAACGGAAAAGGGCTAAATATACCCCTGTACTATCGAAAAAGGGTCAAATATACCCTTCGTTATACTTTGAGCCTAAATATCACTTCCGGGTTATCTTTAAATATAAATATCTGCCTCAACCGTTAAAGTTGACCAAGGTTAATATTTTTAATGAAGAAAATGTCATGTGGCATGTCACCTCATTATCCAAATCCAATTTTAACCCTCCCTCCTTCATTGTCATCTTTCACCGTTTTTTGCACCTCTCCCTCGCCATACTACACTGCCACCACTTACCATTTTCACAAACTCGAAAGATGGAAGAAATCAAAATTGGGATGAGTCATTTGAAGCATTTTGATTTCTTCCACCTTTCGAATTTGTGAAAATGGTGGTGGGTATAGTGGTGTAGTAGTGGTAGAGGGGGAGGTGCAAATGGTGAAAGATGAAATGGTAGGAAGGAAGGTTAAAATTGGATTTGGGCAATGAGGTGGCATGCCACATGACATTTTCTTCATTAAAAATATTAAACTTGGTCAACTTTAACGGTAGAGGGGTATATTTGTGCCCAAAGTATAACTGTAGGGGTATATTTAGATCCAAAGTATAACGAGGGGTATATTTGACCCCTTTTCGATAGTACCGGAGTATATTTGGCCCTTTTCCGAAATATAAATATCTCTTATATGTTCTCTACACTATGTAAAATTCTCTTTAAATTTTAAACCTTAATGTGATTTATGTTCTGTCAAACTAACTTCACAATCACTACTTTCTTATTTTGTTCTACTAAATATCTCTAATATAATACATACGTTAAAATGAATACCTTTAAATTACATATCCCATCCATATAACATCGGTCATATAAATTAAAACCGATAAAGTAGTTACTTCTCTATGGGTGAAACTTGAAAGCTGATTGATGACTTACATGCTTAACTATATTGAGGCTCAATATTGACAAAGTTCTCTCTTCTCATTATCGTCTATTTATTACTCCGTCTATCCCAATTTATGTAATATTATATTTTTTTTTCATTTCTACCCAAAAAATGAAATATGTTTGTAACTAAGAACAATTAAAATTAAAAAAATTTAATTTTTATAGCCACATAAATGTTTATGAATTGTTCAAATCACAAATTTAAAAATCTTTCATTATTATCTAAATTTCATGTCCAATCAATAATGACACAATGGGATGAGGGAGTTTTTTTTTTCTTCCAAGAATGATAGACCTAATTTTAGAGTGGAAGTTAGAACATAGATAGATCATGATTAGCATCTAGAATTAAACAAGAAAGAAAAAGCACCGAAATTCGACTTCATAGATTGGTCCCCAATGTTTCCAAAATTATACATTACACCTAGTTTTTGAGCTGTGTTATAGCTCCTTAAAACTTTAAAGTGGTATCTACACTCTATATATTCTTTTGATACTTTATCTAGGCTTAAATTCATATGAAACAGCTTTATAATTTTGTACAATTGTTTAGTTCCAACCAAAATTTCAAGTTTAAATTAATGACAATATTAATTATAGGAACGACTTCACAGAAATAACCATTGTCGAAACTGATAAGGTGTGAAATATGCATAACAAATATACTTAACAAAATGCAAAAGATGTGGTGAAATGATAAACCTCATGAGCAATGACTAGCTTCCCATTTTATTGGTAGGGGCTTTCAAAAGTACCATCCTACGCTTGGTAGGAGTAAGATACTGCGTACGCTCTACATTTTCACGGCCGCGTTGTGGGATTTCACTGGGTTGTTGTTGTTGTTCTAAGGGGCAGTTTGGTTTGTAACAAGTTATCCTTAGATTACAATGTGGGATTAGAAGCGGTATCAGAATTTATTTTATAAGTTCAATCTTTAAGGTTGTTAGCATTAATTATACCTATTGTGTTTTTAAAATTATGGGTTCAAATCTATCATTTGTTGCAATTCAATTGATTTTTTAACGTTACTTTTTAGTGGATATACTTTTTATTCATATACAAATATTTAATCCTTTTTGTAAATAAGATTGCTAGGTATAATATAAATTATGTGTTTAGTTTTATAATAGATAAACTTGGATACATTTTAATTTTTAAATTATTCACATTAAATGTAATTTGATATATCAACTGAAGAGTAGAATTTCTCAGAGATATTTATTTTTCCATCTCTTGAAAGTTGAAATTAGAGAATTTTATAAGCTTTTCAAGGGGAAACATTAGCTCTGTATTTATTCACTCACATTTGTAAGAAAAACTATCAAAGTTTCGCCAATAAATATCAAACCTGCCATAAAGTGATTGAGTTGTTTGAACAAATGATTTTCTAAATGAGGGGTTTCAGGTCCGAAACCTCTTGCTTGTTTTTTTGATTGAGCTCATCATACGGGGCATAGGATTTATCTCTTCTATGTAATTTGAGGGCTATTATAATGGAACGAAATTTATCTTGTACGTGTTCGTAAAATAGCGGTTGCGATTTTCTTGTGAACAAAAAAAATAAGCTACTTATCAAACTTTATAACATTAATTCAAATTGAGAACAATAAAATATAAATGGCCCTCAAAATCTGACCAAACGGTTGGCGGGAAATGGCGGCTCTTAATTATTACTCTTATTATTATTATTATAGAGTACTACTAATAATTATCTGCCATTTTATCAATAATAATTTTGTATACTCCTAATTCCTAAATCCTAATTTACACTTTTTAGCTCACCTATATATTTCTTTCTTTCTTATATTTCCTTTTGTCACCCAACTTTCCATTTCTTGATCTCTTCTCAACTGACACCTAAACTTAAAACCCACTTCCCAAATTTGTAGATTTTTAAAGATTCTTTCATCAAAACATTGGATCTTTTTTAGCTGTCTTCTCCTCCAGGTGAATACTATATATTTTTTGTTGATAAATGTGAAAACTTTAATTCATCTTTTTTTTTTTTCTGTTTTTTTGTGTAGGTAAATGTGAAAAGTTAGTACTATTATCTTACTTCTGGCTACTTTTTATTTTTTTTGTCCGGTTATTTAGTAATCCCTGATACTTTTCACCTTTTTTAGAATTAATTTGATCAAACTTTGAAGCTAAATTGGATTAGATTAACTCAATATTTTAAGATAAAAATTTGTATATTTGAAAACAAAACACTGTGAGTTGCAACTTTTCTCATATCGGAAAAATACATCTTAAACGGTTGGTCAAAGTTTTCACGCAGTTTGAATGTCGGAAGCGAAAAATATCATATAAATTGTAACGGAGGGAGTATCTATTCTTTGTTGATAAATGTGAAAACTTTAGTTCATCTTCTTTATTTTGTTTTTTAGATAAATGTGAAAAGTTTAGTACTATTACTTACTTGTGGCTGATTTTTTATCAGCATTTGATGTTCCTGTTTTGACCCTTTTAAGGTTCAGAGTTCATTCTCATTTCTTGATAATTTTGTATTGTGCTTGATGTTGATCTTTTCTTAATCCGGGAATGTTAGCGTGTAACTCAATTAAGCAATCGATATAAGACTCAATACCAAACAAGTTGAGATCGGCTACATTTCAATTATCTGTATTTATTCCCGCTCAGGAACGGAGCTAGAGGGGCAAAACGGGGTTTATCTGAACCCCCTTTGCTCGAAAAATCATATTGTATGTCAACTTTTTTTTCTTTTCTATATATATATAGTAGATGATGAACCGTTTTCGTTGAAGATCCCCCCCTCCGCCACTAATTCCGCTCTACTTAGGCCTATTTCACTCCAAGTTGATGTGTTATTAGTAGGAGCAAATATGGTAACTCTTAGAGAGCGATACTGTTGACAAATTTGATGGAGCAATGTGATGATCTAAGTATGTATGGCATGATAATTAAGGTGTTTAAGTTGGGAATATTGATATTTTAAGTGCTGACTATTGATTTTTTTTAGAAACCTTCTTTCTGCATTGCACCGGGTGGAAACTTTAATACTATCTTTTTTTCTTGTCGATAAATGTGAAACCTTAATAGGAGTACTATCTTACTTTTGGCTGACTTATATGTGGGGTTTAGTATGTTTTTCAAACAATTCAGAATTTAAAGTTCCTGTCTTGATTAATTTTAAGTGCATACGTAACTGATTCACATCTCTTGGTAATTTTGAAATGCTTTATGTATCAAAATTGTGTGTTTTTCGTTGCACAAGTTGAAAACTTTAATGATATCTTACTTGTGTATAATTTTTTTCTTGGTGTTTACCTTATTAGTAAGTTTTCTAGCAATTTAGAATTAAAAGTTCAAGTCTTGATCAATTTGACGTACATACCTCATTCCTATTTCTTGATAATTTTGAAGTGCTTGATGTATTCTTCCCTCTGTTGATTCTTTCTTCCTGCCGGGCTGTTGATGTGTAATTCTTCTAATCTATCAACTATGACCCAAGCAGAAACATAGTCGGAGTCGGGTATATGTGTCATCTATATCCGTTGTGCTCTATTTGGGCCTAGTCATTCCAAGTTGAAGTATAGTTGGTAGGAGTAAATTGATAAGACTCTTAGACAGTGAGACTTAGAAGTTTTGATTTAGTTATGTGATTAACCCACATATGTATCAAGTCTTTCATCTAAGCCTTTATTGAAGTAGGTTTGATCTGCACATTATTTCTATTATCACTAGTTTTTAAACTAGCTAATTGATGGGCTGAAATCTATCCCATGCACATTTTATCGTCCCTCCTTTTGCGCATTTAAATTGAACTTGCTTTTGATTGATGACCGGTTATTCTAAGGTTGTGATCTTGGTGGGTTGTGATATTGTAGATAAATAATCTCTGCAAGGATTTCCATGGATTCGCTGAGTGGCACCGATCATGCACCAGAAACGCCAACGCTTAAAGTCAAGACCTTCTTTGAATCAGCTCCACCACTAAAAGATGCTGCTGAAATAGAGTCTAAATTGAAGGAATTTGTTGACCGTAATTCCTCATCATCAGGCAAATTTGCTCCCATTTAGCTCTCATAGATTGTCTCAACTTACAATGCCACAGACTTTATTTTGACTTTATCATTATCGTCATGTTCAGAACATGGAAAAGCAAACAGGGTGGTATGTGTGACTTCTGGTGGTACAACTGTTCCTTTGGAGAAGCGATGTGTGCGTTATATTGACAACTTTAGCTCTGGTCATAGAGGATCTGCTTCCACAGAGTATATCATGAAACACCATACTTAAATTTCCAGTACACATTTTGTTCATTTAATGTTTTACATTCAAATTAAACTGGAATTTCAGGTACTTTTTGAAGGCTGGTTATTCTGTCATCTTTCTTTATCGTAGGTTTGTATCAAATGCATTGCTATGCAATTCTTCCATTTGAAAAATAGTATATGCTCCTGACTGGATTTTTAAGGCCATGAAACTGTATATATGCAGGGGGACCTGCCAGCCATTTTGCAGATCGCTGCCTGACGATCCATTGCTTGAGTGTTTTACTTCAACTGATGATTCAAGTATTCAAGGTCTGTTTATTTTTTCATTTATGCTCGTGATTTGGTCATTTTAACAGACATCCATGCTTTCGAGATTTCTAACAGCATAATACTGCATGGTATATTTAATAAAGTATTCTATATTGATTGTATTGGCTCATATTGATAATGTCCAATTTCTCAATACCTTTTCATACCTTACATTATAGAGATGCAGAAGACCTAGTAAAATAGATGGGGAGAATTATAGCAGGAGGAAATATAATGATGGACGGAATTTGGAAATTAACTTCTGTTCATTTTGATCTTCCTAATTTCCATTCCAGGCTTGTTAGGGTTTGGGGGACGGGGGGCGGGTGGGCAATTATCACCATTGCTTGGAATATTTTTTAACCTGTATGATGTTGTTGACCATTTTATGTTTTTCAGTGGGACCATCGCATGCTGAAGTGGTGAAGAGAGCCATTACTGAGAATCGTTCTGTAAGGATCTTTATCAATGATTCGTTTCACCATTTCACTTACATTCTGCAGTAATTAATGTTAGAATTTTTAATTGCAGGCAGTCAATCGGGGCTTCCTGTTGAAATTACCGTTTACAACAATTTTTGAATATCTGCAGGTCATGTTTAGTAGATTTTTTTTGTTTCACAAGTAGTTTATGTCTAGATTGGTGCAGATCTATTTGGTGTATTTAATTCTAGAAACTTCAACTTTGAGAAAGCAACATGCACCATATCTAATATGTTGTGGTAAATGTTTTTTATATTAAACAGATTCTTCGGATGATAGCTGTGTCTTTAAGGAGCCTTGGTCCTAGTGCTATGTTCTATCTTGCGGCTGCAGTTTCTGATTTCTATGTACCGTGGGAGAGCATGGTAATCATTTATTTCTTCTTGCATTGTTTCGGTTGAATTTGCAATTGGAAATGGTTGGATGCAGTTCAATCTTTGTGAATTTATGTATTTCTTCTTTCTTGTCTCCTGCCTTCTTTTGTTTCAATACCCAGAAACGATGCGTATAGAACAATAACAACTATGCCTCAGTCCTCGGTCAATATCATAAATGCTATGTTTGGGTTCATAATATTTCAATATGCCGTACTTAGTATCTCTAAGACTCTTATAGTAAGCACTAACCTTCTAGTTGGTATCATCAATACGGATTTTCAACTTTCATTGGTTTCTATCTTTTGATAGATCTATCTGGACTCAAAGATTTTCCAAATATTTTGATATAACTTCTTTCTATGTGATTTTAAGGTCTACCTGTCCCTTTCTTAACACTTAATCATGATGTTTTTACATCTATGAACTGGTGCATCTGGAGGCGTACATAACACGTGGCCAAACCATCTCAAGTGATATTTTCTCATTTTATCCTCCATATGTGCTGCACCTTCTAACATGTGTGATCACTTTTTCTTATCTAATTTTATACGACCACACATCCATCTTAACATTCACATCTCTGCGATACTCATCTTGTGGTTATGTTGGGATTTAAAGGCCTAAAATTCGCTCAATACAATATTGTTGTAACTTACAGTCGTTCTATAGAACTTACCTTTAACTTTGGTAGCTAGAAATGGTAGATATATAGCATGTCAGCTTATTTAGTTTTTCTCATATCTTCTGGTATTTGCTTAATATAAGCTCCTCTTTTACAGACGATACATAAGATCCAGTCAGGATCTGGTCCTTTGGACATGCGGCTTGCTCAAGTACCAAAGATGCTTTATGTGCTTAGAAATGAGTGGGCACCTGTCGCCTTCTGCATATCTTTCAAGGTTAGCTGATCATCTCTTTAAGTTTCCTTGACCATAATCTTGAAGTCTGTCGTGTCGAATATATATTGAGGAGAACTGTGCATATGCCGCTGCCTGGGACTAATAAGATCAAACTCATATTCCCTTCATCTTATTCATGCAGCTCCATTTTTTAGGTCTCGGGTGTTCCATGTTTATATTTGACATACATTTACAAATACTGGAGTATATTCTATTTTGTACAGGTTTCAAGAGTTCAAAACTCATTAAGCAGTTCATAAAAATGACTATAACGTGATCTTTTTCCGTCAAGTTTACATATGTCATCTTAAGAGTTACATCTTTTATTTTTTTATTTTTCAAGCAATAAAAAAAGGTACTGGTCAAGCTAGCTCAATCTGCATGCATAGGCAGAATGTTCACATAAAATATGACCGGAAGGACTGCATATTTTCTCCCTCCGTTCCATTTTATGTGGTCTTAGTGGGTTTGGTGCCTTGGTGGTGGTGGATGGGACGTGGTATACTTACATGCATTCAATAGACGTGAAATTAGTAGTCTAATCTTTTTTTTTTTTTGATTAACAGATCATTTTATTAATCAAAAAAGTGAACCTTACAATAACAGGTCAGGGCAGACACCCAACCTCCAAAATAACATAAGTAAACTAGTCTACAGGAAGAAGCTATCTATACTCCCAATACAAAATGGAAATTTAAGCCTCTGCCTATAGCAATATAATTCAATCTATCTATCAACTAGTACTCTAAGGAAAGCAGTTTAGGTTTTGCAAAACGGGTTGCCATGTAGCCAAATACCTCCCTCTGATGTGCATGTGCAAAGCTATCTCTCTACATACTCTTGTAGCATTGTATTGGCCTCTTTGGAATCTGATGGAGTTCCTTTCCTACCAAGCACAGTAGATCATCATGCCAAAAACACTACAGGTGATGGATGCAGCTCTAGATCTCTGCCTTGCCAATGTACAAATCCATTGTAGTTCCTCACCCATGTCCCTATGTTTCTTTGGTGCCCAAGCCATATCAGTAATCTATTACAGAGGCTCCTGATAACTGAGCATTCAAAAAACAAGTGTTTGAAGGTTTCTACACCTCTGTCACAGAAAACACACTCCATTGGCACTTGTATACCTATTTTTAGCAGCCTATCTACAGTAGAGTCTCTGTTGAACTGCTAGCCACAGGTTGAATTGAAATCTTGGATGGATGTGTTTGTGCAAAACTATATTTTTCCAGGTGACTTTTGGTAGTTGTGGCATCATGAGGCAATAGGCAGTCTTGATATGGAACTTATCATGCTTCTGCATCTGCTGCAGTTTGTGAGTTAGATCATCTTGGATAGTCTGCATCTGTGCTATTCTTGTCCTACTTTCAATGATTTTTCTAACCACCCAAGCTGCTGTCTTAGGTGTGTCCATGGTCTCCAAGTTCCTGTTCTTAATGTAATAGTAGTGCACCCATTTTATCCATAGAGAGTCTTTTCTTTTTGGATATTGCCCAAAGTTGTTTCATGATAGCAGCTTTATTCCACAGTCCTAGATTCATAACATTTAGTCCTCCTGCAGCATATGGTTGGCATATTCTTTCCCAGGAGACTAATGCTTTTTTTGAAATTTGCCCCATGCCTGTCCATAGAAATGATCTGCACACAGCATCAAAGAGCTTCATGATTTTCTTGGGCAATAAGAATATCTGTGCCCAGTAAGTATGAATTCCAAACAATACTGCTTTGATGAGCTGGACTCTTCCAGCATAGGACAGCATTCTTGATGACCAGCGTAGTAGTCTAATCCTCCTTGTCAACTTTTTGTGTTTAGAATAAAACACGTAAAAGAGTTAAAAATTAGAACTTTTAACCATTCAGTTAAAAGTCTCAAGGTTAATCTAAGTTACATGATTGTCAATAGTTTGTTGACTTATTCCGTAACATGGTCTTTATCATTTAATTACCCTGTCTGATTGTCATTAATGGGAGGCATTATCTTTCACCAATTAGTCTGGACAATTTTTTTAATTCAATCCAGCAGTCCGATGTCAAATCTTTGTTCTATCGGAATTTACTGTATGTGACCTGTATATTTTATACCTCTGCTCATCACATATAGTTAGAATACTGATTTCAACATTTACTTCTTAACAGCTGGAGACAGATACAGATATCCTTTTAGGTAAGGCTGATATGGCCCTCAAAAAGTACAAGATGCATATGGTGGTAGCTAATGAACTTTCAACCCGTAAAGAGGAAGTTATCGTTGTCACAGAGCAAGAAAAAATTACAGTTCGTCGGGACACAACTCAGGATGGGGCTGATGTCGAGAATCCATTGATTAAGCTTGTTGTCGATAGGCATTCGACATACATCAACCATTCTGATGCATGATCTAAAAGGACTGACCGATGATATTTTGTGAATCAGTGGAATCTGAGTTCATTACAAGGAGATTGCAGTACATCTATGCAACAATTACGTAACCAGTTGTTTAAAAGGAGATATACCATTTCATTACCCCCCAACCAACTACCTCTCTTGGAAGAAGCAAAAGAAAAGAGGGTGCCTTTTCGTTATTCCAATTGTGAGCCTATTTTTCTTGTTAAAGAATAAATTCAATGAAATAAAAAGCAGCTTTACGATTGATTTTATTAGCAAAATATGTAATTCAGCGTTGGCTATAACTCTCTATTGTTTATGAGCGTCTTGGCGGCCTCTAAAATCATTGAGCTAAGGCGGTAAGCAGGAAACACCCTTAACTCCTAAAGTTAGACGGGTCTCGTATAATGGTAATGTTCGGGTGAGCTTGCACACCTTGACTTTTCACTAGGTACTTTGCTATCTCGTAGTTAAAAGACAAATGAATAATACTATGCAATATTTGATTGAACCTTCTGGATTTAATGAGCAGCAGTATCAGCAGAAAGAGATACAGCACCTATACAAGCATCAATATAAACATGGATAAGGAGTCGACAACGGCAAATAGAAAACTAAACGGCAAATAGAAAACTAAACATTTCAACCTTGCCAAATTCAGTAGAGTACAATGTCACCCTATGATTGACTTTCATCTAAATAACTTATAAAGATACTATTGGGAGATATCATATATACAACTTTTTCGTCCTCCTCTATTGCACAATACACTGCTTCAGCCTCAAAACAACTTTCCAAAATACTGCATTTCTTCATCAGGTGAATCGAGGAGAACCAACGTTCGATGAATTTCCTATCGATTTTCATCATCATCCTCCGCAAGTTCCAGACCTTCAGCAGCAAGAAGCCTACTAATGACCTTTTTCTTTTCTTCCTCTGCTTTTCTCCGCATTATGTCTCTTTTCCTTAGGACAAGTGTATGCCGCTTCAATGTGTTATTAAAATTCTCCACAGAAGCTTTTCTCTCTTTAGCAATAATTCTCCTTTCTTCTTCGGGATCCATCTGAAAATCCATTTTGTCAAATAAAATTTTAGATGACACTTGGAAAGAAATGTACATCATATTTATAGTTTCCAGGAGTGGAATGAAGAAAAGGACATAAGGGATGAGCAATGGAAAACTTAATATGTGCATATCTTGAGGTAATATTCATCAGTGCATTACCAATGCAAAAATGCATTGCATAAGTTAACAACAGTAATACAGCATGCACTATAAGGCGACTAGTGCTTTGTGCTCAGAGATACAATAAGTGTACTATGCAGTTCGATACCTTTGAACGAGCAAGACGGCGAGCCTTCAGATTTAATTCTAGCTGCTGCTGTTCAGCCCATGCAGCAATGGCCATATCACCCCGCTGGTCAAATGCTTTTCGCTTTTTAATAAGCCACTCCACCCATGCTTCGGATGCCTGATGGATAACAGAATAGTATCATGTCAGTTTGAGAAAATGAAGATACTGCAGGCACCAGAAGCTAGAGAACAAATAGCACCACATTAAGAAAACACTTGATGGACAGCAAAAACTATAACTAATCCAGCCATCCGACAAGTAAACATTTGGGGCTAACTATGGTGTGATGAGCAAATACTAGAACTTTTGCAAAATCACCAATCCTCTTTTGCAAAATCACCAATCTTAGTATTGGCAAATTCTGCCCACTCTGAAGACTTATTCAACCAAAAAGAAAAAAATGATTCCTGTAATCCTGTCCATTCAAGCTCAACTAGGAGATTTTGTTGAGTAGATAATTTTATGACCATTTTGGACACCATTTACTCCGGAGAAGACGGATTGAACCTTAACTGGTTCAATTGCAGTCTCTAACAAAAAAGGTGCCAATGTTACAAGAAGATAAAACACTTTTTTTCTGCATTTGCTTTTGCAAATATAAAGATTTTATTAACAAATGGGTAACCCCAGAACACAAACAATGTACAGAAGAGCATATACAAATGTTATAATCCACAAGTGTATGTGATCTACAGAAAACACCCAAAAAAACAAAAAAGCAAAACACTTCTTCTCTGATAATTTAATCCAATTTTGGCCTATCCTGATAAATTCCAATTCTAGAAAATTTTACTCGTTCAGTCCTATCTCTATGCAACGAAGTATGTGTTTTCACTTTCATTTATATTAGTTAATATTGAACTCCAGACGCCTCAACTCTCACAGAGTGAATGGCATGCACGTCTGTCCACCTATATGAACGTATATGCCATATATTTCATGACTGAAAAAATCTATTCTAATTGTAGGTATTTTGCACAGACTAGAATCAAATAAGTTCCATGTGAAGTGATAATATCTCGGTTTTCATTAACATGACCTGACCAAAAGTGAAAGTTTGACTAATTCGGAGCAGCTGGTGACAGGGGCGGATGCAGGTGTTGTCCAGGGTGTTCACCCGAACACCCTCGGCAAAAAATTACAGTGTATATATAGGGTAAATTTTCTGTTTTTATGTGCATATATTAACTTTTGAACACCCTCGGCAAAAAATTATAGTGTATATTTAGCTTCTTCTTTTTTCCGAACACCCTGAATAAAAATCCTGGATCCGCCACTGGCTGGTGAACTTCTGAAACAGACTATAAGTAACTCAGGAAATAGAGAAGCTTCAAAATTATAGAAGGCACAGTGAAGTTTTTTATGAAGGAAAACCATGTCACTCAATACATATATAATATGAAATACCCGTCTAAACAAGTTTGTATCATTCTACTATTTCTGTTGGTTTTGACTCGGACCAATTTCCCTTAAACCCCCCCCCCCCCCCGGCCCAAAAAAAAAAAAAAAAAGAGAAATAAGAGTATACTACATATTTTGGAGCTTTAAGAGTATTCTGGTCTCCAAAATTTCTCAAGATCCTCATACATTTGTATTTGTTTTAGTAAAGACTTCCTCACAATTATAGCATTTCCATTATCACTTGAAACTGCCTCATCGGAGAGTCAGAGGCATTTATTCATTAAGCGCACCCCTGAAGATGTCCTAACCCCCTTTACAATAAATCTCACTAGCATCATTAGTGTCTTAATATGCAACGACTCACTGATAGGTACAACATCCAAAATGATTTGCAAGGGATGTCCTAAACCCCCTTAAAATCAATCTGACTAGCATCATAGTGTCTTAATATGCAACGACTCACTGATAGGTATAACATCCACAATAAGCGAAAGGAATATGTATATGAGAAATTCTTAGTTCCTCATTTTTCTATACATTTCCCTTTCCATGTGCAAAATTTGATAGTTTGCACCTTAAACAATCACTCAGATATTTTAAGGAGGCAAGATGAAACATACTGAAAGGAGTACATTAAAGCATGTTCATTTGTGCTAGCAAAATTCGCTCATACACATCAACAAGAGGCTATATGTAGAATAGAGTCATTTAGATTCTACCCCATTTTTAGATTAATAACTGATACTGATGAGTTAAGATACTTCATAGTTTTGATGATTTGACAAATACGCCAAGGACCAGGTCCTTGATCAGGTCCCCTGGGCACTGTACGGTACATGACAGCTGTAAAGCTGTGTGCACTGTTCCAACAGGCAGAACCACAGCAACACAGCTGCATGTCAGTAAAAAGACAAGGACCATTGTAATGTCCCTATCCATGGTCACATGCTACTCACATGCTCTCTACTTGGCCTCATATATATATATATATATATATATACAACATGCTGGCATTGTTTAACCTAACACTTGAAAAACAAAAAAGGCAAAATCTTTACAAGTGCAGCCGCCACCTTTCTCAAGGTGCTCTAAAGAGCAAAGCCTCAACAAGCCGAAGGACCAGATCCCAGAACTGAAGATGCTTTAAGTCCTTAGGTTTGTTGAGAGTCTTTGTTCCTTGTTCTATATATTGTAAGCATACATTCCTTTAAGAAGGGCTGCTTGTAGGTATTTTCTTGTTCCTTGTTCTATATATTGTAAACCTACATTCCTTTAAGAAGGGCTGTTTGTAGGTATTTTCTTGTTCCTTGTTTTCAAACAGTGTGTTAACACTTTGGCTAGAGTTAGTCGTTGTGGTTTGAATTCTCAAAGGGTGCCCTTGAGTGGTACACTAGGATTGTACTATATCCTAGGTGTATTAGTTTCTCCACCTAGAGGAGTAAAAGGGGTGAAGGTTGCAGAGTTGTTTGTGAGGGGAGATTAGTGGTCTAGATTCACCTACACCTACAATAGAGGTGTTGTGAGGGGTAGAATTAGGAACTAATTGCGAGGACAAAAACTTGTAATCTTACACTTTGCTCAGTCGGGTGAATTTGGAAATCCTACTGGAGTAGGTCGTGGTTTTTAATCCGTTGAGCAAGGATTTTTCCACGTATATATCTTGCCTTTTTTACTTCTTGCAACTATCAATGAAAACAGTTTAGGGACCAGGTCCCTTAGACTGTTCCAATGAACTCTTAGGTTGTGAACTATTAAAGTGTGAACCCTTAGGTTCTAACAGATACTACTTGGATAATAAGCAATCTTCTCTTTTTCCTTTTTAATTGATGAAAATATAATAAATCAACAACTATCAACACTATTGTAAATTTTCACCTTCATGGGGTTCACTCGATTGTCACTATCATATTTTCTCCGTTCTTCTTCATCTATAAGCAGCTCGTAAGCAGCTTGAATCTTAATGAATCGAGCTTCAGCAGTTTCTCCTTCCTCGAGAGTCCCTCTGCCATTATAAACTTAAAGGAGAAACAGATGTAGTTAGTTCCATATAGAAGAGAACAGCCCGTAAAATGCTCTAGGAAATTGATTCTCTGAACCAATAATAAATCACCAGGATTGACCAACAGGATATGGCAACCATTATTTTGTTTATTTATATTTTTTACACAGAACAAAGAGATCACTCCACCCAGCCTTAATTCAGAAGGAATATAAATATATAACCATGATAACTTGTCCCTCCATTGAGGCTTAAGAATTAAATTCTCAAACTGCCAACCATTTGAAATATGTGGTCCAATAACATACAAATATTCTTGATAAGATCATCGTTTTTCTTAAATTTTTTAAAATTTAAACAGCCAAACCAGGAAAGACGGTCCAACTTATGAAATTTTGTTCATTGAGATTTCGTCATAGAGAAAATGGACATTCACACAACTGTTGTAGTTTAACCATGTTGCCAAACCGGTTGAGCAAGGAATAAGATTTTGTATGATTATTATATGTTTCTTATGAGCAACTGCCATTAGCTCTGTGCACAACTAAAATCTTATCATGATATTTCAATTTTCCACTTGCGAGAACCCGCAATGGCACACCTCAATTAATCAAATATTGATGGAAATCATCTCGTGGAAGTACAGAAAAAAATTTCCTAACATCAATTTATGAGTTAGGTTTGCTGACAGGCCTACTTTGGAGTTACCAAATCCGGCTTTTGTGCTACAGGAATTGGTCATTCACTAGTACAAAAACACGTCATATAAATCAGTTCCAAAGCTAAAGAGAGATTCTAGTGAAGATAACTCGAGTCATAGCAAAAGCCAGAGAGAGGATTCTGGTTGGTGTGGGACACTGTACCATTTTTTTTTGTGGGGGGTGGGGTGGTGGTTGGTGTGGATTGGGAGTCGGGAGGAAAAGTAGAAATGTAATATTACTTGAAAGCTCTACTAATGGAAGATGAGCATACAACTTAAATGTAATATCATAAGAAAGCTCCTGCATAAAGTGTCCAACAGCTGGACGCAGAACCAACTTGTCACACTTACGCACACATATACAAGCATATGTATCTACAGAGTTTTCTTTTTCTATAAAAGGTAAACAAAGAGAAAATGCATGTGTGAGGAATGCACTAAAATGACAATTATAAGATTAAGTACAAACCATCTGGATGGTAAAACTTCGCCAAACGTCTATATGCCACCTTTATTTGTTCTTCATCTGCATCCCTTTCAAGTTCTGTAAACGGAAACATTGCATCAGTTTTTGCATGTAGTGCAAAAGCATTCAAATGCACAAACCAAGAGGGAAGGGACTCCAGTCATGTGCTTTATAGTCTGCTAAAATGAAGGGGCTCAAAAGATAGTTTCAGTGTGTGTTGTTACTAAAACCAAAAAATACCAAGTCCGTTGTGCAAGACACTTCATAAAAGTGTGATAGATTGGAATGAGATTGTCCGTATAGGCATATGACACTTTTACACATACACATATATCCCAAGATGAAGATGCTCTTTCTGAAGCAAGACCGGATAAACACCAACTAAAACGGAAAGACTATGAAAAAACAACCTGTTACATAGAAAGATTTGCTACAGAAATTGACAGTTTCTAGCAAAGATGTATTCTTTGCAATTTGCTTTTTCCTGCTTCCTGGTTGTTCTGATATGGTAACTTGAGCAAGCAGAGCTAACAAATTTGGTTTTTAACGCAGTTCTGCAACTCCTAGATCCTCTATACTTTGCTAAAAATCAATTATTTAACACAACACAAACGTGTTCCTAACCAAGTATCAAATACATATTTCATCAGAAACCATTATATTTTCTACCTTCTATTTCAAAACCCACCATATCCTTATCACACTTTACTTCTTCCTCTGCATTTTCTATATGATATTTTCTCATCATAGTTCCCACTTCCCAGTCAAATTGAGTTAAACTTTTATTCTTTGACAACAACAACCACTAAGCCTCAGTCCCAAACAAGTCAGGAACAACCATATGAATCCTCACTGACCATGTTACTCCATTTAAACTTATCTCAGGCCAATATTATATACAGTAACAATCATTACAAATAGACCATTCTAAACATGGATTTTTAACCTAGAATATATGGTAAAAAGCATGCTATAATCAATTACGTCACACTTATTCTGCAAAAGAGAAGATTCCACACTGTATATAAGTTAAATCAAACCCGTTTTGCCATAGATTTTCAACCAAAAAAATTGAAAACATTTTTTGTTCATGAAATTTGATCAATTTTTGAAAATATATCTTCAAAAAAATTTCAAGTTCCAAAAATTGGGCCAGAGTTGATACTTTCTCTCTTTTCTTCTTTCTATATTATATAGATATGTACAACTTTTATCATCAATTTCCTTTATCTCTATATCTAAAGTAAAGGAAGGGCTCAGAAGAGCCAAGAATATCAAGAAAAATAAAGAAGACCGCTTTTCTTTGTCTTGATTTTGTTCGAAAGGATTGAACTCATAATTCATTAGATGCTTTTTATGAATGTCAACTAAGTATCGTACGTAAATTGCTCCCGGTTGTTCAATCATTTGATAACCAGAGTCATTCTTTGATAAATGATCACTATGAGTCAGACTCAATAGAATTTGATCAATCCAATTTTTTGTCGTTAAGGTGGAGAACTGAACCAAGAATTCTCTTTCTTCATCAGCAATCGAAAACTTCATTTTTTTTCCATGTAAATGCCTGTCCAAACACAACTTCAAGTTCCAAAACCTATTTTTCAACACAACTTCAAAAACTCAATTTTTCAAGTTTCAACTATATCTATGGCTAAACTCTAGCTAAGAGAAAAAAAAAAAAAAGCCAACTATTTATAAGATAAGTGTTAGAAAATATGAAAGTATCAACTCCATACCGAGAGTTTCATAAGGAGATTTGGAATCATTCCAATTATAAGCACAAGTAGTCATCATTTTCCTTTGCTTATTATTATCCCACGTGTCATTTCTTCTCGAATTATAATACCATGATTGCACCACCCCAGGTTTAGGGTTTAAATTAGGGTTTCGGGTTGAAACCCTAACTGATGATTTACCCAATAATATGTCTCTGCAACAACAAGTGATTGAAAAATAGTATACACCTTGTGGTCTGCAAATTGATCTCATAATTCTCGATTTTTTATACTGTTTTTCTGAAAGAGTATTTCGAGTTTTATGTCATTAATGGAGTGGAAGATTGATGAAGAGATAGAGAAATGAATCTTTTTAATTTTCATTTTCGTTCGTCTTTTTTTTTTTTTTTTTTTTTTTTTTTTTTTTAGAAAAAAAGAAAATTTACCTTCTAATTTTGTGGACGGTTTATTTCGTTATAGTTGGAGGCAAAATTAGCTAATGACTGTTGTACCCTCCACATTTAAAGTTTTTTTCTTTCTTCTGTTTCATTTGCTAAAGTCTTTCATAACTCCATATTGTTTTTGACAATTTCTTCATTTGTATAGGAAATTTATTGTGATTATTTCCTTTCTAAATTCCTCTAACTAATACTCCCTCCGTTTCAATTTATATAAACTCATTTGACTGGGCGCGACATGTAAGAAAGAAGGAAGACTTTTGAAACTTGTGGTTCAAAATTAGTCTTGAATATTTGTATGACTGTAAATCATTTCATAAAGTGAATTTGTTTCTAAATTAGGAAAGATGTCATTCATTTTAGTAAGGACTAAAAAAGAAATAGGTTCACATAAATTGAAACAGTATAATATATAAGAAGTCCTAATTTATTCAAACAAGGTCCATGTGATGTGTATGTTTATTTGGCTTTCTTTGAGATAAAGTAAAAGAAAATAAGAAAAAGAGTAAACTGAGTAATGGTTTTAGAGAGTTGGATCATTTGATCGTATATGAATTAATGCATACATAAACAACTATAATTGTAAAATATATATATAACAGAATAAAAATATTTGTGAATCTAATTTAATTTAATTTTTTTTTTAAAAAAATTCCTTTCTAATTTTGTGGACGGTTTATTTCGTTATAGTTGGAGGGAAATATAGCTAATGACTGTTGTACCCTCCACTTCTACATTTATTTTGTACTTTTTTTTTCCTTCTTATTTTCTGTTTTATTTCATCTTTTTCGTCCATAACTACATATTGTTTTGGCAATTTCTTCATTATTATCAGGACGTTATTGTGGTTAAATTCCTTTTAAAAATCCTTTAACCAATATAGAAAGAAAAAAAAAAAACCACAATTTGATAAGTTTATACTGTATGATTTTTCATTCAAGTAATGCATACTTAACTGATCTACAAGTAGTTATTTTTATATCATATAAAAATTAATATAAAAGAAATTACTCTTTGTGCATTGGCCGTTTCTTTTCTTTTCTTTTTATTGGTGTTGGTGGTTCTAGAGATATCCATTTTCATGGAGAGACGGATAAAATATCCAAACTTACCGGCGTTTTGATATCAGGAAAAAGGCTTACCGAAAATTCTAATGTGGAATTCTCAAAGCACTGTCCTCCAAGGCTCACAATGCTACTAATCCAACAAACATGATATTGACTAGCGGTGAATAATCATATTTATTAAAGCTACCGAGCTACTAAATACAACTTCATGAATGAGCAAAAACTTCATGAATGAGCAAACTTAAGCTTGTAATAATGGTAAAGATATCTTGATATTTTATTAGTTACAAAATTAGATACAAAGCGGAGAGAGTATTCAACAGCATCGTCTATGTCTCTTTCAAACTAATAAGTTGGAGAAAACTCTCCTTAATACATGGATCAAGATCCTAAAGTAGTACCATGTTGCATAATTATGAAGGAATGGATACACACCATTTCTTCCCCAAGCAAACTCTTCACTTTTCTGCAATAGAGGAGAGACTATCTCTTGCGGAGTTGCAAAGCTCCACAAGTACAAGACAATTAGCAATACTTTTTAAGTTTTCCAATTTCCACCATATGTAAAAATCACATTTTCAGAGTTACTCTGAGTTTCATAGTTAAGTTTCTCTACTCTCATGAAGTTCTTCCTATATACATAAATTCTTAAAACTTTCCATGTTACCTGAATCATATATATTTCATATTATGAAAACTATATCAATCTAGACAAGACTTTGATTAGGTTTTCCATATACAACTCGTCCAGGCATAACCAGCTGCTACTAAAGAAAGCTAGTTATCTTCATATGTTTTGTCATTATAACAGGCTAGGTAGGTTCACGAGGACGGGCAGCCCAAAGCGAACTTAGAGCACGAAGACGTTGAAGATACTCCCCAAAAGCGAGTAACCCCCTGGCTGATTGGCGTGTAGTCAGGATAAGTGACATTTGTTGTAGTGTTTGGTGCCGGAGGTGATCTGCCTGTTAAAAGAAATAGAGATAATTAAAGTCCAATGCCTTTTGGTGATCTAATTCATTAAATAGCCAGAAAATGTATATATTATGTATATTAAGTACAAATATACATATAATATACATATTGTCTACATAATATACATATAATATACATAATCAGTGTATATGTTTGTATATACCGGCTAGCACCCCTAATTAATTTCGACCAACGGGCCAAAATTGAAAATATCCCAAAAAACTTTGAGCACTGCCAAATATCATCATTTGATAAGTATCAAGATATGCAATAGTCACTTAAATTAAGACAGTTTTCCTTATTGTTTGGTTTCGTTTAGGTTTTTCTAATCATTCTGGCAAAATGATTTCTGTCTTCACTGTATTGAACAACCACAGAGTCTTAACATTAATGAGGGTAATTAAGCCGTGCTATTAAATTAACAGAAGGTGTTACCTGGTTAACAAAACTCTCGAGTGCTTCTAACTTTTCCATACTAGAAACCATCTGAGAACTGTAACTTCCCATTCCGGTAGTCATAGTTAGGATGTTCTGTGCCAGATTCTGCTGAAGTTTATCCATTCCCTGAGTGAGAGCATCCTCGGCTTGCTGACAACAGTGTCGCAGATTACAGATTTTCACGATCTGCTGATCGGATAATGGCTCAAGTTGTGGCATCACCACCTATAAAATTAACAAACAATGAGAAATAATCTTGCTAGTGTTGCATTGCGTACATGTAAATGAGGACGCTAACACTTTCCATCTGGTAATCGGGAAGGAGAATCCATAGAGTATGAATATCCGAGATACCACTTTGGATGTAGCACTATTCATTTAAGACAGGTGCACAAGCAAGAGATGAAAAGAATATATGAGTGGGACTAATAGAGGCGACTTCCATTCAGTGGTTTCGGATATGCTTCTGTGTCTGTTATTATTACTAGTCGAAAAAAGGATTGATTATTTTGAGTTTCATTCAGGATAGATATCAGTAGTCTAGATTCAGCAAAATATCTAAATGGATGTTACAGATGCAACTAGATCTAAACACATTAGATGAGAATTTCAATCATTATGTGAAAATAGTCGCGCCTAGGAGCTGAATAAAAGCTGTCACAAGCGAACATGGGAGGAAGTGGGGGAGTCTCTTTAAACATAGATTGGCAATATGGTGACCCCGAGATAACACTATGAGAACTTATAGTAATTCAATACAACTAAGTTAAAAAGGCAGTGAAAAACTGAAAATGCATTAAAGGTGTACATACATTTATGAGTTCAGATGGCTTGAATCCTCCAATCCAGAGGAAAAAGCGCTCGACTGATGTTCTCCACATCCCAGACATCAGGTAAAACACATCAGCTTTTGCAGCATCAGCTTTCATTCGGAAGAGATTGTAGTAGTGGTTTAAGACGGTTTCTACCAGCAGCTGGAGCTCCATTTCGCTTACATGGGATTGCAAAATGTTCCTCAACTCTACGTTCTTTTTTTGTTGCTCTTCAACCCACTGGCTATATTCCATTTCAAATGCAGCTATTCCTGCATAGGCAGCACCAGTTAGGAACAAAGTTCAGGAGAGACATTAGCTGTTTTCAAGAAAGTCAGATGATGTTCAATTTATCCCATTCTTGTCTTGCGCATGAGGATTCACTACTAAAAAGAACAAGAATCAACGACGGACAAATTCTGTAGCTAAGCAGAAAAATCCCACTAATCCAATCCTATTTAAGCGATGGATTATCGACGGATTATCAAAATAACTCTGTTATCTACAACAATTTAGCGACAAAGTTCGTAGCTAATTCCATTTTTTTTTTTTGTTGCAAGTCTGGCTGAGTTGATATTAAGATTATATACGAAAAAAAATAATATAAATTACTCATGAACAGAAAATGAAAAATGATCAGCTATTAAGCGACAACTCCAGTGTCTGCATACCTGGATTAATTGTTGAACTTATCCCCGCATTACCATTTGAACCAAAAATGTACAGTCCCTGCAATAATTCATTACATGATGTGAGTGGGATATGAAGTGTATCTATACAAGTTAGAAATGCGCAGGAGAGAATTTCACTGACCTGCTGTCGAGCTCTCTCAAGTTCCATTTCAAGTTGTGCTAGTTTCAAATTGCTTTTTTCAAGCTGCTGAACATAAGCCTGTAAAAAGGAGTTGGAAAAGGAATCAAGATAGTTCTTTCAAATATCTACACTGCAAGAAATATTATACGAGGACAACTTTCCCATTACCTTTTTCCTCATACGGCTTTTACGTGCAGCTTCACGATTCTGTGCTAGACGCCGTTGTACCTAACTTTCAATATAAAAATATACTTAGCCTTTAATATCAGAGGTACATTTTGTTTATCTATTCGTTTGGTTAAATTTGCTACACATGCGCAAAGGCACAGCTCCATTGATGAAAAAAGATAATCAACACAAATGCTTCAATACTTTCACCTAAAATATATAGTTCTGTTTTCATTATTGGCCCATCAGCCTAAATTCATTACGAGCGCTAGCCAAAATATACAAACCATATACACTAATTATGTATATTATATGTGTATTTATGTATATTACACGTACATTTTCTGGCTATTACTTTTTTGAGCGGTCCAAAAATGTATATATCCCAAATATATAAGACCCCAAATGAGAGATAAGTAGGGAATTAAAGGTCAGTTGTGCCCACCTTGTCTGAAATACTCTTTCCTGCTTGATTATCCTCAGATCCCGAGGGTATAAGTTGTTCACTAGAAGTATATCCAGACTACAATAACAAAAAATATCAGTCGGATAACTCTTAGATTTTATTAGCTAGAAAATGCAATGTATGGTTCCTTACCTTGTCATCTGCCCTGTCATTTGGCGGTGTGACCATAGCACCAGCGTTGGGCATAATTTCACCTCTAAATGTGTCTTCCCACATACTCATATGGTGGAAAGGTTCGAATATCCCCATCCTTGCGGGGGCAAATTGAGTTGACGGAGAACTCATGTTCATCGACTGAATAAAAAAGAAAAATTACATAACTTAGAAGCGAATTTTATATTACTGCAGAGAGAGTACCATAGTTAAAGCTAAAAAAACCATTTGTGAGAAATTAAGAAATGATCGGACAACAAACAAACATGTATAATTTTCAGATCATGAGAAACACGGGAAATTCTAGCAAAGAAATATCTGAAGAAGGTGCCTTATAATTTGATGACATGATATAGAGTGCAATTGAATTTCTACCAAAAAAACAAAAAATGAACTGCATTTACAAGTATCAAAGACGGTAACGTCAAAACAATTATCAGGCAAAATATACTGGAAATACTGTTATTGCCTCGGCCAAGTTTCACCTTTAAAGACAATCAAAAAGTATCATATTGACACTTTTGTTGGAGTTAAAATTAGAATCAAGCATTTCTGTTCGGAGTTTTCCCTTACCAAAGGGAAATCATTTGATTTTTTTTGTTTTAATACTCCCTTAGAGGTGTCTCTGATGTTAAATGCAAAACCTGACAATAAGATTTGTATAAGGAACACCTCTAAAACCACATCTAAAAGGGAAGAGACTCCACTAAGGAAATCCATAAAACTAGATAAAGATATAAGGAAACAAATAAAACTTATCCAAGTGAAGAATCAGTAAATTTGGCAATTAGCTAGTAAAGACTGTTGGGAATATTCTTCCATAAAGAGTACTAGAATAGGAATACAAATAACTTACCTTTAATTGTTGCATATATTCAATAATTGGTTCTTACTGTAACTTACTTTTTCGACTCTACTAATGATCAATTTTCACAACTCATCCATATGCAAAGGCAAGAATGAAGTATCAAGATTTATTCGCAGTCCAAAACAGACTATATACTTTTTATTCAGTGGGCATAAACCTCTCATTAAAAAACAAAAAGTATGTTAGGAGAACCTGATCAGCTTTACTTAACACTCTGTTTCAGAAATTGTTTGCTATCTTGACAAGTAATATATGCTTCTCATCAAACCACAAAGTAAAACTGGTGGCCAGAGTTGATCCATATTATTTCATGTAATCAATGAACAAAACATAAAATACAAAAAAAAAAAAAAAATAGACCTGCAGTATATAAGGCTAATAACACCATAGTGGCAGAGCCAGAATTTCACTAACACAATTCAAAATATGAACAAGCAAACATATGATTAAGCCAAGCCAAGGGGATTCTACATCTGCAATATATACATAAAAAATAATTTTTACTTTATATATACAGTGTAATTATATATAGTGTAATTTTCCAGCGAAGGAGTTTCTCCACTTCTGAGCACACACACAAAAACATACACCTGCAGCTGTTATATGACTCTGTCTCTGTGTGTGTATGTGTATATTCAAGAATTCAACTTTCAAGGCAACAAATACTATAAAGAAATTACAAGAGATGAGCTGAAAATTAGATTAAGGAGCCAACCTGTTCATAAATATGAAGAAACTCCTCAGCAAATTAGAGCTGCAACTGATTATTTGTTTTCAAGAAAATTAAAATTGAATTATGGAATTGAAGCTACAAGTGAATAACCATCTATGGCTACACAGCTTATACAAAGGAAGAAGGAAACAAGTGGTATTTAGAAGGCAGCTGAATAAAGGCAGAGAAAAACAATAACTGACAAAAGAAAGTTTATAATTTATAAACAAAGATTAAAGTACTTTAAAGGAATAAAAAAACAAACTACTATTAAAGAATTTGACTGCCTTTTGGAAAATGCTTGTCAATTTTTTTGTTGGCTTTATATCATTTATCAAAAATATAATAAACATAGGCACACACTGACGGACTTGGCATATTATTTATAATTACATTATATACTTGTATCGTTAGGCATCCAGATTATATACTGTTTAATATACGCATAGTATTGAGAATGCGGGACAACTATTTTCCAACAAACTTTAACTAACCTACCACCCTTATGGGCTCGATTTAGACGTTGTGAATTCTGAATTTAAATAATACGTTTTAATTGTATATCAAAATTATATATGCTTATATTTAGCAAATATATATAGGATCATGCAGTTGCAGATCCAAAATTTTAATTCAAGGGGTTCGAAAAAAATAATCAAAAGCTAAATATAAAAAATAATATTATTGATGGGAATTGAACCCAGGACGCTAGAGATAATTTTGAACACCCTAAACTACTTGAGCTAACCTTTTACATTTTTTTTCTGGTATTCAAAAGTTAATATATGTAAATAAACTCAGAAAATCTACCTTGTATATAGACTGTAATTTTTTGCCGAGGGTGTACGACACCCTATAAATCCGCCCCTTGGATCATGAGTTCTAGTTGTATATCTAAATTTACATATACTTATTTTTACACTTATATAGTTATTTATATATAGGGTTCAATCTTGAAACAGTGCTGAGCTCTATCAAATTCGCGATCGCTCATTGTTGGGTCTGTTACCGAACATGAAAATTAGAGTGGAGATACACAATTAAAGGCTAGGGGTTTGACTGGACGAGTAATTTTGGCCCAACCATATATGTCAAAAATCTATTAGATACGTTATTCGTATACATAATGAATTTCGAACCTAATAACTCAATTGATATTGAGTTCACTAGTATCCCGAAACATAAACTTCAAATCTTGAATTTGCCTTTAATAACAAACTCTTATTTCATTGGCCCCTTCTCATGGCTCATTTGGCTTAATACCTTTCTTTTTATCTTAAATAATTTTTCAGAACAAAAAAAAAAAAAAAGAAAAAAAAAAGAGAGAGAAAACCCATTTGGCTTATTAACATCTTCCTACCCTTGTTGAAGGGGATTGCACTTGGTGGCGTGACAGTGGTAATGGTAGCAATATATTTTAAACTTTTATTATTTCTTTATTAGTTTGATTTAGAAAAATTATATATTTGTACATTTGGAAACATTTCATTATAAACTTATCATGTTACTCTTAGTGAGAAGTTTTTTTAGTTATAAAGATATTGTAACATGTTTCATGCCACAACCTTAAAAGATCCATTATTTTTACTTAAATTTCGTATTAAATTAAAACAGGAAATAATATATATATATATATATATATAGTATGGTGAGAAAAGGGATCTTATCTTGTAAGAAATTGTTAAGAAACATTAAAGGTATACTAAAATGGGATGATCCAAAACTCGCATGGAGTATTATAAAGATCTTGATGACTTTTTTGATATAAGAATTTTTCTATTCGGGCGAGTACGAGTACTTGGCTTTCAATAGCAGTAGATCAATTCTTCATTAATGATAAATTAGATATTTGTTTAATCGAATTGTATTAAGTGTCCTATCACTTTAGTTTAATTATTTGATGTCTCTGACACGCTTCTTATGTGGATAGGCCTGAATCCTGATAACATGAAAATATTTTGTTTAATGGTTTTCATACTAGTTAAATTGTCTTAGGCACTTGATTTAAAATTTAAAATTATTTTGACAGATGATAATATACTTATTCATATACTTCTCCCAAAAAAATGTTACAATATTGAGGGCTTCCGTAACAATCGCTACAATAAGAAAATTAGAATTAGCTATGAACTTGGTCGTTAATTTATTGCTAAATCACGCGTGGTTAACAGAAGTTTTTGATAATCTGTAGCTAAATAGAATTAGCAGCGGATCTTCCTGCTTGGCTACAAAATTTATCGTTATTAATTTATGTTTTTAGTGGTGAATATTTTGAGATGTTTGATTTTTTTTTAATCATTTTTATATATTCATAAGTTTGTACTGAAGTTGGTTACGATTTACCCCATACCTAATGCACAATCTTTTACTTATCCAATGAAATAGTAAAGAAACCACTTGAAAGACAATTTATACAAGGTGGTGATGAGGTGTTCCAACATATATAAAAGTAATGGTGTAACAGCTTTCGGCACTAACAAAATAGAAAATGTAAAAAATAAAAAATTTAATTTATGTACACTTACGATTATACTATTAGTATAATTTAACTTGTTATAGTAGGTTGATTATTTTACTTTTCAGGTAACTAATTCCACTATGTATGGACGTTATTGATTGTTATCTTTCAAATGAACTGAGAGAAGAAAATCTTGTACACTATTAATTAGTGTATTGAAGTTAAATTCAAAAAAATTTGTCAAATAATTAAAAGGTGGAAACTTACGACAACAACATACTTATCTTGGGTAGAGGTTGTTCCGGTAGACAAGCAGAGGCGAATTTAGGATTTCTAAAACATGGGTTCACCCAGTGGAGGAGCTAAGTAGTCTCCAGGGGGTTCGGCGAAAAATTACACTGTATATACGAGGTTAAAATTATTATTTTTATGTATATATAGGAGATGTTGAACCCCCTTGACCTCTTCGTGCATTTACTTCTTGTAGCCTGTGTTCAAACAGTTAATATTATACCAATTTTAAAAAATATATACACAAAATACCTAGTTTTACGGAGAGACCATGTATTCACGTGACCCAAAATTACCACATAAAATCGCCCCTGGGCACAAGGGCAAGCAATTCAAAGCAGTACGAAAAATAAAATAACAAAAGCGAATAAGTCACGATAGAGCAGACTGAAAAAAGGAGCTACCACACATAAATAAGATAGCCAAAGTACAAGAAACAACGGATAGTAGCAGAAATCAAAGGACAAGAAACTACAAGAGCAATACTACGACAAGAAGTATGAAAGGATAAGCGGGACAATGCTCAACTACCTACTAACCTTTTATCCTGATTTGTATCCTCATAACTTCATATCTAAGATCATGGTCTCGGTTAAAGGATGGAAAATTATACTAGAATAATTAGAAAAAATAATATTTCAAGATGTGGAAGCAAAAGAGTAACTTGTAGAATAATCCCACTTGTAAGCTAATAAAGTCATCGACTTAAGTTTGACAGCGATTAGGAGACAAAAGCAAAGGCAATTTGATGAAAAAAGAAATAAAAGGGGGACTTGACACAACGTGAAATCAACTTCAATGTCTTTCACATTCTCTCTCCCCCCCCCCCCCCCCCCAACCCACACACACACACACACTAAATATCAGGTGATTTTGGTCCAATTTAATCAGTTTTTACTAAATTGGCATCAACAGTTTCTCTCCAAATATATACCTTTAGGGGCTTTTTGGCTCCAAGACAAGTTATACATGAATTATAATGCAAAGATTAGTTATGTAGGGATTAGTTATATATAAATTAGTAAAACAAAGATTATTTTTTATTGAGTGTTTGATTCATTGCACTAAAATTAGATATATAAGATATATCCAATTTTATACATGGATTAGTTATTTCATGTTGTTGATGGTATAAAATAATGCACCAATTGGTGTATTAAGTTATACAAATATTAATTCTACATGATTCAAATTACAACCAAACATTGGAGGAGGAAATCATAATATTAATAATTATTATTTTGGGGTAAAAATAATTATCTTTCTTATGCATCATACAAAACGACCCCTTAATATCCATGTTTTAATTTTAGAGGAGGAAACCACATTGCAGCAAGGTTCCAACATGTTGCCTCCTTGTCTCCTTTTTATTTTTTATTTCTTATAAATTCTTTGCCGTACCTATAAAATCTATTATGCAAACTCCTTTTAAGTTTTTGAAAATAAGATTTATCAAATATAAATTTATTTTTCGCTTTCCCTTTTTCATTTCTGTTGAATTTCACTCCAAATTACTTGAGTATAAGATCCTTAGACTTATTATACGGTAGTTTAATATAAGCTCCTTTTTCTTTTCTTTCTTTGGAATTATCCTCAACTTGATTGAACAACGGTGTAAAAGCACCAAAACTAGAGAAGCCATGTTGCTAATAAGAAGGTTACTTAAAAGCGTAAAAACTTTTATGCGGAGTACTATCATTTTATAAAAACGAAACTCTCTTCAATAAATAGAAAAGTAAGTAAAGAAAAGGAGGAAAAATACAAACTCTCAGCTTCATTCTATCATTTTCCCATATATGGACCAAATTCTTTTTCTACTCATTTATTTGGCAGAGAATGGAGGAAACTTAGCCAATTTGGCTAGCTATATATGTTTCCATGAAACGAAGTAATTCTTACTTTTTGGTAATAAAAATGTATTTAAATTAGATATTATGTATCATAACAAAATACAGGATCCAGCTGGACCAATTGAGTTGGAGTACTAATCATATGACTTATTACGATTACAAGCTGATATATAATTCTTATTAATCCCACTATATAACTAAATTTTTTTAAGAGGGTGTTTGATTAAGTTTACAAACTGGTCAAACTAGCTTATAAGTACTTTTAGATTTATTTGTGCGTCTGACAGACACTAAAAGTGCTTATAAGCCAATGTCAGTCAAACGTCATAAGATGGCGGTCACCCTAACTTATGGTTTTATAACTTATAATCACTTTTGATTTGACCAATTTTTTTGTAATTTTATCTCTAATATCTTTTGTAATCTTTGAAATATTCTACCTAAAACATAACTTTTAATTATCTTTTTATTCTAATTCTGCCATTCGTCCTTCTTAATGTAAGAATATTTTTAAATTTATAGTTATTACAAATAGCTTTAAGGACACTTTAGTCATTTTAACAGAATAAATGATTATCAATACTTTTTTTTTTTTTTAACCAAACACATGTATTGCTTATTATTAGTCTCAACACTTATAATCAAACACATAAATGCTTACTTATACAATAAGTCTCAGTACGTGATGTTTATCAGCTACATTTAATCAGCTAACCGAGACGAGCTTTAAAACTCCCTTTACCTGATTTTGTACATGTCATACTATTCCTATTCGAGAAGTAATAAATTCTTTTTTGGATGTAGAGAGAATAATAAACTTTCCCATGCTTAGAGAAAGAAAAAAAAAAAAAAGGAATTTTGTTGTTTTAAGGGCTTTCCCATGAGCTAGTTCTAACCCCAAAATTATTGTAACAAGATCAGAATATAGCTACCAGTTCCATATTCCAAATGTCTAGCTAGTTAGAAAATAGACCATAATAGGTACTACAATTGTGCATTTTGTCATTTCTTGATAATAAAGTGAGCTGTGATAATTGTGGGGCAAGAACTGATTCTTTTCTGAAAATTTGATTGGTTTAAAAAGGGGCAACGTTTGCTTATTCTGCTGATGTACGTATTAAGTATAATGCTCTTTTAGTGAAGCAATTGCATTCAGACTGCAGCCAAAGCTGAGGATTGAGATTACATGTGTCCTTTGCTGGACTAATAGGAAAAAGTCTGAAAACGATGATTCTTTGAAAAGGATACCTTTAGAGAATCGTAATTGCAATTGCCAAGCCATGACTGGTGACGCCAAGATTGGCCCCTCCGTTAGAGATATCGCCGTTATCACGGAGCATGAGAAGGACGGGTGCGACAATTACCCCGAAAATTAATCTTTGATTTCTTCGAGGCATTTGGACAGTGGCGGATGTAGCTTTAGCATTACGGTTAAATCTGCCCTAATATTTTCGACACAAGATATAGCTAAATATGATAATTTTTCAATAAATATTAGACACTGAACATATATTTAATAATTCTTAACATTTTTAGCCAGGTGGCTAAAAAAAAAAAATCACTCGCCAAATTTGAAAATATGATGATCAGTACTAAGAATTTTGAAGGTTGAACCTATCAAAATCTGAAAACAATCATTTCTTGAAAAGGATGATTTTAGAAACTTTGTACAAGAAGGGGTTTTGCAATTGCAAGTAGCCACTGCCACGCCATGACTAGTGACACGAAGATTGGCCCCTCCGATAGGGATTTCGCCGTTGCCATGGAGCATGAGAAGGACGGGTGTGACAATTACCCCGTAAACCTTTGATTTCTTCGAGGCATTTAGATGGTCATGGATGTAGCTTTAGAACTACGGGTTAAATCTAGCCTAATATTTTCGACGCATATATATATATATACTGAACGTATTTAAAAAATTCTTAACATTTTTAGCTAGGTGGAATTTCACTTGCCATGCAAGTTTAAAAGTATAGCGAACCCGATCTTAAGAATTTTGAAGGTTGAACCCATCAAAATATGAAAACAATCATTTCTTGAAAAGGATGATTTTACAATCTTTGTATAAGAAGGGTTTTGCAATTGCAAGTAGCCATTGCCACGCCATGACTAGTGACGCAAAGATTGGCCACTCCGTTAGGGATATCACCGTTGTCACAAAGCATGAGAAGGACGGCCGCGACAATTACCCCAAAATCTTTGATTTCTTCAAGGCATTTAGGCAATGCGGATGTAGCCTTAGTGCTACAGATTTAACCTAGCCTAATATTTTTATACAAAACATAAATATCAAGAAAATTTCAATGAATATTAGATTCTGAATTCATATATTTGAAAAGTTTTTTAACTTTTTTTTTTTTTTTAGCCAAGGGACTAAAATAATTTCACCCACCAAATTTAAAAAGATAACAAAATTTAATTCTAAAATTTTTCAAGATTAAACTGATCAAAGTCTGAAAACAATAATTCTTTGAAAAGGATAATTTTAGAATCTTGTACGTGCAAGGACTTTGCAAATATTGCAAGTAGCCATTGCCACGCCATGACTAATGACGCCAAGATTGGCCCTTCACTTACGGATACCGTCGTTGTTACAGAGCATGAGAAGGACGGGCGCAATAATTACCCCGAAAATGAACTTTGATTTCTTGGAGGCATGCATCTGGAGAGTGGCCAATGTAACCTTTGGTACTACGTACGGGTTCAACCTAACTTAATATTTTTGTCTGGACATATATATGCACAAAGAAATATTAGGTTTTCAACCTGTAAATTTATAAGTATAGTAAATCTAGTGTTAATTTTTTTTTTTTTTTTTTTTTTTAAAGATTGAACTCATTAAATTAAAATTTAAATCTGTTTATGCATTTGGAGAGTACGCACTCTTAATAAAATTTCTTCCCTTCTTCCTATTCTTGGTTACAATGAGTGTGTGTGTATATATATATATATATATCATAAATTATTTCTTACATATAACAATCAATCATCTTTCATGGAAACTCTTTGCTTCTTCCTTTAATACTTTTGTCATTTTCCTCTCAATCCAAAAGGCAAAGCATTCAAATTATTGTGAATACCTCATCGCCAACTTTTCATGATCAACCCATTATTTTTGCATGGGCACCGACTCTTCTCCATATACCATCAACCCCCCCCCCCCCCACACACACCCTCACACACACACCAAATAAAAAAAAAAATCCAAAGCAAAATAAAAGGGTCGTTTTATATATTATTCAGCACAATTTTATTTAATTTTAACATTGATCATATCTTAGTTGCATACATACATCATCGTGTTAGTTGTAGTATATATCAGGGTGTATAGTTTCTCACTAAATATATACGAACCATTGAAAACGTGAATTTGATATAAAAAGCCTAAAGAAGAGCTCTCATAAAAAATAAAAAACAATATTGGGCAGAAATTGTTATTCAACTAAATACTTTTATTTACTGAAGTATAGTGCGAACTTGATTCTTTTTTATTTATGGATCAAGCATGTATGTAAATTTTCTTTTAATAATGAATCGAGATGAGACTTGAACCCAAAACCTCTCCTGCTCTAGTATCATATTGAAGTATGTGACTATCTCATCTAAAAATGTGATCGTTGTAACCATTTAAGCTTTTAAATGAGATGATCATGTACACACATCAAGTCATCAACATGATATCATAGTGAGGTTCATCTTTATTCTTGATTTATCTAAATGTGTCCCATGTTGCGTTGTCCACGCTCTTATTAACTAGGTGTGGGCGTTCAGGGGTATAATTAGATTGTCCAACGTTGGTTGACGGTTTTTCTCATTATAAGATCTTTGATCAAACCTTACCTCGTGACTTAATTTTTTGAGTTGAGTTATGTCCGAGATCCATTTTCTTTACTATAACTAAAAAATAAATTTTCTCAGTTATTTTTTTTTTAAAAGAATTTCTACAATAAATATTTTTTCAGAATTTTAAAGCAAACGCGTTTTAACCGTTTTAAGTTGGATAATGACAAGTTCTTTTTGGCTTTGATATGGGCTTGAGAAGACTACTCCATGATTGATATATTGACCACAATCAAATTTTTGAACATTTCCTTATTCCTTTGTGATTGAGAGAGGTGGCTCTTCCTATTCGAGAAAGCCACTTAAATATGGATCCTAATTATTAACTAATAAAATTTAGAGCTAAACACCCAGTTATCCAAGCTTTTAGAAAGACAACTAATGAAAACACATATATCAAATATTGTTTTTCTTCCATGTTACAAAAAGTTATGATAAGGATCCCACCCCAATCACAACAAAATTTGCTCTGAAATTTATAAACAAACCATTATTTACTTAATTAATGAGACTAGCTAGTGATACTAAACTCCTTGTGTACCTACTTGGCACTATTAAGATTATGTATAACATTTAACAAAATATATATTATTAGGGACAGAGATCTAGATGTTTTATGGGTTTACTTGAACCCCCATAACTTTTGCTCAAGCCGTATAGATATTTGAATTGTTATTACAGTATTAACTTGACGTCTACAGTAGGAACCTACAAACTTCATATCATGGTCGATATATTACTCCCACATAGTATGCCGATAACGTTAGGATATATTACTTTAATAAAAAAAGGAGAATAATATAAGAAAATAATATATATATATACATATATATACATACATACTCCCTTTGTTTCAATTTATGTGAACATATTACTATTTGGGGAGTCTACGAGGTGGTTCTTTGACCACGTTTTCCTTACATTTTTTCTAAATTATTTGAATTATAAATTATCATGACTTAAACTACTTTTTATGTAGTTTTTAAATATATAAATTTTATTTTTACAAACTTGAAAAATATATGTCAAAATTTACGGTTAAAGTTATAAAGTTTGAACCTCGTACTCCGAAAAGGTTCACATAAATTGAAACGGAGGGAATATATATATAAACACACACACACTAGTTGTGGTCACTTATATTTTATATAATAATTTAAGATCAATATATAATTATTCTCGTATAAAAGGGCAACTCAATGCACTGAACTTCCACTATGTGCGGGGACCAAGGAGCTGTCGGACCTATGAAATACAAAAGATATGGAGAAAACACTATTAGAAACCCTAGTCAAAAGCATTATACGTGTTGAATGATATAGTAGAAGTGATGCATACACACTATACATCATGATACGGAAAACAATATACAATATATATACTAGTATATCCTAGACCCAATTATAAATTATCTTGTTTCTTTAATATTCGGGCTCTTTCGTGATTCAAAAAGGAGTTTGTCTAAAGTTTCTCGATCGGATTAGCAATAAGATATTTAAAAGGAAAAGGAAAATATATATGACAAAAATATATAATTAAGTGTTAAAAAGATGTGAGGTGGGGGAGGGAAGAAAAGAAGGAACGGCAAGTTGTCATGTCTTAATAAAATACGCAATGCCTACCATTATTGAGTAATGCATGACTTTTTCTTCTTCTTTTTTGGATTTGCTCTTTTCTTGTTTATTGTTTCAATGAAGAATAGCATTATTGGGCTGAAAGATCACCACTGAAAGAGTTGGCCACTCAGTGTTACCAATAGAAGTTAAACTAAAACTCACTGTTAACTGAAATATCTTAGAGCTAAAGGGACAGCAGTCCAACATATGTATGTTGAAGATACATTTAGTATCAAAGCTACCACCAAAGATGGTGTTCGAATGCATATGATATCTCCATTTTTAATTAGAGATTTCGGATTCGAGTTTTAGATATGGACGTGTTTAATTTCTCCTTTTATGGGCTTTATGCGGTGCAAATTCGAATTAGTCGAGGCCCAAATACAACTACAGGACATGGGATGGGAACCAAACAAAAGTATCAAAGCTGGCAAACGTACTAGCTTTAAGTCTGGCCGCCATCCATTATAAAAAATAAAAAATTACGAGTTTATACGTGAAAAGACGTGTTGAAAACATAATTAAGTATAAATAAAATTAGATGAGATAGTCACGTGGATCAACAAAATATACAACATATATATACTAGTGCAAGTTGAATTCGTATTTGTCAAAATGGTCTGTAGAGTCCTGTGAAAATACGAAAAGAATTATTGAAGCCATATAATTGAGGAAACTTTCCAAATTAAACAATTCTGAGTTGTATGTTTAATTGTTTTTTCTTTCTTTAGAATCTCTGCCACAACATCTATAACGTTGTTTCGTTTAGATTAATTTCAAGATCTTTAGTATCTTTTTGTGGATTTTATTTAATTATTTTATGGTGGCCCCACTTTCATTTTCCATAAACTTTCTTTCACCTGAGACTGAACCTTCCACATTCATGTGAATGTTTTTTTTTTTTTTTTAATTCATCATTAAAGAACATCGAATAGTTAACCGGCTTGGGGTCTTAAACACAAAAATGAAAAGCGACGAATCTTTTTCGAGAAATTAAAGTTTAAAATATACTCCAGATGTTAGGGCAAAAAACTTTACTTTTTTTGTGACAACTAATTTCAGTAGGATGAAATTACTTCAAGGATGTGAATGTGAATAAGGGTAATTTTGTCAATATATTAGCTATTATATGAAGGAAATAAAAATGTATAGGATTTTTCATAATATAGGGATGTTAAGCATTTGATTTTGAAATAGATAAGGTGTATGCAAAACTGAGTGATGTTATAGAGATGTTTAATATAATATATCATTAATTAAATAAAAAGCTAATAAATATCTGGCTCTAAAAGTCCTGGTTAAAATTATAGGTGAAATTCAGTCGTTAAAAACCTTTATCGTGCCGGATGTGGGCTAACACTCTTTTCTCCTAAAAGACCGGTCCTAATTTGGCCATTAAGGGCCTGACTCAGATACCATGTTAAATATGGGTCAGGCCTATCTCACACCCTCAAAGCTAGTTCAAAGGGAGAAGGACTGCCCAAACATATAAGGAACCTAGAGATCATGCCCTTCACGAAGTGTGATTCATTCCATTCATCATCTCACCCTTAAAAGGGGGGCAATTCGCAGTAATGCCCTTATTTTGGGGTGGTCTTTAATTTTTGCCATCAAAATGAAAGTATTTAACTTTTGCCTTTTACCTAAAACCTCAGGGTTCCGGGTTCAAACCCCTACTCAGGCGAAAATTAGAAAAAATTTCGCTAGGCAGAGGTTGCCTACAAACTTTGTCCCGTCGGGCATAGTTTGCCTGCAAAACTCTACCTTAGGGCAGAGTTTGCAGGCAAATTATGCTTGATGGGGCAAAGTTGCACCTTATGAATTCAAGTTCTATGTTACACCCCGCATTTTCAGAGCATGATCATGCCACGTACATCACCGTAGTGATGGAGTATCGGAGACGTCTCATAATGTTTCGGAAGGTACAAGCCATGGGAAGTATGTAACAATGGAGTAAAGGATGAATTACGATCTCGTAAGTTGTAACTGAGAAGGACAATCTTGAAACAGAAGAACATGATCATTATCAAGTATGATTAGTGATAAATATCATGTATGGAGAGTTTCGGAAGATTTCGAGATCAAGCAAATTAAAGAAAATAAGTTTGACGAAAATTTGAGAAATGTTGGCAGGATTTTGGGTAGATTTTTAGTCAAATTTGGAGGGGCATATCTCCTAGTATATTAGGAGTTTTAAGGTGTTTCAAATGCCTAAAATGAAGTTCGTCGAGTCTAGTTTTCAATTCAATAAACCAGTCATCGATATGACGTCGGAGTAGAGAATTATGGACGTTACAAGTTTGGCTGACAAAGCAGAAACGCGTGCTACAGTACCGACTTGCTACAGTACTGCTACAGTGACCCGACCCGAATTTGACCCTATATAAATGGTAATAACCCCTTTTTTCATCAGATTTTTGCCTAGAAAATTCCAGAAAAATCAGAAGAGGGAGTGAGAGAATCAAAAAGTGAGCAATTTTCAAGTTACGGAGTATTAATCGAGATCCGGACAACGTATAGTCGCGCTTATAGTATCGTTTTGCGGTAGATTTTGGCTTGGATTCAAGATGGATATTGGAGATATTATTGTTCTAACAAGGAAAAGGTATGAATATCTCCTTGTTGGTATTAATTTCGGCTTTATACGTGTCACGACCCAAATCATGGATCATGCGGGCACCCACACTAACCTCTCCCCGGGCGAACCCTTCGGATAACTACCTTAATTTTGATATAACATGCGGAATAAATACTTTTATTATAAGAAATTTCCAAATGCGAGTCTAGACCTAAATACAAGAGCTTCTAAGAAGTTT
>NC_081353.1:46404124-46412251 GCF_029784015.1 Lycium ferocissimum | reverse complement strand
TGTGGGGATATCTTATGTTTGTCGTAGCGGATGTCTGAAAGATTTTAAGTTCAGATGTTTGTTTAAAGAAATACTAAACACTGTTACTTCCTCCGGTCCGTAACAATTGATTACTGTTACTTCCTCCGGTCCGTAACAATTGATTCTTTATATTTCAAATTTGGTCCAAAAGACGTACTTTTAGAAAACCATAAAAGTATTAGTAAATGTGTTTTAAAAAATTGTCTTTGTCTAATAAAATAATCTGAAAAAATTTCTAAATAGTCTTTTAACAATTCATTGCATTTTCCTATGAGTAGATCAGGAAATTTAGTCAAATAACTCTCTTAACTAATTTATTGAGCAATTTTCTTAATCAGTGTGTCAAAACTTTAAAAATTACTTATTGTGGAGAGGAAGGAAGAATTATTATATCACAATTATTGTTAACCTCTTATTTTTCATTTGTTATTGTTTTAGGAGTTTGGTTTATGCATTGCCATATTGAGCGTCATCGTACATGGGGGATGAGGACTGTTTTTATAGTGAAAAATGGACGCAGGCCCGAAGAACGCATTTTCTCTCCTCCTAGGGACATGCCACCTTGCTGATTTTTCTACTATTTCTGTCACAAATTACTAACATATTTCTGTGTGTTTATCATTAGTAGTGATTATATTATTGAAGGAAACTATCATAATAAAAAGAATTTGTGGAATTAATAATGGAAATAAACAGAATAAAGACAACTCGTTCAATAAACTGATCGTTTATATTGAACGAACTGGAATTACAAAACAGTACGTAAATTCAACAAAGCTAAGAAGAAAGGGATGAGAATTAGACTGATACATATTTTTCTCAACAATACGCATAAACACTACTTGTTCTAATCTATCATCCTTTTAAACAATTTGCCAATTGGGCCTGGATCCCAAATAAACTCATCAATATTTTACTCGCCCAATTGTAATAGTTCGAATGGGCAATTCGCGTAGTCGCTTCTTCGTTTGGGTATGGTCTTTAAATTTTGCCCTCATATTTCAAATCTTTAAATTTTATTACTTCGACTAAAACCCATAGGTTCGGAGTTCGAACCCGCGGTCAAAATTTTAAAAAAATTCGTTAATGCAAGTTTAAATTTTCGCTATACTGACTAAGATACCTGTGTGAAGGAATTACCAAGAAGTTATCGGAGTCGCGCATACTTATGCCTTATCGGACTTGGCATAAGTATGCCGGGTTAAGAGCGCCGTGAACTTTGATAATTCATTCAAAAGTTTATCCTATCAGCATAAAAGTTTGCCCATTAAAGTATCCCCCCATAGGCATAACTGTGAAGAATTATCAAAGTTATCGCGGACGCATACTTATGCCAAATGCCGGCCCATAAGGTATGAGTATGCCGGTCCGTATAAAATGTGTAATTCCTTAACAAAAGTATGCCGGGTCCGCATACACGCGACCAAACCTTGTCTTGCGATTTTTTTTTTAATTTATGCTTGAGCGGGGGTTCGAACTCGGACAACTCATTATTTCGCGCAAAAGCTCAAAGTTGCAATGCGAAGGGCAAAAAATTAAAGACCGGCAATATGAGGTATAATTTAAAGACGCGCACAAATAGGGGCGAAATTTAAAAGCCCCTCGAAGAGGGCACTCCGCGCAAAAAAATGCAACAGAATCAGTTTCTGGCCCTTAGGAAGTAAGCTTGGTTCACAACAGTGTGTATATAAATATATAGCACCTGAATTGAAGTTAATTGTTATCTTTTCATATGTAAATAGCATACAACTCCTAAAGTTAGTTAATACTGAACGAGAATTTCCACATCCTCGCTATCAACACAATAGTAATATCTCATCATATTACCTTTACACTACTACTCCCTCGCTTTCAAAATACCTGTCACATTTTGCTTTCCGAGAGTCAATTTAACTAATATTTGGAGTTAAATTAAATTAGATTAATTCAATATTTAAAAATTAAAATCTACACATTCTCAAACTATATGAAAAATATTATAAGTTGTAATTCTTCTCGTACCAATATGGTGGAAAAATATATCTTAAAATGTTGGTCAAAGTTCATGTAATTTTACTTTTGAGAAGCGAAATATGACAAGTATTTTGGAACAGAGACAGTACCAAAATTTGAGGTTTATCAAAATCTGATAGTCTATTTATTAGGGGAGGACAAACATGAGAATAAAGAGCAACCTGATATTTTTAGCACGATTCACTTTGATATTATAATTTTTTGTGGCCTATCCTGAGGTGTACTTGTGTTGATGTAATGCACAAAACTATCAGGTTATGGTAGTTTTTGTGGTGGTAGTGCAGAGGAAAATCTGTGAAATTGAGGATATTTCATTAACAATCTCAAATGCTTGCGTTTGATTTGAATGAATTGGAAACAAGGAAAAGCGGCCGATAATTGAATCAATCGAAGTTAGTTTTATATTTGCATGTTTGCAAAGAAAGTTGGCTACTAATTGTCAAATTGAATTGCTAGCTAGTATTATTAATGAACACAACGAACAGATAAATTAGCAACTAAATTGAGGCGAAAACACATTCAGCCTCAACGTATGAAGTCTCCATAGGCTTAATTTGTGTGCACAAATATAAAAAAAATAGCAAGACTCATCTCTCCTGGGCTACCTTAGTCAAAACGGGTTTGCTTCTTAAGCCTCAACTGGCCTCAATCTTGTTTTTCTCTGAAAATCTTTGGCCTGAGCTTCATCCGCGATTCTTGACGTACTTCCTGTCCGGCTTTTTTCACATCTTGCCAAAATTCTTGCTTGAATTTTTCTAAATATTTTGCTATTTCCATCCGCAGCTCTTGACGTATTCCCTGTCCGGCTTCTGTGATCTTTTGCGATAATTCATCTTTCCCTATTGCCTGTCCGGCTTCTTTAACCTCTTGCGAAAATTCTTGCTTGAATTCCTGTAAATCTTTCCCTATTTCCACCCGCAGCTCTTGACGTATTCCCTGTCTGGCTTCTTTGATCTTTCGCAAGAACTCATCTTTTCCTTTTTCCATTTCCTGTCCGACTTTTTTCACATCTCGCGATAATTCTTGCTTGAAGTTCTGTAAATCTTTCCCTATTTCCATCCGCAGCTCTTGACGTATTTCATGTTCGGCTTCTTTGATCTTTCTTGAGAACTCATCTTTCCCTATTTCCACTACATGTCCAGCTTTTTTCACCTCTCGTGAAAATTCTTGCTTGAATTTCTGTAAATCTTGCGCTATGTCCATCCGCGCTTGACATATTCCCTGGCCGGCATCTTTTCCTATTTCCATTTCGTGTCCAGCTTTTTTCACCTCTCGCGAAAATTCTTGCTTGATTTTTTGTAAATCTTGAGCAATTTCCATCCGTAGCTCTTGACGTATTCCCTGTTCGGCTTCTTTGATCTTTCGCGACAATGCATCTTTCCCTAATTCCATTTGTAGCTCTTGACATATTCCCTGTTTGGCTTCCTTGATCTTACGAGAGAAATCTTGCTTGAGTTCCCGTACATCTTTCTCTATTTCCATCTGCAAGTCTTGACGTACTCTGTGTCCGACTTCTTTGATCTTTCGCGGGAATTCTTGCTTGAGTTCCTGTACATCATTCCCTATTCCCATCCGCAGCTCTTGACGTATTCCCTGTCCGATTTCATTGATCTTTCGCGAGAATTCGTGTTTGAAATTTTGTACATCTCGCTCTATTTCCATCCGCAGCTCTCGACTAATTTGATGTCCTGCTTCTATGACCTCTTGTGATAAATCTTGCTTGAATTCCTTTAAATCATGGTTTGTATCCAAGCGGCATTGCTTGTCCCCGTCCAAATAACATTTCGCTCCATAGACCATACCGATACTTGTGGCACCTACCGTCGTATAGCGAACAAGACGACTAAACGTCGGCGTTTTGAGGGCGGATTGGTCGAATTTGGGACGCAATGCGTCACCATTTTTCAAGCTAGAAGCTAAACGCTTCGATGTAACATCGAACGCAACTCCGATAAGACGTAGTATTTTCCCCATGATGATGTTGATTGCCTGAAGAAAACCTTAATGTTAGCTTAAAAGGATCCAAATTTTGAACCAAATCAATTACCAGCTCAAAAGGAAAATAAAATTATCCACACTTATTTACTCAAAATATCTAAATTGCTTAATATCCTCCACAATTCTCCTCACGGTAAAATAAGTCGTAGCATTCCTACTCATAGTAGTACGCAATTTAATTAAGTTGAAACTGAAAAACATATTCTTATATAACTTTGACTATATATCCTATTTAATCATGTATTAAATAAACTAACAAATATCAAATCCTAAACTTTTTAATTAGGCTTTTAAATCATTCCTACCTCCAAAATTCTACTATCTAATAAATGGGGATAAGCAGGCAGGGCTATTTTGGTAACTTTGACTAAAATGGAGTAATGTGATTGGGTTAAATGGAACCCCACTGTAGCTGCTCGATAAATTTTTTATTCCTTTGACCGAATTGCCACTCTCTTCTTCCACCAGCCCCAGCTTTTTTATGTTATACGTGGCAAGAAGAGACTGTACTTCTTTTTACTTTTCATCTTTTCCTTCCATCTGTTACTTTGTCCGTCTTAATTTATGTGGCACTTTTCATTTTTCGAGAGTCAATTTGACTAAATTTTAAAGTTAAATTGGATTAGATTAACTCAATATTTTAACATTAAAATTTATATATTTGAAAACTATATGAGAAGTAATATAACTTGTAACTTTTCTCATATCAATTTGGTGAAAAAATACATCTTAAAATGTTGATCAAAGTTTATGCAGTTTGAATCTCGGGAAGTGAAAAGTCCCACATAAATTGAGACAGAGGGAGTATTTTTCATTGACCAACTATTAGACTTTCTCTCTCTCTCTTAAACTTTACACACAGAAAACTCTTCGATTCTTCAACTCGGTGCTTTCACTTAATTATTTAAACAAAATTTTAAGATTTAACAATTGACATTTAAAAATAATGACGTAACTAATTAATCAGCTAACAACACATAATCTACAAATGCACAACAGTTATCATTTGAAATTATAAAAGACTTAATGCGATATATTTGATGTTAATAGGTGGAACCACTATTTCTTGGTATTAAAAATCAAATATAATAGTACATTATTAATGCACTAATAAAGCTTGTTTTATATCTAAAATTCATAAAAATTTATCCACCAATTTCAATATATAAAACAACAGTTCAAAGTTATGCTGTAATCAATACTTAGCGTAGTATTATTGGGCCCGTGCCGCAGCACGGGTTATCCTTACTACTTAGAATAGAAAGGCCCAAAATTTCTTGTTCGAAGGAAATTAAAAGATATGTAAAATAACTCAATATTTTTTTGCAATAATTCTTAGGTACATATACAATTGACGGTATCTCCTTCTTAACATGATAAGGCACGACATGTCAACCTTCATAATTCGGGAATCAATGAATAAAAATGTGACGTTATTTGTTATCCTAAGAATATATATCAGATCATCAAAATAATAGATGCGTAACTAAAACATCTTTAATTTAAAACCAAAAAATCAAAGATGAAGAAACCTTTTTTTTTTTTTTTTTTGTAAATTTAGTTGAAACCACGCTCAAGCGAAACCACTAACCAATGAATTCAACCAGTGCCCCCAACCAATTTTGTATCTTTGGGTGCCTAACGAAATAGATGGTTTTTCAAAGTGTATATACACACACACTTTGCTAGTAATAGGCTAGGTATTTAGTAAAGGTAATCTCAAATAAATAACCAAGGAACATGGAATTAAATTACCTTGTTCTTTTCTACTCTGTGAACTCCTTAGCTAGAAAGAGGTAAAACCTTCTTTTATGTTGCCTTCAAAAGTTTTAGCTCAATTACTCCGGATCCCTTTCCCCTTTTTGCTCCTTGTTACTTCCGTAGCTTTGGCCCTAATCTATTCTTTTTTTTTTTTTTGATTTGTTTGCTTTGCTTCTCGGGCAAGTTATACATTTGGCCAGTCAAATATAAAAAGGGTGAAAATCATTTTCACCCCCCAACTTTGCTTTAAAAATTAAACTCCCTCCTCAACTTTGAACAATAGTCATTTTCCCCCCTTTATCTTAATTGAATTTTTTAAATTCCTATTTTAACCTTACATTATCAACTTGTCTTTTTTCTTTTTCTTTTACTTCTTTAAAATTATATTTTTTTATCTCTTTAATCTATGTAACAAATTTCTTATAAAAAATAAATATTATTTTCGAGACGGCAAAAGAAAAGTGAGAAATACTAGTTGAGTATATAGCTTAATGCAGTTCTGTAATGAAATAAATGAGAAGAATAAGGTTTTTTTAATTAATAATAATCAAAACTCTGATATCTATTTATACAAGTAAAAATAACCGGTAATAATAACTTTATAAATATATTTCAATGCACGTAATCAAAATAATTAATAAAAATAAAGGTATAAAAAATCCAAAAAGATTTTTTTATTATAAATGAATTTTTAAATTATAATTTAAAATATTCCATTATGAACAACCAAAACTCATTTATATATTGACAATAGATAATAAGAGAGAAGTGAAACTTATATATATATATATATATATATATATATATATATATATATATATATATATATATATATATGTATAAAAATAACGGTGTAATGTGTGATTAAATAAAAATCTATAAATACCTAGGTTAAAAAAATTATATAATATAAAAGATATTACATAAATAGAGGATTGAAAATGTTAAGGGTAAAATAAACATTGCATAGGATAAAGGGGGGTTGGGGGCGGGGGGGGGGGGGGGGGAGGAGAATGTCTATTGTTCAAAGTTGAGAGGAGAGTTTGATTTTAAAGCAAAGTTGGGGGGTGAAAAATATAAAAATAAATGATATATATTTTATTATATATAAAAGGGAAAATACATAAACCCCCCCCCCCCCCCCCCCAAACGTATAATTTATTAATTATGATGCACCCAACCTTTGCGGGCAACCTATTACTCCCTGCCTTAATTTTTCGTATTTTTGTACCATTTTTTGATCGATGTAGCAAAAAAAAAAAAAATTGAAGCCCAAGGGTACGCAGTAGGTAGTGAGTACGTACACTCTCCGCCACATTGGTGCCACGCTTGTTACCGCCACGCCACCTGCCACTTTTCCTTTTTTTTTTCATTTGATTTTTCTTTTATTAATTATATTTACACTAATTAACCTCTAATTAACCATTAAACCATTAATTTTGTCTTTTGTCTTCTTCATCACTAAACTCTTCTTCTTCATCACTAAACCCTTCTTCTTCTTCTTCTTCATTTCAAGAAATCCATCAATCCATTTTCTTCCTCTATTAGCACACACACATTCAACCCATTTTCTTCCTCCATTAACAACACACATTCAACCCATTTTCTTCAACCCATTTTCTTTCTCCATTAACACACACACATTCAACCAATTTTCTTCCTCCATTAACACACACATTCATTTGAAGGCAAATTAAACACCAAAATATTTTTAACCATTTTCTTCAACCCATTTTTAATATTTTTGTACCTCTGCTATTGCCGGCTGGCTTCATGTTCAGAGCCACATCTTGCATGTGTGTGGCGATAATAATGGCAGATTATACAAGTGCGGTGGTTGAGGAGAAAGAAGAAGAAAGAGAAAAATAAATTGCATTTAACAATTGAAATGTGGAAGAGAGGGAGGGAAGGTGTCTTCAATGTCTTTCTCAATTTTAAGCATCCGAGTTGCAACATTTCATTTTTTTCAATTCACTCGCCATAATTTTTTTTTTTCCACGCCGCCGAAACGACACTAAAATACCGAAAATTAAGATCGGGGGTAATAGGTCGCCCGCAAAGGTGGGTGCGTCATAATTAATCTGGCTATACGTTGGGGGGGTTTTATGTATTTTCCCATATATAAAATGTCACGACCCAACCCCGTAGGCCGTGACTAGTGCCCGAGCTGGGCACTCATACGTACCCATCAGCCATAATCGTTCTACTAATAGCATACAAGCGAGGGGCGAAAGTGTCGCCCCCCAAAGCTAACATATATATATATACATAGTTACATATATACAGTAACGAATGAAATGTATGTTATCAAAACATGCTAACATAAAGCATACA
>NC_081353.1:46332088-46404024 GCF_029784015.1 Lycium ferocissimum | reverse complement strand
AATAACCATAAGTAGAACTCACAAAGCTTCGACGTAAAACTCCAATCGAAAAAGTATATTCCTATCTTTTTGTCCATCTTCTATATATCATTACTAATAATATCAAATACTTTAAAAGGTCACTCACATTACCTCATATACATACTCATAACGCGATTTCAAATCCTTTAGGTTACCAGGTCACCTCGAGATACTTTAGACAACCATATTTATAACGATATTCTTACTAACTCGATTAACTTTCCTTGAACCTTCTTAACTCATTCTTTCTTGTTTTAATACAAGTAGCAAGGATTATTATGGAGTGTGACATTCTCCCCTCCTTTAGAACATTCGTCCCTCGCATGTCAAATGAGGACTAAAACTCGTCAATTAAATAAATCGAATCACCGTTATGCGTACTATAGACAGCAAGATTTGACCACGAAAAGGGTGTTTTAGGAATATTATGCCTAAAAGTGCTAAACGACCAAATGGGTCGTTACAATACGGAAATAAAGTTATTAAATAGTCGTATCACAAGTTGGTTAGTTGAGAAATTTAGAAAACATCATGTGGGATGTTTTAGGAAATATATTGGTATGGATAATGGTGCTGATGATGTTGGTATTGTTGTTGTTGATTGGTTGTTGATATTATGATTTCGGGCTAGGCATATAAACAGGGGAGATGTTTAATTTCGACAGAATCTAAAGATTTTAATTAAAGGTTTGAGACAAGTGCATGATGACGAGCTAACAATATATGAATGGTTTTATATGTAGATTGCGGTAGTCGGGAAGTAAGTTGGAAGTCGAGAAATTATCTTAAAGGTATGTTAAGACTAGTCCCTTTCTTCTAAAGGTATGATTCCTTTCTTATGAACCCAATAGGTGTTTTCCAAATATCCCCATGATCCCCTATGTGAATCATAAATGTTTTCCAAGAATATTAGCATTCTCAAAAGCTAGAGATTCATGATTCATGGAGTTCTTATGATGCTAAAGATAAATGTGTTTTGTGATGACGATGATCCTATTTCTAGAAACTCCTATGTTATAATTCCTTACATATGTTTCATAACCTCCTTACTTCCAAAAGTTAGAGTTCATGATTCAAAGGCATGACTTTTTTCTTGATAATCCATAAATGTTTTCCAAAAAGTCCCTATTTTTCGAGTCAAAGAATTATGATTCTATAAGCTTTTATGACAACAACAACGGACATGTTTTTACAACGTTAATGACGATGCTAAAGATGAGAATGTTTCTATGATGGTTACGACGATGATGATGTTTTCATGTTTAAAAGTCCCAAGCTTATGATTTCAATGTGAATATGAGAATGTTGAGTTATTTTCGTGATTTTCTTGATTTTTATTCATTGTTGTTGATATTTTGTCACACCCCTACCAGGAGTATGACGGGCTCCGACCCGTAGGCCGGGAACCACCTGACTTATCCGTTACTTTGAACATTATAAACCATAACTCAAAGAACACTTGCACGCAGAAAAGGCCCAACATAGGAATATCCGATCATTCAAAGACATATGTACATATGCGAACCGACAAGGTCGCTACAACACAACAGATATCATAAAGCCTACAAGGCAAAGAAAGTATCAAGAGCTCAAAATAAGGCCGACAATGCCACCAATATATTATACCATAATATGAACCGGTGGATCTACAAAACATCTAACTGTATACACACGTCTACGAGCCTCTACATGGAATACAAATGATCATAAGGACAATACCAAATAGACTACAGCTCCGAAGAAAGTGGAGTGCTCCTGAGAATGGCCGACAAGACCACGGTCCGATCCGTCTCCCCCGCCTACCCCGCGTGCGGTACGAGCGCAAAGATCCACAGCAAGGGACGTCGGCGCACGAATAATGTACTGACTATGTAAGGCATGAATAATAACATAATATAGATATGAAAGGTAACATGGAATATGGGAGATAACCTGTACATCTGGATGCTTCATAAGGCGGATGCCATGCATGCTTAGCTTTAAAAAAATATTTTATACATATACATAGTACCATGCCTGGCCATTAAGGCTCGGTGTCATATATATAGTATCATACCCGGCCATTAAGGCTCGGTGTCATATATATAGTATCATGCCCGGCCATTGAGGCTCGGTGTTATCATCATTAGCCCGCATCGGGGCCTCCCGCATCCGGGGCAATATCATAACATGCCCACTGCAGTGGTGTGCACATCTACGTGCCATGCCCAGCCGACTATAGCGCGGCGTGGTGTAAATACATACATATATATAAAGCATGCATGAGAGCCAAATAAAAGCTACGACTCTATCGGAGTGACGTAAGGTCGGTAACCTCCGATTTATGTTATGGAGCAATCATCATCGCTATATCTCACCTCAAGGAACTATTATTATAAGGCGAAATCAACAACAATGAATAAAAAATCAAGAAAATCACGAAAATAACTCAACATTCTCATATTCACATTGAAATCATAAGCTTGGGACTTTTAAACATGAAATCATCATCATCGTCGTAACCATCATAGAAACATTCTCATCTTTAGCATCGTCATTAACATTGTAAAACATGTCCGTTGTTGTTGTCATAAAAGCTTATAGAATCATAATTCTTTGACTCGAAAAATAGGGACATTTTGAAAAACATTTATGGATTATCAAGAAAAAGGTCATGCCTTTAAATCATGAACTCTAACTTTTGGAAGTAAGGAGGTTATGAAACATATGTAAGGAATTATAACATAGGAGTTTCTAGAAATAGGATCATCGTCATCACAAAACACGTTTATCTTTAGCATCATAAGAACTCCATGAATCATGAATCTCTAGTTTTTGAGAATAAGAATATTCTTGGAAAACATTTATGGATTCACATAGAGGGATCATGGGACATTTGGAAAACACCTATTGGGTTCATAAGAAAGGAATCATGCCTTTAGAAGAAAGGGACTAGCCTTAACATACCTGGAAGATAATTTCTCGACTTCCAACTTACTTCCTGACTCGCAATCTACATATAAAGCCATTCATACTATTGTTAGGCTCGTCATCATGCACTTGTCTCAAACCTTTAATTAAAATCCTTTTAGATTGTTCGAAATTGGCAAGATCTCCCTTGTTTATATGCCTAGCCCGAAATCATAATATCAACAACCAATCAACAACAACAATACCAACATCATCAACACCATTATCCATACCAATATATTTCCTAAAACATCCCACACGATGTTTTCTAAATTTCTCAACTAACCAACTTGTGATACGACTATTTAATAACTTTACTTCCGTATAGAAGCCGAAATTAATACCAACAAGGAGAGATTCATACCTTTTCCTTGTTAGAACAATAATATCTCCAATATCCATCTTGAATCCAAGCTAAAATCCACCGTAAAACGATACTATAAGCGCGACTATACATTGTCCGGACCTCGATTAATACTCCGTAACTTGAAAATTGCTCACTTTTTGATTCTCTCACTCTCTCTTCTGATTTTTCTGGAATTTTCTAGGCAAAAATCTGATGAAAAAAGGGTTATTACCATTTATATAGGGTCAAATTCGGGGGTCACCGTAGCAAAGATCGTAGCAAGTCGAGCATCGTAGCACGCGTTTCTGCTTTGTCAGCCGAACTTGTAACGACCATAATTCTCTACTCCGACGTCATATCGATGAGTGGTTTATTGCATTGAAAACTAGACTCGACGAACTTCATTTTAGGCTTTTGAAACACCCTAAAACTCCTAATATACTAGGAGATATGCCCCTCCAAATTTGACTAAAAATCTGCCCAAAATCCTGCCAACATTTCTCAAATTTTCGTCAAACTTATTTTCTTCAATTTGCTTGATCTTGAAATCTTCCAAAACTCTCCATACATGATATTTATCACTAATCATACTTGATAATGATCATGTTCTTCTGTTTCAAGATTGTCCTTCTCGGTTACGACTTACGAGATCGTAATTCATCCTTTACTCCATTGTTACGTACTTCCCATGGCTTGTACCTTCCAAAACATTATGGGACGTCTCCGATACTCCATCACTACGGTGATGTACATGGCATGCTCATGCTCTGAAAGTGCGGGGTGTAACATTTGATTTTTATTCATTGTTGTTGATCTCGCCTTATAATAATAGTTCCTTCAAGGTGAGATATAGCGATGATGATTGCTCCATAACATAAATCGGAGGTTACCGACCTTACGTCACTCCGATAGAGTCATAGCTTTTATTTGGCTCTCATGCATTCTTTATATTTATGTATGTATTTTCTCATACCGCGCCGCGCTATAGTCGGTCGGGCATGGCACGTAGATGTGCACACCATTGCAGTGGGCATGTTATGATATTACCCCGGACGCGGGAGGCCCCGACGCGGGCTAATGATGATAACACCGAGCCTCAATGGCCGGGCATGATACTATATATATGACACCGAGCCTTAATGGCCGGGCATGATACTATATATATGACACCGAGCCTTAATGGCCGGGCATGGTACTATGTATATGTATAAAATAATTTTTTTAAGGCTAAGCATGCATGGCATCCGCCTTATGAGGCATCCAGATGTACAAGTTATCTCTCATATTCCATGTTACCTTTCATATCTATATTATGTTGTTATTCATGCCTTACATACTCAGTACATTATTCGTACTGACGTCCCTTCGGTGGACGCTCGCGCTCATGCCCGCAGTAGGCAGAGACGGATGGCACTCGTAGGTCTTTTATCACGATTCTCGTGAGCTCTCTACTTTCTTCGAGTCGTTAGCCTATTTGGTATTGTCCTTATGATCATTTGTATTCCATGTAGAGGCTCGTAGACGTGTGTGTACGCTAGATGTTTTGTAGCTCCACCGTTCATATTATGGTATAATATATTGGTGGCCTTGTCGCCTTATTTTGAGCTCTTGATACGGCATCGTTAGCCTTGCCGGCTTTATGATATACGCTGTGTTGTGGCGACTTTGTCGGTCAGCATATGTACATATGTGTTGAATGATCGGATATTCCTATATTGGGCCTTTTCTGCGTGCAAGTGTTCTTTGAGTTATGGTTTATAATGTTCAAAGTAATGGATAAGTCAGGTGGTTCCCGGCCTACGGGTTGGAGCCCGTCATACTCCTGGAAGGGGTGTGACATTGTATCTAGCAAAGTTTTTTTAAATTTTTGATTGAGCGGGGGTTTGAACCCGGAACCTAAAAGTTTTAGGCGAAGGGCAAAAATTAAAGACCAGTGCATTTGAGGGGCAAAAATTAAAGACCAGTGCATTTGAAGGGCACTCCACTCAAAAAAATGTTAAAAGGGTTGAGTTGGGCCCGACCCGACCCAGTAAATGGGTTTAGCTACAGAGCAATTGCATGTGTTTCGCCTTTGCGAAAAGTGATTAGTTGAGTATCCTTGGAGACAAAATTATTATTAAAGAAAGTGAAAATAATGACTTCGCTACTTAGTGACGGCACATAGGGATCTATGGATGCATTATTGCACCATTTATGGGAAAATACAGGTACATAGAATTTGGAGCAATTTACAGATGATTCTCCCTTCTAAGTCGCTCATTTTCTCTTTTAAAATATTCTTGGTTTCATATTCTGTTTGGACAAGGAGTACTAGAGCTTAATTACTGATTTTGGTGGAGTGAGAGGAGAATGAAACATTATGAGCCATTCATGTTCCTTTCTTCATTTTGTGGGGTGACCTTATTCTAAAAGTGCTTTCTATAGTGGCAAAGGCACTTAAACACACAAAACGCAAGTTTACTTCTCTTTTCCTTTTCCTTTTCCTTTCTCTTCCATTTTGTGCGGAACTCGTAAATTAGTTTGAACATCCAATTTGAAACTTTAAGGCAATGAGTCATGACTAGCCTACTGATATTTGAACCCCTTAAAGTTCTAACACGATCGACGAAGGACAAGTAATGTGTTTCTCTAACAGCTTTCATGGTATTCTTTAATATACTCCTGCACGTATAATCCGATTTTATAGTTTACATGTGGATTTGAATTTTTTAAACTCTTTTGATTACTTTAATCTATTTTTTGAAAGTAGAGAGAGAGAGAGAGAGAGAGAGAGAGAGAGAAGCCTAGAGTTGCTTCATGTGCTGAGTTGAGACAAAGAATTTTAGAGCGATAGAAGATGATGAGAAAAAGCAATTGTGCAAATGGACTCACCAAAGTTTGGTTATAATATCATGTTAAATAATATGAGAATCCAACTCAAACTTTAAGGCAACGGGTTGATCATATAGTAGCTCAAGACCATTTAAACCGCTTTGGAAATCCTCATGTAAGTGAGGGACACGTATGGTATGCTCTAATAAGACTAGGGTAATTTTGCTTAGCATTAACAATTCAATTTATTGAATAATATCGGAGGTGATCAATATTGAATTTTACATATTATCTTTGTACCTACTATTACCCAATGAACTTGCTATAATTAATTACGACTAATTAGACACAATGGTTGGAATCGAAGCTAGAGAATGTAAGCTCATGATTCTATGTGACATGTAAATTACGTACATTATTGTTCTTTTAACGCCTCACCAACCCCCACCCCACTCCCAAAGCCCCACATTTCATTAAGAAATAGACAGTATATATAGACATATTTAGAGAAAAGAACTATGGAATATTTATGTCTTGGTTGAGTTTTCTGGAGTACATGATTCCTATGAGTATTAACTACAAATGGTTGGTGTCGGATGTTAAAGAAAATGGATAGATTCTCAGTCCATCACATGCATAGGCCTGAATATAGGCCTGAATATTCTTTTGGTTTGATTTCTAATGAAACGTTCTCAAGATAATCTCGTTTAGCTTTCATCATTGACAATGTGTACGTAGATGAATTTTTACATATGTCAATCAAATCACCTAAAAAATAATTATAAGTTATCGTTAGAGTGGTAAAATTAGCCTATCAAAATATGACTCATTCAACCCATTCAAATTTAAGCAGGTTAATGATCCCTCCATTTATTAACTCAATCCATCTTGACCGCCCAATTCAGTTTATCTAAAAGTTTGACTAATTTGGGATAAATATGCAGTCCAAATTAACCCATGAAAAATCTTTTCAAAATATTTTTAAGAAGACATTTTTTTTATTTGATATATTATATATAACCATAATAAAAGAAAAAGTTTTATTACGTAATTAAATAAATTATAAAAAACAAACGAAAAAATAAAACTATATAAGAATTAGACGGGTTGGCCAACGACCCATGTTTAGCCCATCTTTATTCATCCATTTTAATCCAACCAACATTTGAGCCATTCGTTTCATAGACCCGCTTATATATTAACTCAATCCATTTTGATCGTTCGAAATTCAGGACAACCCCATTTGACACCCCTAGTTAAAACCTATCAAGATATGATTCATCCATTGCTTGATCTACTCAAGCATAGCAGCTTTGAAGTTAGAATCAACACAACGCATATGTAACGAAATTTGCAGTCAAGTGGCCTACTAGGTAAAATATAATAATATCAATATATAAGAAATGGATCTACAAAAAAAAAAAAAAGAAAAAAAAAAGGAAAAAAAAAAAGAGAGCTACATCACAAATGATAAAGGTGAAGAATGGGGCATGCACAACAATAATTTGGGACATGATTGGAATTGCTTATGGAAGATCAATCTTTGCAATCCAAAAGCAAAGGGAAAGGAAAAAAGAACTTTGTTAATGTGTATTATGTGTCCATGCTATATATCTTTCTATTTTGGTACATCTTTTATTTGCTTTAAAGCTTATTGGTATTATTTCCTTTCTTTTTTTAAGTAGGGAATACCATGTTGCAAGGAATTGGAAAGAAAAGAAAGCAAACCAGAAGTTTAAGATAGACAAAGACAAAAGAAGAAAAAGGGAAAGAGATAGAGGAGTGGAAGCGTAAGTTTGAAAAGTGCTTTGCCTAACAAATTGTATATCTTTATATAATACTATCTTTTGCTAGCAATTATAATAATGTAAACAACATTATCCTTTGTTTGCTTCTTTTTCTTTAGGTTGTAGGGGCTGCAAGGTTGATCAATAGTATTTTGGGCAAGTTAGAATCTAGACTACAAAGTTAGCAATTCGGGGGTGACAAATGCCAAGTAAGCCTGTCAAGTGGGCCGGGCTGGCCCGGTTAACCCGACCCACTATCGGCCCGGTACAGACCTGGCTAAGGGGCGTAAGGGACTGGGCTAGGTTGGATTTATTAGGGGGCTGGGTCGGACAAGGTGGACAGCCCGGTAGCCCGACCCACCAGTGAGCCCGGGTGATGGCCCACCGAGGCACCGGTCTGGCCCACTTCAATTTTTTTTTGAAAAAAAAGAACCTAAAACTATCAACTAATAGCCAAATAAATCTTACATCATATAACAATTATCAACTATTATACAGAGCGTATAGATTTGTAATACTACCATTTGAAGTTTGATCTGTTGGAAGCTGAACTGCATTTACAATAACTAGCTTCTTTAATTGGACAACAACTCAATTATTATTTTTTTAGTATAGCAAATTTATCATTCGATGTAAATGTTAATTTTAGTATTAGAATTTAAAATAAAAATAAAAACTAAAACTCGACCCGACACACTAACTAAAATCCGATCCGGCCCGGTTAGGCCACGAGGTAACCCCTATTCAGGTAGGGGCTGGGCCGGACACCCCTTTCCCTCCCCAACCTCGGCCCCCAGCCCAGCCCCCGTGTGGCCCACATTTAAACAGCCCGGCCCGGCCCACTTGACAGGTTTAATGGCAAGTCAAAGATATGGTGAGTGAAATCTTGATTGTTTTTAAACTTGTAATACTTTGAGAGAGAAATAAAAGGCCATATGCTATTCAATTTCAAAGTTCTTGGCTCCTTTTACTGGTTATTGTCTATTATGTACATGCAATATTCCATTCTGTCTATAATGAAACAATTCAATTCACCACCAAAAAGAACTAGAATTAGCGACGGGCAATTTTTGTCGCTATACAATAAAAGTTCGTTGCTGATCCTATTTAATGATGGATTGACAATTGATGATAAAAAAAATTCTACTAGCTAAGGGCTATTTAGCTACAAATTATCGAAGAATTTCGTACATAATCTCTAAATTTTTGTATGAGTCAAAATTTGAACCACAATGAAGGTTATGTGCAATTTATCCATTGAAGCTCAATGATGAACTTCATTAATCAATGAGAATCAATTTTAAACTTTTGCTCAAACGGGCCCAATCTGTAACTAGTCCAACCCAAGCAGCTCTTTGACGTATTCCAAATCATAGCCCAAGCCCCAAGGTATAGTTCCATTCATCTCTACATCCTTTTAAAGAAGTAAAACTTACACAAATAGCTACCTTTTAATAGCTTCTAACAAGTTATAGCTATAAGTTGAATATAATGCATCGAAATATAGCGCGGCTGTAGAGTTAAAAATGGCTATATTTATGGCAATAAGAATCTTTTTCAAATTAAATGGTGATTTGTATTAATGGTTCCATGATTCACGCAAACCTCGTGAGGTTCCATTACAGCTAACGTCTATCAATCAAATAAACTCCATTCAAATACTTTTTGAATTCAAAAAACAAAATCAGCATCTTCTCTTTCCCAAAATATAGCAAAAATTCCTTTCTTTTAATATTTTTTTTCGACAATCTGCTTTGCGCTAATATAGCAAAAATTCCTTTCGTTTATTAAATTTTTCAACAATCTGATTGGAGATACATTGTTCCAGTGAAAAGCAGTAGGAAGATCCGATTATCACCAAGGTAATTATGGATTTCATTCTCCTTTTTTTATCTGTTTAATTTGGCATATTTGAATGGAATTCAAGTGGTATACACTTTTTTGTTTGCAGCTGCTCTGAATACAATGTATCGCCCTATTTATAATGATATAAATGGCCAGCGTAACCGCTTTGATCCGACATTCAGGTTTTTGGAACGATCAAAATTGTTATGTTAACTACAAAATAGATGCAGTTATATTCAGTGATTATTGCAAATACGATGAATTGGTTGCTATGATTTCAACTCAATTAGGTCTGGATAGTTGCAGAAACAAAATGTCAATAAAATATCGTGTTGAGGGGGATACTCAACCAATGAAAATACACAACGATATGGGAGTTAGGGTGTATGTTGAGCTTAAGAGGGAAAAAAGTGTTTTGCGCATGTATCCATTGTGCGTTAGTAGTACAGATAATGATGTTGAGGAGATTGCAACTGGTGAGTGTGTTTTTAGAGAGGATGTGCTTCTACTTGGATATGATGATAATTTGGAGGATATGGATGCATATGATTCTAATGAATTCGATCTGTCAAATTGTGGAAAGGCTATTGTATTTTTTAGAGGAGGACAACAAATTGATTATTTCCAATGCAAAACAGAAGGAAATTTTTGTAGATCAAATTTACAAGGATAAGGAGACACTGCAACTTGTAATGGTGAATTATGTTATTCGAGAACGATTCAATTTCAAAATTGAGAGATCAAATGCTATAAGGTATGTGTTTTCCATATTCTAACTTTGCGGGAGATAATAAATGTATTACAATTTGCTCATTGTAAAAATATAAAGTTTGTAATGAAGTTGTGTCTTGAATATAAATCTATAATACATGTAGTAATATTAAAATACATTAAGATATACATTGAAAAAAAATGAGATTTAACTGAAGAATACATTGAAATACATTGAAAAAATATATGGTATTAAATTATGTTGGTTTTATGAATTGTTTGCAATGTCTGTAACACATACAATATTCGCATGATATTGAAACCTACGCATTATACATTAACTTTTCCCTTTACTGAGAATGACTTCATACTGATCTATGTTTTATTTTGTAGCTATATAGTCGTATGTATGTCGCCTGAATGTGAATGGAAATTACAAGCGTCAAGTGTTGGAAATCTCTGGAATCGTTGTGGTTAGGCATTTCCATGATGAACATACATGCCCTTTGAAGGACAAGGTATATTCACAGAGGCAAGCAACAAGTTGGTTTATTGAGGAATCGGTTGTTAACCCGAAAATAGCGAACCATAAGAGGAAAGTCAGCCTTGGAGATATAATGGACGACGTAAAAAATGAATTCGGCGTAGATGTTTCTTACATGCTAGCCTGGATAGCTAGAGAAAAGGCTATGAATGATTTTAAGGGGGATCCAACTGCTTCATACAAGAAATTGTCGGCATATGTCTAAATCCTAGATAAAACATATCCTGGATCACATGTTAAAATGCATAAATCATGTGAAAATGAGTTCATGTATTTCTTTGTAGCACTCAAAGCATTCATAAAGGGATTCGAGTGTTGTAGACCAATAGTGGTAGTGGATGGTGCACACCTTAAAAGCATGTATAATGGTACATTTGTATCCGCAAGAGGCAAATTCAACTCCATCTCGTTGCCTTCGGCAACTTCAACTCCATCTCGTTGGTGGGATAGCTTCTGTGAAACAACAGAGGCAAACTAAGCGTTCAACTGTCCACAAGCAGCGGGTTGGAACATCATCATCAAAAGTACAAATCTGTGAAAAAAAAAAATTTAGAAATAGTAAGAGATACTTTAAGTACATCAAAAGAAATTGAATGAAATATATTTGTATAGATACATATAATGGTGTCAAAAAAAATATATGGAAACATTTATGATATTTGGAGGCTATAATGAGAAATACAAAGGAAGGATATAGCAGGACCGAGTCGATGAAAAATATAGTGAAATACATTTGATTACCCCCCCTGAAAAAGTGATGATCTACATTACAGTAAAATAGAGTGTAAATATATTGAAATACAATAAATATATATATGGAAAATACAAGTGATATACAATTGGATGCAAATGATAAAACTTTGATTCAAATACAGTTAGAAAAAAAAAGGGAATGCATGTGTAAAATTTTATCGGGTGTGTGTCATCTCTAAACATGCCTTCCATCAAAGCATCAAATTTCGGTCTTTCTTCGACAGTCCGCCAATTCAAGATTCTTGGAATTAAATTCCCCACTTAACTGCAATATTGGATGGGACTTTTGAACAAGATTCATACAGCCGAACTTGCATGGCAATTGGCATTCTATGAATCCTATAATATTGTTTGAAGTCGGCATATTTCTGACTAATGCTTGTAACCAAGTCTTTGAAGGACTCTTTGCCCCAAGGATAATCAACATATCTCCCGTCCTCTACAATGTCAAAATGTATCCTAGGTATGTTCGATCGAACAGGCTCACCGCAGAATACAAATGTATTTATAAAATACAATACGTTTTCATCTGATCAAGGCTCCTCGCCTTGTCCTCCCAATCGTATTGTTGAAACACTCTATCACCGCTTCTCTTTTTGACGTGATTAGATGTTCCACCTAAATAATCATCCATAAGCCTATTTTTTTCCGTCTTATCATATACAAACTCATTTGCGTTAGAGACAATTCAATCCAAAGGATTAGTGCAAATTTCTAATGCTAAAACGCAATACTTTTCCATTTATTTCAAATGTAAAGCACTCGTATGTACTTCCCTTAAGCTCTTTAACCATGAAGCATCTGAAAAACTGTGCTTGTACATCCATATGCTGCATTTTGAGATATTTCCCAAAAATAGAGTCTGCAAACTTGTCCATCCGACTCGCCCCTCGTTAGTTTCCCTAATGTCACCGATTACATTGACATTCGTATCTTTGCATAGATGTCGGGGCCAGCAGTTATGTCGCTTTTCATGATAAAAATATAGAATCCTGGAACAAATGACATATGTAAAACACAGTCAATTTTCCCTACGAAGCTAAAATACAAAAATTAAAAAACAAGAAATCACAACTACACAGAAACACAACTGCTAAAGTCTTAAAATCTATAACAAACATGTTGTATTTTTTATATTCACTGAAATACACTGAAATATAATGAAAAAGTATACTGATAGAATGTCCAACCCAGATTAAAAACAAAAAAATAACAAAACACAAAAACAAAACTACCAGATGATAAAATATAAATAACAAATTGAAAAACACATAATAATTTAAAACCAAAGGAAATACGAAAAAAATACACATAAATATATGGAAAACATAGATCTGGTGAATTGAAATACATTCATGAAAAGGGGAAAAATACCTCTCCATCGTCTTCTACATCAATTGAAGGTTTTTTCCGAACTACTTTTTTGCCCTTGCCTCCAAGGACAGGCTTGGTAACCTTTCTCTTCTTCTGTAGCGACACTTGAGAAACTTTTTTATCTGGTGCTGACTGTTTCCTATTTGTTTATTTATCATCATGAGAATCATGATATTGTTTCGTCCTTCTTGGATCATTTATTTTTTTTGCTACGCGTCTCAGCATAAGATGACCCTCCTGCAATGGGGTTTTCTTGTTGAGTAATTTCCAAAGAGAAACTAGGACCATCTATTATATTTTCTATACCTCGAGTTCTCATGCTCGGAGAGCCGATTTGCCCACTGAAATTGAATCTGTGAATCTTGAGGAAAAATAATACTAAGAATCGATGATTTGTATATCAGAGAACGATGAAATTTAAAGCAACAGAGAATTTTACAAAAAAAAAAAAAAAAAAAAAAAAAAAAAAAAAAATTCAGCAAAACAACATGCACCTTGCAAAAAAATATACTGAAATACAGTGGACAAAATCAAAAACGAAAAAAAAAACTTATCTATTTTTGGTAAATTTTTTACTTAGAAATTGTAAAAATAATGTGGAGTTATGTGAGAGTGAAAAACGGAATTGATAATTGAAGAAGTGAAAGAAACTGATTTGAATTATGGAAGAAATGGGGGGAATTGGGAGTTAATTGCGTGTATTTAGGGAGAGAGAGAGAGAGTATATTTGGGAACTATGTGTCTAAATAGAGATATGGTGCTGCACGGTTATTTAGTAAAAAAGTGGGGTAGCTATGAAATGTAAAATTTGAAAAATATATTTATGGATCATGAATATTAAAAAGGGTAGTTACTATCTATAAATAAGTCTTAGAGGTAGTTACACCAAGTAAATTTTACTTTAAAGAATTTTGAGATTCTTCCCAAACAACATTAATTTATGCTTATTATCATAAAGTTTCATGGGTGATCATTTTCTACTTTACTATTTAATTTTTAGTTTATGTGTTCAATTTTACGCACAAATAATTATATAGAGAATTTTTTACGGATAAGCTATTTTAAGTCCTAATTACAATATTTAGGGTACCTACATTTGATATAACAACATTTTACTAATTATAGCAAATAAAATAATAGAAAAAATAAAGGATTAGGCTCTAATTTTTCCCATTTTAGGCTCTAATCTTTCTCATTTTCTCTACCTCCTCGCTTTCTAATTAAAAACACTCAAAGCTGTGAACTCCATAAAATGCTCATTGACAACCATTAAAAGCTTCGAAGCTTCGAAGCTTTGTACATATATTGTAAAAGAAAACAACTATTACTTTTTTAAAATAGGTTATTCCGCTAAATCAAATAATTTTGCGCCTTCTTGTTTCAAAAGATAAATTTTCTACTATAGTGAAATTTGACTGCTAAAGCTACCAGAATAATTTTCATAAGTATTATTTTAGCAGACATAAACATAAGGTATTAGTAGACTCCCCAAAAGAACAATGAAAGAGATTAAATACCAGTTTCATCTAATAATATAAGGATTAATTAACAAAATACCTTGTAGCTCAGAAGAGCAAAATATAAACAATAGAAGTCGCAATAATAAATGAAAGTTAGTCATATTGTAAGTTGTTTTGGTTACTCTTTCCTATCAAAACAAACTACACCCCACTTCTCCATTACGGCGGGTTTTCAGCTCTACCCAAGAAGTCATCACATATAAATTGACGGACCACATATAAAATTTCAAATTTTTTTTTTCCTTAAACTTTGTGTCTGGTCAAATTAGTTCACATAAATTGAAATTATGGAAGTGTAACGGTACAACATTAGTGATCTCATGGAACAAAGCATGAATTTTTGACCGAAGTAATCCATTATTTAAACCAATTATCGAAAATAATACAGTTTTTTTTGAAAATTTTCAAAACTAGAATAAACGTATTTCGCAGTAACGTTTTAGGTATTATTTTATTCAAAAATTCTAACGGGCAAACAAACGGTTGATGGAGTAAACGGAGGGTATAAAACGTCACTTCCAGAAACGTTTTTGTAATTCGTTTCTCACAGTAACGTTTTAGGCTTAAAACGTTATTCTGAATAACGACTCTATAGCGAAATTACACTTAACGCTAAAATCCTTCTGATTTGAGATTTTCTCAAACTTCTGCCAACATGGAAGATATTTTATGTTAAAATCAAAAGTACAGGAGTATATTTTTTCAGCAGAAGTCATACTATCATTTTGAGACCTAAATAATAATTATAACGGTAGCAAATGAATGAAAATGAAGAAGCACAAAAGATCATCAAAAACTACATAAACACATTGCAGAAAATGTGTTATTTGCTTGTACCTTTCATTAGATAACTACCTTTCACCTGAAAATGTGCTATTTGCTTATGTATGTGTACAATCTACTTAGATTAGTATCTCAATTAACAGCAAACAATACCATTCATGTTGGACTGGTCTAAAGAAGGGAACGATGGTATTAAAGGTTGCCAATTCTAAACTGATGAAAGGCACAAACAAATAGCACATTTTTTGCAATGTGTTTATGTAGTTTCTGATGATCTTTTATGTTTCTTCAATTTCATTCATTTTCTACCCATTATAATTAGTATTTAGGTCTCACCGGCATGATAATGACAGCTTCTCTGAAAAAATATATTTTATTTTTAACATAAAATATCTTCCATACCGGCAGAAGCTTGAGAAAATCTCAAATCAGAAGGATTTTAGCAATAAGTGTAATACTGCCATAGAGTCGTTACTCAGTGTAACTTTTTAGGTGTAAAACGTTACTATGAGTAACGAATTAAGAAAACGTTACTGGTAGTAACATTTTATACCCTCTGTTTACTCCATCAACCATTAGTTTTGTCCGTTAGAATTTTTGAATAAAATAATGCCTAAAACATTACTGTGAAATACGTTTGTTCTAGTTTTGAAAATTTAAAAAAAAACTATATTATTTTCGTTAATTAGTTTAAATAATGGATTACTTCGATAAAAAATTCAACAAGGCATGCACGGTCACTTAAGCCTGCGTTCAGGGACGGATTTACATGGTGATAGGTTGTTCTCGGCAAAAAATTACAGTGTATATATAGGACAATTTTTAGTGTTTATGTACATATATTAACTTTTGAACACTCTAAACTAATGCAAAAGGTTAGCTCAAGCAACCCAGGTTATTCAAAATTGTTTCTATTGTCATAGGTTTGATCCCCAGGGACAACATAGTTTTTTATATTTAACTTTTGTTGTTTTTTTCAAACCGCCTGAGTGAAAATTCTAGATCCGCCACTGCTTGCGTTACATTATTTATTTTATTTTCATCTATAAGAAACATTAGGATGCATGAGCACATAGGCCCTGCATTTCATATTTTACATTATTTAGTTTGCCTAAAAACCAAAGTTTATGAAGATTAATTACACAATTTCCATCCCAATTCTCTTATCACGTTTGAACACCTTTGGATTAGCTTGGAGAGCCAAACGCCAATATCCAACAGGACCAACACTATTCCCTGAGATGCCAACATTTTCGCAATGGAACTTCTCTGGACAGAATACTAACTTATACATCGAGCTGACGAGAAGCCAAATCTGAAACCAGCTGTTCACGTCTAGCGGATTTCCCAACTCTGCACCGGCGCTCAATGACGGAGCCAGGAGTTCAAATAAGATCATAATTCAAAAAAAAAAATTGCTAAGAGAATTCAATAATATATATGCAAAGGGGTTCAATTGCACCCTTCTGCCTCTGGCCCTACCTGTGCTTATAGTGTATGGCTCCACCGGTTTAGGATAGTTTTCGACCTTCCACATGGTTAGGTTAGCACAAGAATGAGTGTCGAGATCGAATTTGATGTTTATCACAGCGTTCTCCCTAATGGTCCTCCAGTTATATTTAGGGGTGACTGCTTTACCTGTTGAGACAAATATTATTAGAATGATTAAAAGTGCCCTATCTTTAATAGCTTAAATATTCAGTTGAGATGCTACAAGAAAAAAGGCTTTAACGAGAGGAAATTCTGTCACTAAAAGTCCTAATACGGTCGCTATAAATCAATTACGACCAGATTTATTCCGGTCGTCATCAGTCGTTAAAAGCCCCGATGTTAAAGTTTACGATCGGAATTTGAATCCGGTCATTAAAAACCATTTAGCGACGACAAGAAATCTCCTTTTAGCGACCAAGTTTTCCCTTCGCTGATCATCATTCCTGTCGTTAAAAACTTTTAATGGAGGCACTAAATCCAGTCATTATAAGTGCTTTCGGCAATCAATTCTAATTTCACCGTTTGTTTGTTAAATTTCAACAACAATTAGTAATCATACATACAAACATCTGAATACAGATTGAATAAGAGATAAGGATCAAAAACACACCCCAACTATCACTTTTTTTTGAGTTTCATACCTAAATTATCAGAAGATTGAGAAAACTACCTAAACTATCACTATCTAGTTTGCAAAACACACCTCAAATTATTCTTGAATGGCATGTGATCTATACTCTCCATTTTATATAAAAATGTTGCCAAGTGTTGTCCACGGGAATAAATAATGTCACAATGGTACCAACATGGAAATTAAAAAAAAATACTATTTGTTTTAAAAAACAAATTGAAAAATAATACTAATTTTTGTAAAAAAAATATCAAAAATTATAGAAAATTAAAAAAAAAGTTTAAAAACGGAAAAGTTATTTAAAAAAAAAATGATTATTTAGTTTTCACATTTAAAAAAAAATCAACTTTTTGCATTTTTTAAATCATTTTTTTCTGATTTTTTAAATTTTTTGATATTTTTTTTTTAAATCCAAATTTTGTTTTTTTTAAATGCTGATTTTTTTAAAAAAAAATAATGCAGTTTTTTTTTTTATATAAAAAAATATTATTTTTTAATTTTCATGTAGGTGTCACCATAGCATTACTTGTGCCATGTGGATAATTTTTTTGATAAAATTTCATTTCACTCGCCTTTTTTGAGAAAGTGAGTTCACACATTTAGTGTGTTTTCCAAACCAGAAGCGATAGCTATGATTTTTCTCAACCTTTCCGATAGTTTAGGTGATAAAACTAAAAAAAAAAAGCCGATAATCGGAAAAGGTATTTTTGATTCTTTATCTCATTGAATAATCAATATTCATATACCTTTCACAAATAATTACAAGGAATTAAAACATCACATTACAAAAGTCATATATATCCATCCAAATTGTACGACATCACATTTGTCACATCCGAAAAAAAGAGAAAAAAACACCTATAGCATGTACAAATGAAAACATCTTTTTCCTTTTTAAATCCTAATAAAACAGAAAATACATTCCTCTATTCTTCAACTTGCGCTACACTTTCGTCAAGGATAAGTTCTTCAGACTTTCGATTCTCACTACTAAAAAAACGGGAAAAACCAACGACCGACAGACTGCGTCGATTTTTTTAATGAAACCGACGGGAAACCGACCCTTTACGGTCCGTCGGTTTTCATAGCCTCGCTTTTTGGAAATCGACGGACCACGCTGAAAAGTTTTTTCCGACGGATCGTGACCTGCTACGTAGTCCGTCGGGTTTTATTCAATAATTTTAAAAATAAAATAAAAAATTAATAAAACCGACGACCGAGTCGATTTTTTTTAATTTCTGATTTTTTATCTTATATAAAAATAATATGTATTTTATGAAAAAACCGACGCATTGCATCAGTTTTTTCATAAAATTTAAGAATTAATTTAAAACCGACGGACCGAGTCGATTTTCCGGAAAATTTAAAATTAATTTCCGTAAAACCGACGACCGCGCGTTTTTCCGGAAAATTTCCTCGTATGCAAATCATGCATTTTTTCGCAACCACACCGTACGTAAAACCGCACTCCAAAGTCTGCTCAAAACTAGCATTAAAATGCTCCAAATCAATTCTAAAAGAGCTACAACACATAATATCACCCTAAGTAATAATAAAACACATCAAACACTATCTAAACACATCAAATACGATCTAAATAGACCTTCAAAGTTCCGTAAATATTTAAATGTCCAACCAAAAGTACCATTAACTAGTTTTAACATAAGTCCATTATTAAATCCAAACTACTACAACCGATCATCCTGTCCGGCTACGTAATCACCGTCATCATCATCTTCGGGTCGGGGGGGGGGGGAGGGGCACACCAAATTGTCCACATGCAACGTGGCTTTTAACTTGTGCCATGAGCGATTCAAGGCTCGCTTTCATGGTGTTACTTTCCTCAACTCTTTTTGCCTCGCCTCGCCTAATTTCCTATTAAGTTCAGCAATTTGTCGCACCATAGCCGCGACTCCGAACACCATCAACTCCTCAGCTTGTCGAGAAGACCCTTTACCTCGCAACTCGACTAAAGGCGACTTGTTGTTCCTTGGGCCTAGACCGTACGCTCTACCCTTTTGTACTCCCCCAACTCGCTCTACACCAAAATCTATCTCTAATTCCGAGGACGGCTCGGATGCTCAGCCGAGTTTAGCTCGTGCACCGGGGTCCACATCATCCATAAATTGCGTCTGTATATTAAAAAATGAAACTTAGTATATAAAGAATATGTCATAATTAAACTTATATATAATTACTTAAATAATAAAATTATCACTTACATAGGAATTACGAGCCCCCGTCCTCAACCCATACGGTCCGATCCGACTCGCTCTTTCTTTTTTGTGTGGGTCTTTAGGAATAGATCGATCCTGAGTTGGCATCTGTCCCGTAGCTTTTTTCTCGCAAAAAAAAAAAAAGTTAAACATAAAATTAATAGCTCAATAATGATATATTGATCGTAGGTAACTTTAAAAGTATAAAATTACTTACCATTGTCCTAGCCAAGTGCCCTCGACTTCTTGCACCCGCAAAGGTGCGAAGAGCCACCTTTCGGGATGCACGGCAGCCTTTTTCTCGCCGGGGTAACTGGCGATAAACTCGGAGTTCGCCAATATGCCTTAAGTTTCTCCCACTGTTCAGCGTTTAGCCATTGGGGCATCTTCATCTACCTTCTAGCCCTCGAAAACCAATCGTACAACCTTGCACTCCCTTCCTCTCAAAGTATAAAACCCTATCATTGTCCATGGATCCCATGTACAATACATCGCAAATCAAATAGCTAATGTTAGATGATTTATATAAAAGTAAATTCAAGTTATGAAATGTATAATAAGATGATACGTTAAACTCTCTAAACATAGCCCTCGTCGAGTATCATATGATTTCACCCTACGAAGTATAAAAATGATCGCCATAAAGCCTCCGAACAACATCCAAAGAAGACTTTTGTAGTGTCGTGATTCGGATAAAGCCCTCGCATTAAAAAATTTAATGCATATTAGATTAAGATGAAGAAAAACTTTAGGAAAACTTAATAAAAGACAATCTTACCCAACTCCCTCAGGCACGATGAAAATCGACCCATTGCATCTCTATCTCCCGGATGTAAACCATGATATATCGGTGCACGTATAGGAGCTCGCAGCAAGAGGTGCAAGGCAATGGTGTGCAGGAGGGACGAAGACGGGTCCGAGACCGGTTGGATGGCGATGACTGTGCCGTAGCCGTTATCTCTAAGGCGCAAATTAGATACACTTGGAGGTGTACCATTTGGAGAAGGAGAAGGAGACAAAGTGGCCGATGTGCTAGGAGATTTGCCACGTGGTGGGCACTACATAGGTATAGGTATAGAAGTAGGATAGGTAAATGATGCCGGCGGAGGTGGTGCCTACTGAAAGACCCACGCATCGGGCTCGCATAAAAGAGCCGTGCATAAAAAAAAAAAGAAAAAGCGAGTACCTGTATACGTGAGCCTCGAATGGACCGACTACTACTAGCCGTAGAATCTATAGGTCTCTTATCTTTTCTCTTACTAGTACCTCCCCCTACCTCCTCTACCTTGATCACTACCCCGATGACATCTCGCATACATAAAATTAATAACTCAATAATGATATATTGATCGTAGGTAAAAATTTATCAAGTATAGAATTGTGTTATTATCAAGTATAGAATAAACTAACATGCAACTAGTTATCCTCCCACTCATCCTCGCTTGTTTCATTTTCATCAGATGATTCTTCCTCATCGCTTGTTTCTTGTGTCCATCTACGATTCTTCCTCAACATTTTCTATGATAGTTACATCATCTTCATCAACTTCTTCTAATATGTGCCGAGGATGTTCCAAACTATTTTCTAACTCGCGTCAACCGTTTGATGAACAACGGTACATCATTTTGATACGCCACATCTAATGCATTATCGACCTCAATCCTCCCCACAAAGCTTAGTCTTTATAACCACCCACCAATCGCCCTTATCCCTACGCAAAGGATATGGAGCATAATACCCTTGCTTAGCATTTTGTGCAATTATAAAGGGATCATAGCGATTGTATTGTCTTGTGTGTTTGACTTCAATTACGTTATGTTGACGATTCACCCTTGTACGTCTTTGGCTTGGATCAAACCACTTGCACCGAAATAATGTTATCTTTTTCTTAGGGTAAGCTGGATACTTAAGTTGTATGATCTCCCGCAAGACACCGTAATAAAGTTACACCGCTACCATCAAGCATTTCCTTTAATACACACTCCACTATTATTCGTCTTCTTATATTGAGAAACTTCTTCGGTTTGAAACTTGTAGCCATTAACAATGTACTTTTTCATTGTCCTAACTTCATTGCCTGGTCCAAGAGCTATATTTTTCACAAATTGGGAATGTTCTCCCATATGATAAACCTATATACTAAGGAGGAAAATTAAAATTCAATAACTTCTATGTAGCCTACATTTAATTGAAATTATGCAATAAATTTCCACACTTACAAAATCGTTTAGCCAATGGGAAAACTTAGAATATATGGCTTCATCGCCCTCAAGTTCTACTAAGTAAATGTTCGACATATGCAAGATTTTCATTAGTTTCACCCTTATCAGTTACCCATTTAATTCAGTAACATAATTCGACACTCACCGAATATATACTTGAATTTCGTGGCACCGAGCAAAACACGTGTCACAAACTCGATTGCCTCTCCATACTACTCGGGTTCGTTTTGGAGGCGTTTTTAACCTCGTCCCGGTTGATTAAAGATGGACATTGGTGGGTAGTTAGGATCAACCCCACCCTCATCATTACGATTGGGCCTATTTCTCATACACGACACTTGCTCTCCGAAATAATATGAAACGTAAACGCGCTCGTTTCCTTTGCAAGATACGCTTCACAAATAGATCCTTCAATCTTAGATCTCTCGCTTAGCCAATTTTTGCATTTGCCAACGGTCCCGCACACATGTTTAATATCAATAGGAACAAGAATTAGTTAACAAAATACCGTTAAAGAAAGAGCTAGTAAGTTTGGTTACTTACCTCTCGAAAGGATACATCCACCTAGTTTGAACCGGCCCCAAGGAGCGCCTCTTGTACAAGATGAATGGGAAGATGTTCCATCACATCAAAAAATCCACATGGAAAGATCTTCTCGAGCTTAGTTGTAATGACTGGTATATTATGTTCCATTCTTTGAAGGTTTTCTATCGTCAAAGTGTTAGAATATAAATCCTTGAAGAACAAACTTATCTCTGTGATTGGTTTTCATATTCTTTCAGGTAGGCGGCTAAATTCAATAGGAATCAAAGTTTCCATGAAAACATGGCAATCATGACTTTTCATACCAATCAATTTTCCTTCATTCATATCAAAGACGCTTGTCAAAATTAGACGCATACCCCTCTGGCATCCGCAAATTGTTAACCCATTGACAAATCTGTCGTTTCTCCTCCAAAGTGAATGAAAAACTAGCCTTGGGCTTGAACACTTTATTATTCGCTAACTCTTGCAAGTTCAATTCAGGGCGCCTACAATATTCCTTTAGATCCAATCTAGCTTTTAGGTTATTTTTGTCTTGCCTTTAACATCCATAACAATGTTGTTGAACAAATTATCAAAGTAATTTTTTTCAATATGCATCACATCAAGATTATGCCGTAGAAGATTATCCTTCCAATACGGTAACTCCCTTAATATGCTCGTTTAGTCCAATTATGTTCAAACCATAACCAGGTAGTCTATAAGGGGCAACTTCTGTGACCTTAGGCAAGTGACAAACCCTCCCCCAAATTTCTTCTCCTAACAATGTTCGAGGTGGGGGATCATTTTCAGTTTTATTCTTTCTAAATGCTTGTTTCATTTTCCTGAATTCGTGATCCATAGGCAAGAATTGACGATGACAATCAAAACATGATTTTTTGTGGCCACGTTTTAAAGTGAAAGCTTTACTAGTTTCCATGCAACGAGGACAAGCAAGCTTTCCAAACACTCATCCAACCGTACAACATCCCATACGCAGAAAATCGTTAATAGTCCACATCAAAGAAGCACGCATATTGAAATTGCTCTTAGTTGATATATCATATGTCACTACACCTTCACACCACAATTGTTTTAACTCATCAATCAAAGGTTGTAGATAGACATCAATCAAAACTTTTGGATTACGAGGACTAGGGATAACACAATTTAAGAATATATAGGGACTTGTCATACACATCTCAGGCGGTAGATTATATGGAGTAAGAAATACAAGCCAACAAGAATAGGGTGCAGCCGAAACAAAGTATGGTGTGAAACCATCCGCACACAAACCCAAACGAATGTTTCTTGGTTCACTAGCAAAATCAGGATAAGTTCTATCAAAATGTTTCCACGCTTCTCCATCCGATGGATGACGCATAACACTAGGTGGCCTTCTATTTTCGCTGTGCCATCTCATGTGAGGAGCAGAACTCGGCGATGCAAACAACCTCTTTAACCTAGGTATAATAGGTAAATAATTCATCGCTTTAATTGGAACCATCTTACCACTAGGTGTCCGCTTATAACGCGCATGTCCACATATTTTACATTCATTTAAATCAGCATCTTGCTTATAGAACAACATACAACCATTTGGACAACAATGAATTCTATCATACGACAATCCTAATTTGGAAACCAATCTCTTTGCTTCATAGTAACTATTAGGTATGTCGAATTCCGGACTAACTAGTTCCCCTACAAGCTTAATCATTGAGTCCATAGCAAATTTTCAAGAACAAATTAATCCGATTTGATGTTAATTATTCTAACCGCAAATGTGACAACTTAGAATGCTGACTCCCTACCCAAAGTGGACGACTAGCCTCTTCTAATTCTTGATAGAAGCGCATTGCTTCTTCATTAGAAGGTTCCTCAAAATTTTGCTCAGGTTCAAACCCAGACTGTACGCCAAAAACATCATTAACCATATCATTAACTCTATCATATTGGACATGACTATATTCCCGCGACACACTACTTTCACCGACAACCATATTGTAAAATATACCATTGACCCCATTAGCCTCTCCATGATCGCCCAAACATAATATTTCGCTTAAACCCACGACTATATAAATGAACCCTAACCGCTTCCGGTTTCAAATACTTCATACACCGGCAATGAGAACAAGGACACCTAATTACCCCTTCATTTTGAAAAAGGTGAAGTGTCATTGCATGTGTGATAAACCCATCAACACCTTCAACAAATTCATCATGTACACCCACACGATTACTATTATTCATATTATACATCCACATACGATCCATCTACAAAAATATACCCACAAATTATTGAGGTTATAGAAATATATTATAACTTAAGAATTCTAACTTAAAATATAACTTAAGAAAACATTATCCCAACCACTTCTAACTTTGAATTCTCAATAACAATTCTAACTTTAATAATTTATAAATTCTAACTTTAATATAATTTTGAAAAGCACAATCCCAACCAATTCTAACTTTGAATTTTCAATAACAATTCTAACTTTAATAACTTATGGATTCTAACTTTAATTCTAAAAATTGAAAAGTAAATCTAGTCAAATAAAGTCTACATTTTAGTTTTGATGTTATAGAAATATTATAACTTAATAATTCTAACATAACTTAATAGTTCTAACTTTGAAAAGCACAATTCCAACAAATTCTAAAAATTGAAAAGTAAATCTAGAGAAATAAAATCTACATTTTAGTATTGAGGTTATAGAAATACTATAACTTAACAATTTTAACTTTGAAAAGCACAATCTCAACTAATTCTAATTTGGAATGATCAATAACAATTCTAATAACTTATGGAATTCTAACAAAAAGCACAATCCAAAAAAAAAAAAAAAAAAAAAACTAGTCAAATAATTAAAGTATACATTTTTGCACATATTCAACATCAATAATATTACAAAGAATGATAACTAAGCTAACACAAATACATTGAGAAAGAACATGAAATATAGCACAATCTCAAGCCAAAAAAAAAAAAAATGACAACTAAACTAGTCAAATAAAGTTTACATTTTTTTCACAAATTCAACATTAATAACATTGCAAATGATGTTTAACAAAGCTAAATAGATTAGCATTAGGCCTAAAATCTACAAATAAAACTAAAATTGAAAGAATTTTAAAAGCCCTAATTTAAGAGAAACTAACCTCAATTAATTAACTTCAAAACGGGTCTGGGGTTGGTGGGGTCGGCGGCGCTAGGCAGCGGGGAAATGGGCGGCGGGGCTGGGAGGAGGGGAGGGTGGCGGCGGGTAGCTAGGGTTTGAGGGGAATGGGAGTTTAATTGGGAAGAGGAGAAGAAATGGGCATGAAAACCCGTCTGGAAGGTTTTAAAGAAAAACCGATGGACAAAACCGACCCTGTCCGTCGGTTTTTCCCGCACGTTTGACCAGATTTGACCCAAATTTTATTTTATTTTTTTAAAAAGGAAACCGACCCTGTCCGTCGATTTCCTAAAAAAAAATTGTTTATTATTTTTTTAAAAAACAAATTGAATTGCATATTATTTAAAATATTTTTAAAAATAAAACCGACGTCGTCCGTCGGTTTTATATTAATTATTATTATTTTTTTTTTAAATAAAACCGACGTGGGTCGCCGGTTTTTTTGGCGGATATATATTTTCAAAATTCTGCCAAAAAAACCGACGTCGTCCGTCGGTTTTCTAATTAAAATAATTAAAAAAAATTAGAAATGTAAAAAACCGACGCAGGAAGTCGGTTGTCCGTCGGTTTTTTAAACCGACGCAGTGCGTCGATTTTTTATCCGTCGATTTTTGGCAGTTTTTTAGTAGTGTCTTGATTTGTTGAAAGAAAAAGTTTATGTCAGTTTATAACAAAACTCCTAATAGCTACCTTCTTCTCTTTTTCTTTCTACAAAATCAAGGCCTATTTTTTGCCCAATTTTCTCCAAGAATAACAACCTAGAGGCAGCTTATCTAAATAGAGTGGTCAAAAGACACAACTATTCACTACATTATACATGACACATCATTTAAGTGAGAAAAGAAAATTAAGACATCTAAAGCATTTTAATGTCAATGTTAAAAAACTCAAAGTAGTCAGCTTGTGAAAATTGAGCATTTAGAGCAATAAGGTTGTGCTAGGCAGCAAGAATAAGGAGTTCCTGAGAAAAGGTTTTGCCGTCTTAAGAACAAATCTCTCAGATGGATTTCTTTACCGAATACAATAACATGTTTAATAGTTATGTACTTTTCTTAGACATTGTAGCATTTTCTTATAAATTCAAATAAGTAATTCTATTTGATAGTACTGCTTTGCAGATTGGATCTCTTCCAGGTACATCATTAGGCACTACCAGAGAGTTTATCAAATACGATAAATAAGCCATTCTTTTAACTTTTAAACTATGAGGATGAGAGAAAAGGGTGAAGAAAGAAGGTGGAGGAAAATGAAGCATTACCACGCTCTCCGTATAAGTTGACTTCACATTCAGACTCCGTTCGGGACTGGGATTTGGAGGTCGTTTTGTAATAAACTAAAGAGAAAAACTAATATGGAGAAGATATTAAGGCTTTGGACAAGAAAACCGAATAATCACATTCTAAACAAACTTTCTTTCCATTTACTTTACATGATTGGTTTTCTTAAGTATACCATAAACCAACTAATAACTAATTGTTTGGACTAGGTACGTATTAGCTTGTTCGTATTGGTTGTCCTGTTCTTTTTAATGTCCTTGTTCTCCAAACCTACATAAAATCAGATAATTCATAGTCAAAGTGAAACTTATGTAGCACGGACTGGTCTTAAAATCAAAATCACTACAAAGCCATAAAATGATATTAAGATCAAATTAGTCCGCCATAGTTCCAGAGAAGCAAGCTTATCAGTTTCAATTCAAAGATTATAAATGACATCCAAATAATTTGGATCAAATGATCATGGACTTAGCAGTAAATGAAGGTCTACAGATTGCACAGAAGCTCAACAGTACATGGTCAAGTTTCTTGAACCACCACCACTACTACTACTACGCAAATTTGGGAAGTGAGTTAATTTCTGGGGGTAAGATCCACTATTGAACTATCTAAATGATTTCAAACCATGTGTCATTGTGCACTGATAGTAGAAAAATCCAATGGTGAATCTCTTTTGCTGATTATTAGAAAGATTTACATTCAAATGATTCTTCTAAGACTCTATTGTGTGAAAACCAGTGATACAGAAAATCATACACTTATATATTCACATTTATTCAAAATATCTCAAACTTAGTTCAAGAGTATATTGATCAAGTTATGGAGTCATAATCACATACTAAAGCAAATTCATTAGAATCTCATACAATAACTTTTAAATTGCATATACAAAACATCTTGGTAGCTCTTCTATGAACCAGGTATACAAAGAAAGCATGGGGCACCAAAAACCATTGACATATAAATAAAGGAAGACATACCTTTTTTCGCTAATATACCAGTGTTTATGTTGAAAGCAATTGCATCTGAATTTGTTCCTTCTGACCCATGTAGGTGATTTATTAAAGAGAAAAGGGTCAAATTTACCCTCCAAGTATGATTTATAGTTTAAATTTACCCTCCGTCAAAGTTTGGGATCAAATTTGCCCACCAAGTATGGCTTATAGTTTAAATTTGTCCTCCGTCAAAGTTTGGGATCAAATTTGTCCTCTCCGTCGAAATTTGGGACCAAATTTGCCTTTCCCATTAGGATACTTGATAAATTTGCCCTTATATGAATGGAAGTCTGACTTGGACTCCACAACACAAAAAAATTAGCCATGTCGGATCCACATAGGCTCCAAGTAGACTCCCAAACCCAGTTCTCTTTTTAACCCGTTTCCCAATCCCAATTCTCTTAACCTGTCTAGACTATTGCTAACACTAAGGCACATGTAGTAATGTGAAAAGCCGGAGTTTTAATCGCATCGAGGTACACACGTAATGCATAAAATAGGAGGCATGTAAGAAAAATTCTGCAGCATCAACAACAAATGTTTAATACGACCCAAGGATTCGTTGTTCTCTCCAGAAACATAAAATTTATCTAACCAGCAAAACTTGACATCTATTTCAGGTGAACTTCGATGGAGCTAACTTAACTCATTGTTGTCGCCTCCCTGTCAGAAGCTCTCAAAAATTATTCAAGAGAACTGAAAATGGATTTTCAAAGCTGAACTGCACAAACTGATTTTGTTGTCTTGTTATCACTTTTGTAGGATCGCAACTTTTCTGATCTTACTTTCGGTATACGTTTAGGAATGTATTCTGAGAAAAAATGTTTTTCTCTGTTCAGAAATGTTCTGAAGAGTTCATGAAGAAACTTTCACTATGACAAAACAAATGTTGTAGGGGCACTTTTTTTTTTTTCCCAAAAGAGAATTAGGATTGGGAGTCTACATGGAGCCTATGTGGATCTAATGTGGCTAACTTTTTGTGTTATGGAGTCCAAGTCAGACTTCCATCCATATAAGGGCAAATTTATCAAGTATCCTGACGGGGAGGGCAAATTTGATCCCAAACTTCAACAGAGAGGGCAAATTTGATCCCAAACTTTGACAGAGGGCAAATTTAAACTATAAGCCATACTTGGAGGGCAAATTTGATCCCAAACTTTGACGGAGGGCAAATTTAAACTATAAACCATACTTGGAGGGTAAATTTAACCCTTTTCCCTTTCTTAAAACTCCATCTCCCAGGAAAAGCTAAAAAACCCACATAAAAACTCTCCAAATCAACATGAATATTTCAGACTGATTCTTTTTAATATTTCTTTTCAGTGAACAGATCTTAGCAGGTCATTTTTTGCATCCAAACGAGTCATTTTTTAAAAGTTGTTCCAGGTAGCACGTGGCCAAAATATAGTAGATAAAGATGCAAGGCTTCGCAAGCCGAGCTTATTTTCTTCTGCTCAGGGATGGTATAATTCAATTTGTGAAGCTCATCAGTGTCTTTTTTCCTGATAATACCCTTACAACTACCTCAGCATCTTGAAATGGTCATTTACATTATATATACAGCAAGTAATTTAAAGAAAAAGAGTAAACAAACAATATTTAAATTTCATGCCTCTTCTATAAAGTTACACGAGACCAACTAAACAGAGGATAGTAGGAAAGCTTACAGTTCATAAAACGTGGAACAAGGAAAAACCTCTGTGAAAAGAAAAAAGTTAATAAAAGACAAAAAATTTATCATAACCAAGAGCATCAATGATACACCATAAAAAATATATCATACACCAAAAGCATCATAAGCACCTCTGCAATAAAAGAGCTATCACATGAGAGTAGAATATCATACACCATTAAAAAAAAAAAAAAAAAAGAGCAGAAAAAACGTCAAAAAAAAAAAAAAAATAACAAGTACCTAGCAAGAGAATATGATACGCCAGAACAAGAGCAACAACTGTGCATCTAAATCACAAAAACATGGCTGCATTTTGAAACAAAAACATTCAGTGTAACGATACTTAAATATCGTAATTAGATTTATCGAATGACTTGAAAACCACAAAACCGTGGCCGCATTTTAACATGATAATATTTAAACAATGTAAGGGTTGATCATTCTTAGATAACTAAGCAATGTTTTGGCTCCTGCCGCTTTAATTATACCAAATGTCCTAGGAATACATTGATGAATTTGTTGGAAGAAGAATCAAGGGAATACAACAATCTAAGGACTTCTAGATTGTAATTCATGTTAGAAGAATAAACTGTTGGTCGCACAAAAACTTGTAGAAGGTTTTCTTGAAAGTAAATAACTGGTTGACAAGAAGATATATTTATTGTCGCACCACTGCTGTCACTGTTTTATGGTGAAAGCAGAAAACAAAAGCATGATTATCAGAAAGAACAGTTAAAGAAATTATTGTGTTGTAATTTCAACACCACATTATACTAAGTTTTCCTAACAGAGTATCCTTGAATATATAATCTCATAAACTTGCAAATTTATGAGAACGAGCAATATTATCTGGCGTCAACAGTGTGGGGTCCAGCCCCATTTACAGGAAGTTGTTTATCTTCCTTTGGTATGAGATTTTCAATGGTGTGCAGATTTGGTTGATTGGCCAAAGATATATTCAGACTGCAAGTGAAGACTTTTGCATAAAGTGATGTCATTGATGATATAAGGAGGAACAATTCATTCCTATAAATAGGCAGCTTGTGGTTCATTCTAAACACACCAAAAATCTCAGACAATACATCTGAGTGAGAGCAAAGTGAGGTATACCATAGACTGTGTAAGAAAATAGTCTGTGAAGAAAAATAGAGTGTGAGTGATATTGTAGTAAGGTGGGAAAAATCAAAAGAGTGTTTTTCTTTTGTGGGTGTAGTGGTCTTAGGAGTATTTATACTCGTTACTACACAAATGTAAAAATTCCTTGCTATAGTGATATCACTGCTTCCTCTGGTGGTTTTTCCCTTAGGAAGGGTTTCCACGTAAAATCTTGGTGTCATTATTGCTGCATTTTATCCTTGCTAATTTAACCATAAGTTAGTGTTCCGCGTTTATCACTAATACCGTGAATATTATTTTTGCGGGGCTATTTTATTCCCAACAAACAGCATAGTATACTATCATTTGCGAACACCATTCGAGTGTTAATAGAGTAGTATTTTGGTATGATTTCCCCAATGTTGCGATGATCCTATTTCTTTTAGATTGACTATACTGAGCATACTATCCCATAAATACTCATCCCGTTAATGAACAATATTACCCCCAAATATCAAAATGATTATTTAACTGTTCCAGGACATATGAATACAATGAAATTATAGGTGAAACTGCGAGCAAGAACGTCTTCGGTGGTAACCCAATAAGTTTAAAGTAATAAAAGTGTCAATTGACTAATACTCCTTCCATTTACTCTTTTCACAGTTATCCCGTCAAATAGAGCTAACAACAATAAGGGTCTACTGCAAACTGATCATTGGAAGTAATTATATAATTGGAAAACATGTAATTCTAAGAACCCTTATGTTTTGGGTGCCCATGGCGAATGGTGGGTTGGGGAAACTCACAACAGAGACAACATGGCGCCTTTTTCATTATTATTTTAGATTTAACGACCAGATATTATACTTTTTAACAGCCGGATTTTATCTCCTCGTTAATCTTAAATTAAGAATTGATTTAAAGACCCATTTTTTTTTTGGGTCGCTATCCCTTAGTTAGAAGTGGTCACTAAAAATTACTTTTCTTGTAGTGATATATATATTGCACAATTTAATATATTCTCCGACGCAATTTTTGTGACATCATTTAACTGGGGACAAAGTTGAAGAAAGAAAGAGAAGATTTTAAAAATTTATGGTCCAAAACAAGTCTTATAGCCTGTTTGACCAAGCTTTTGAAGAAAAAAAATATTTTTTTATTTGTTTAACAAAAACACTTATTTTAGAAAATAAATGTGTTTTGGTAAGATTTTGGTGGATAAAATAAGTGTTTTTAAGTAATAGTAGAAGCTAGTTTTTGGTAGAGAGGTCAACGTAGTTCTACTGTAGGAGTAAGTATTTGATAAGGTTTAGGAGAGGTAGTATTACTAGGAAAGGAATTATAACTGTCCTAGCCCTATACAAGTTATAGTAGGAAATAGATATAGATATGGTCCTATAAATATTGGTATTCTACGGTGTAACAGTAAGAAGAAAAGTACAGAGAATTATTTTCCAAGAAATCCTTTGTTTATAAATCTTCTTCATTGTATCAGAGCTACTCTTGTGTCAGCCTTGTCGATAGTGGGTCACAGTTCAACGCTGAGTCCATAAAAGAGGGTGTATGTGACACCCCAGCTTAGGAGGAAAGTCCCACATCGGCAAAACACAAGAGAGATGTTGGGTATATAAGTAAACAAGCATTACACCCTAGTGACACGTTTTAAAGCCGTGCGGGCCTAGGCTCAAAGCGAACAATATCGCTAGTGGGCTAGGCTGTTACCTGATGGTATCAGGGCTATAAGTAAACAGGCCTCACTCCCTAGTGACGCATTTTAAAGTGGTGAAAGCGGACAATATCACTAGTCGGCTGGGCTGTTACAGATGGTATCAGAGCACCGATACCCTTTATGCGGAGATCCAGTTTATTTAATGTCTACCTACAAGGAATTCATTGCACCTGTTGATGCTTCAAGCACTGATGAAACTCTAATTGCATCTGAATCTAATGCTCCACCAGTTGATTACTATGACAATAGCCATATTATGGCACCTGTAGGTGTTGCTGCCATTCCTAATGGTGCTAACCAAGAAGTAAACACCCTTGAAGGGCTTGAATCAGCTGATCATGAAAGTTCATCACCTGCTGGCCATGTATCTCCACCAATGCTCTCACCAACTACATTGGAACATGCTACACCAAACAGCCCTTCTACGAATAGCTCAAAAAATTCAACACTTACAAACAGTCCCTCATGTTCATCCACACCCGCAGTTGCATCATCCGGTAATTCTTCCAATGGTAATTCCTCTGGTATTAATTTATGTGTTGATTTTAGTGACTATTCTTGCCTTCCAACTAAATCAACGATCTCTCCTGAAAACACCCATCACATGATAATGAGAAACAAATCTAAAAGCATGTCACAATCTCCAGAATTTCAAACTCTCTTGGCCACGAGCTCCTCAACCACAAGTGAACCAAGAAACCTTAAGGACGCTCTATCTCAACCTCATTGGTTGCAAGCCATGCGAGATGAAATGCAAGCTCTCTTTGAAAACAAAACCTGGAGACTTGTTCCACGTGAACCTTATATGAACATAGTTGGATCAAAGTGGGTTTACAAGACGAAACTAAAAGTGGATGGCACAATCGATAGGTATAAAGCTAGCTTAGTTGCAAAAGGATATAATCAGATTGAAGGTCTTGACTTTGAAGACACGTTCAGTCCAGTAGTTAAGGCGACTACAATTCGAATAGTCTTAACTCTAGCCACAGTACGCAAATGGCCTCTTCGTCAACTTGACGTCAAAAACGCATTTCTCCATGGACGACTTAGAGAAACGATCTATATGCAGCAACCGCTAGAATTTGTAGATTCCACAGCTCCAGACCACGCATGTCTGCTTCAATAGGCAATTTATGGTTTGCGACAGGCACCAAAGGCATGGTTCAGAGGTTTAGTGAAGCCCTTTCTCACCTAGGTTTCATTGGAAGTCATGCAGACTCCTCCCTGTTCGTTCTACATCACAGAGGTGATATTGTTATCCTACTCTTGTACGTTGATGACATCGTGCTCACTGGAAGTAATTGCAACCTTTTGCAGTCACTTATCTCACAATTAAGTGCGTTATTTGCCTTAAAGGATATGGGTGCTCTTCATTTTTTTTCTGGGTATTGAAGTTGTCCCGTATGTTGATGGTCTTTATCTAAGCCAAGCTAAGTATGCAGAAGATATTCTACAAAGACACATGATGCACCGTGCTAGAGCACTCCATGCTCCATTATCTAAAAAATATGACTTCCATACCACCACGGGCTCTCCTGTTGATGCCTCGGATTACAGAAGTACTGTTAGTGCTCTACAGTATCTTACTTTGACACGCCCGGATCTCACTCATGCAGTTAATCAAGTGTGTCAGTTTATCAAGCTCCCACTACTACGCACTGACAAGGCGTTAAGCATATTCTTCGTTACCTAGCAGGAACTATCACCTTTGGTCTTCGCATCACATCCAGGTCCTCGTTGAAGTTCGTTGGGTTCTCCGATGCTGACTGGGCAGGTTGTGCCCTTACTCGTCGATCTAAGACAGGACTTTGCGTCTTCTTGGGTGCTAACTGCATTTCTTGGTCCTCTAAGAAGCAACAAACAGTCGCGAGGTCAAGTGCGGAGGCCGAGTATCGTGCTCTTGCCTCTTTTGCCGCTGAAATAACATAGATCCTCCATCTATTGAAACACCTTGGCGTATCTCTTGACTCACCGCCTGTTCTTTATTCAGATAACGTTAGCGCGCTACATCTCACAAGCAATCCGATTCTTCATGCTCGCACGAAACCTGTTGAATTGGACTATCACTTTTTCCGAGAGAAGGTCGCAGCTGGGGCAATGGTTACGAAATATGTCCCTTCCCTGAAGCAAGTAGCTGATATTTTTACAAAGGCTTTGTCGAAGCAGCAGTTCCAGTTTCTACGAAGCACGGTAGGAGTAAGTATTTGACAAGTTTTAGGAGAGGTAGTATTACTAGGAAAGAAATTATAACTGTCCTAGTTCTATACAAGTTATAGTAGGAAATAGATATAGATATGGTCCTATAAATATTGGTATTCTATGGTGTAACAGTAAGAAGAAAAGTACAGAGAATTATTTTTCAAGAAATCCTTTGTTTATAAATCTTCTTCAGTTTTTAGCTTTTATGCATGAGCTGGAAAAAATAGCTTCTCCTAAAAATAAATGCTTTTGATATTTTAAGGATAAAATTACACATATCAAAAATCAATCTTTACCAAATTAATTAGTACCCGTAACAACCTTTTCTTTACGACTTAAAAGCACTTTTGTAAAACAATGGGTCAAATAACAAACTACCAACAAAAACGCTTCTCAAATGATTTAGCCAAACACAAATTGCTACTCTCTCAAAATATTCTTTGAAAAAGCACTATTAATTATCTCATCAAGAATAGAATACAACAACAACAACATCATACTTAGTGTAATCCCACAAAGTGGGGTCTGAGAATGGTAGGGTGTACGCAGACTTTACCCCTATCATGAGAGATAGAGAGACTATTTCCGATAGACCCTCGGCTCAAAGAAAAGCAAATCAAAGCAGTCGGGGACAAACTAGAATACAATGAAAATTTTAACTTTTTTTTTTTTAAACAAGCTAAAAGAAAACACATAAACTGAGACATAAAAAATACTCCATAATTGAAGAATACCATTGTCGAGCGTCATTGTGGGATTGCACCACAGCTGTGGGACAAGTGTTTTTTTCTTGATCTCCCATATTAGCAAGCAGTACACCATCTGTATCACGTATAACTGGCAATACTTGGTTTGTATCAGTAATATCAGTGGTGCAAGTTGCCAAGGCAGACAAAGGAATTAGGAATGCAAGAGAAAACAAGAGTAAAATAGTCTTCATCTTTGTTTTTTATTTCTAATTTTGGCAAGAACTTTAATTTGTTTTGGATGCTTTTTTCGTTCTTGTTAACCTAGAATTTATAGAGAAGATGTGCCTTAGTATTCTTCTAATGTGAACAACATGTGTTTATGAAATTATTGTCGTTTCCCTCACCCTCCAGACACGGCCTGCATTCTTTTTTCTAATATTACTAAGTCTGCATCTAATTTCACGATTAGCATGTTTTATTTAAGGGCCAGAAATTGTGGCACGAAAGAAATGCATGAACAAAAAAATACTCCCGCTCTCCCATTGAGATGTCAAAATCTGCAATCTCTGGGGATCTTAGTAGCTCAGTTGGTTTGCTACCTTAACTTTCACCTTGTTGGTGAGGGTTCGATTCCGACTTTGTAATGCCCTCCCCAGTTTCCCCTTCCCTTACCCCTATGTAAAAAAAAAAATAAAAAAAAAAAGCTCTTCAGAGTACGAGGATTCAAAACATTTACTTTTTGATCACCAATTCAGGTATAGATTCTTCAATTTTTTTTTAATTTTTTTTTTAAATTTACATACTTGAAAACTAAATGAAAAGTATTACAAGTCAATAGTCAAAGAAAAAATTAATTGTTTGACTCCCCAAATAATAACACCTTCACATAAATTGGGACGCATGGAGTAGATCAGTTCTTCTATCACTAATATTAATTCTTAACTATTGTGCACTTTAATTTAAGACCGAGACCAATTTTAAATATTACCATCATTCTTGTTGATTCATGTACAATAATCACGATAAAACAAATACAGTACTTGTTTTATTATTATTATTATTTTATTTACTAATATGGAAGCCACAAAATTGAGGAGCTTCGGGTCAACATGTCTGCATCAGCTGTATGCTTAGCATGACATGAAGGGCTATTTGGTAAATTAGGATAAAATGCTTATTTTGATTGGTCCAATTAAGTAAATAACCAGGCATGAATTATCAGCTTCTGACTACAAAGACACCTTTGTCCATGCAAATCGTGTATGTTTTCACTCAACCGCTTCCATGTTACGAAGTGTTTTGATGTCAAATGGTTTGTAATCGTTTTTCCCATATTAATTACTATTCCCTACAATTATCTCAAACACATAGAGTTTCTTTTGAGGTTGTTAGTCTTTCATTTTTGTTTAAATTCAATATTTTCTAATGAAACTGACATTATGCTTAAATTTCTTAATCCAAATATTGCTTTAACTACTAATGATTAATTTAATCAATCCTGCTAAAATATAAAGTGGACTGAACAGTACTAGCAAAAAGATATTTTAATATTCACGAAAAATAAAAAACATAATTAATCAAACATCAAAGTTATTAATTGGCCTAATCTAACTTAGGGATTATAATCTAAATAACATAATAGGTCATTTGATTTTACTAATTAATGATAAAAATTCATTGCTATCCAGGATAATGAGAAATTACCATTAAACATTGTGATTGAATGAATAGGATCATTTCATCTTTAATAAAGGTTTTAGATTCAAGCTATGGGTATGAACAGAATTTTCATATAACTATCACCATCAGTTATCACTATTTAGTCACCATCTCACGACTATCATCGTTGTCCATCAACCAGCTATTGCTAAAGCCCAACATCATATAAATAATTTACTAATAACATAAAATTCAAAAGCACTAAATTAAATTACCATTGCAATGACCTAATAATACTACTTAAGACTCTATATTACAAAATATAAGAATATTTTTTCTTTTAAAAAAAAACATACCAATAAAATTACAAAGTATACTAGATTTGGGCTTAATGAAATACCCACAATTTTAGCCTTTTTTTAGGAAGAGAATTTAACTTTTAAAGAGTAAGTTTTACAACTATACAATCTTAAAAGAGATAATTACACTCATTATCAATTGGGATACCAATACTACCAAATTTAGCCCATATTTGAGTTTCTTGCCCACAGTAGTCCATCTTCAGTTTAAACAAAAATTACTTTTCAAAAAATGACCCATTCCCCTCTTCATCCCCCTCTCTCTCCACTGCCTCCTTCTTTTTCCTTTTTTTTTTTTTTTTTTTTAAATTTTCTACTCCCTCTGTTTCAATTTGTTTGAACCTATTTCTTTTTTAATCTGTGCCAAAATGAATGACCTCTTTCCTAGTTTGGAAACAAATTCACTTTATGAATGATTTACAACCACACAAATTTTCAAGGCTTATTTTGAACCATAAGTTTCAAAAGTCTTCCCTTTTTCTTAAATGTCGTGCCCAGTCAAATGGGTTCATATAAATTGAAACGGAGGGAGTATTTTTTTTTAAAAATTTTAATTTTAATTTTTTAATTTTTTTAATTTTTTTTGGAGTTTGCCACTGCCTCCTTTTCTTCTTTTTTTCTTTTTTTTTTAATTTTAATTTTATTTTTTAATTATTTTTTTTTTAATTTCCCATCTCCCTCTGTCACGCTGGATCTTAATTTTTTTCTATTTTTTTTTTATTTCCCCTCTCCCTCTGTCACGCCGGATCTTTGATGTTTGAACAGTTGGTTCTGGTGGAGGTATTGGAGTTAGCCGGAGAACGGAACTCCGGCGATAACTGTATATGGGTGCATATGAGTGTATAATATTGTTTATGAGTGTGTACGCCGGAGAATGGAACTCCGGCTATGAATATATATGGGTGTATATGAGTGTATATGGGTGTATATGGATATATGGGTTATAATATTGTATAATATTGTCTATGGGTGTATTATATTGTATAATATTGTATATGAGTGTATATGGATGTATATGGATCTATGAGTTATAATATTGTATATGGGTGTATAATATTGTATATGGGTGTATAATATTGCATACGGTTGTATATGGGTGTATATGGATATAAGGGTTATAATATTGTATATGGGTGTATAATATTTGTATATAGGTGTATATGAATGTATATGGGTATATGAATTATAATTTTTGTATAATATTGTATATGAGTATATGGATTATAATATTGTATATGAGTGTCTATGGGTGTATATGGGTATATGAATTATAATACTCTATTAAAAAAAATTTAAAAAATAATAATAAAAACATTTTTAAAGATAACTAATATTACGTATATTATGTTAAATTTTATAATTCAATAATTTGTTGTATACTTACTGAATATAGAACAATGATAGTATATATGAGTGTATTATTATTATATATAGCATATTAATGACATACATAAATATGTATAAAATGTTGAAAATTGATGTGTATGAAATGCGTATGGAATCTTGTTTGTATCAATTAGAGAATTTATTATACATATATACTTTCTCATAATTTATACCTACTTTGATCAGATTTTATACAATTTATATGACTTTATAATAATCAAAATATACATGCAACTTTTATACATATTTCATACATAAAATTATAACAAATTTATACAGCTATACATATTGCATACAAAAATTTATACATATTTGTTTTCTAGTATATGAACTTTGTATGGAATCTGGTTTGTATCAGTTACATACTTATTATACATACTTTCTCATAATTTATACATATTTTGATCAGATTTTATACAATTTATATGTACTTTATCATAATCAAAATATACATACAACTTTTATACATATATCATACATAAAAATTATAACGAATTTATACAGTTATACATATTGCATACAAAATTTATACATATTTATTTTCTGGTGTATGAACTTTGTATGGAATTTGATTTGTATCAATTACAAAAATTATAATGAACTTTGTATGGAATCTGATTCATATCAAGAATTACCGATTAGAATGGACTTTTCGAGCTAAAGTTGGAGAAAATTAGAGAATAATATCTCTTTATTTTGAATGTGGAGTGAAAAGTGGATAAAATAAGGGAGCAAAAGTTGGAGAAAATCAGGAACAATAACTCTTAATTTTGATTGGGGAGAGAAAAGTGGATAAAATAAGGGAAGCAGTTTCCTTACATTATTTACTTTGTTTTATTTGCTTCTTTTTTATTTACCTGATTCGTATAAATTGAAAAGTATCGTCATATTTTGTAAATATACCCTCTTACTATATAGATATACGTTTTTTGCCCATCATTTATCGATACTTTAGTTCTAATTGCTCGAACCAAACTTTACGGGAGAAAAAAAGAGACTTTACATCAATTGGGACCGGGGTGAGCCCGGGCTTATTCCAACTAGTAATTAAATATAGGAGCTGGTCATATTATTTCCTTTTGCATGGATGGTTTTGGGCCAATATGTACAATGTAAGGTAACTGGGCTGGAACGTCTGCGTGGACACAAAATTGTTGGTTCTTAATCCTTGTAAGAACAGGAACAGAAAATTGTACGATTCTTAGGGGAGGCCTACGAATGTTTATTTGTGGCACTTTATGGAAAAACTTTAATGAAATATTATTAAGCGCAAAACTGAATTTTTAGAAATGAGATTTGTGTTGGAAAAGAATTTGATTTTTAATAATGTAGTACTGAAATAAGATAAGCGACGTACTGTATATGGTAAGGTTGAAGGCGGGGGCGATTTTAGGTTAAAAAAATGGGGCACGTGAACACATAGTCTCTCCGTAAAACTAGATATTATATATATATATATATATATATATATTCTAAAATTAGTATAATACTATCTGCTGGACCACATACTAAAAAAAAAGCTAAATAAATAGTGTCTTGGTTGAAGGTTGAGTTATTTACCAGATGCCTCAGGATGGGCCCCACTTAATATATTTTTCCTTTTTTTTTTCAGTGGTGAACCCATGTTCCATAAATCCTAGATTCGCCTCTGGTTGAAGGCGGTGGCTTATGTTGAAAATCTTACGGAAAATACTCAATCACAAACATTGTAGAGTAGAGCTGTTCAAAACCAAACCGCAACCGATAACCCAACCGCAAAATAGGTTTATTGGTTTATTGGTATCGGGTAATTGGATTAACGGATGGGGAATGGTTTGGAATTTTATAGTTAACAGCTTAACGGTGCGGGGAACGCTTTTGCTCATTTTCCTTATCGGTTTAGCCGCTAACCCGTTAAGAATAATTAAATTATAAATATATCCCTGTGTATATAAAGTACTAAAGAATATAAATACTAATCTTTGAGCCAAAAACTCATTTTTCTTCCCGCAACATGATAGCGGTTTCTCATTTTCCTTATTGCTTCTGCCTGGTGTTTGTTTCTTATTATCTTATGTTACAAACTAAAATCATTCAAAACATTTTTACTTTCCTCGGATGTTTCTTCCCTTTTCTATGGTGAAGATGAGAACGAGATAGAATTACTAGTGGTTGTTTGAAAGAAATAAGTCTTCTTATAGATGTTGACACACTTAACGAGATAGAATTACTAGTGGTTGTTTGAAAGAAATAAGTTTTCTTATGGACGTTGACACACTTTAGTATGAAAATCTCATACTTAATCTGCATAGTTTATTTAATAACGATACTTTAGTGAAAATTTAATTCGTATTTCCAATAATTTAAAATCATGTGTCCCAAGAATATCCACCATGAGTAATACATCCATTTAAATCTTGCGATGTGAAGCAAATAGGGTCAAATGTGAGTTTGCAACCTATACACTATCAATATTGAGCCTTTTGTGTTACGATAATTTTGTATTGATACAATAGTCCTAGCAATAGAAGGAAAAAAAAATCTTATATACTTTATTGATTAATTGATAAACCAACCGCTAACCAACCGTTAACCGCTAAATCCACACCGAACCAACCGATATCTTATTGGTTGGTTAGCGGATTGCGATATTTAAAAACTGATATCTGATAAGTCGAACCGCTAAGCACAATTATTCAACCGAACCACCCGATAAGCACCCCTAGAAAATTCTTGAACAATCTCGTAGCTCGAGGCATGTCAATTAAGACACTGTTCTTAAAGATATTTCACCCGATATGGGTGTATCCCCCCAGGATTCAACAAGCTCTTCTAGTATATAACTAGGAGCCAGAATCTAACAAAGATTAAATAATATAAAACTTTCAAAAAAAAAATATGAGAAGAAAGAAATTTGTTCTTCATTTTTTCTATATTTATTATGACCACACCAGATCATAGTTATAAGCCAAAAGAGATGATATCTTAATCTGCCAACGTCCCAAAATATTTAAGAGGAGTTAAAAGCCATAAAGGCCAATTGTCCATGAAGATAACAAATTTAATTGTAAGAGAGACGTTGGGCAACAGTAATATTTGACCAAAAGTATTTGATAGACATTAGGGAAATTAATGTAAAATAATATCTATTCTTTTTGAGGTATTAACAAATATTTTTTCAACAATCTCCCACTATCTCAAAAAGAATAACAAGGAATAGAATGAATTAAGAAGTTTTGCTGGATCTTCACATATGAGCACAATGCTTCGAATCTGGTGTCCTGTAGACTATGAACCAGACCTAGATAAAATAAGAATAAACTTACAATTGGCGAAGCTTAGAACCTCTATGAACCAAGAATTCTTTTGTAAGCCCAGGGTCTTAGTTTATCACATTATACTAGCACAATCTTTGTCGTTATCGCGGTTTTGTGCTAAGAGGCTATGCGCGTGTCCTGGTATTCATGAGTACTCTAGAAATCTGTCACAATTTCATAGGAGCGGCACCACTCCACGCTTATATAGGTCCACCCATCAAGTGTACTCTGCAGAGCAATACACTACCACCTATAAAGGATATGGTAATGGATTAAGAGTTTATAACTCAACCTCACTTTGCCTTACAGAACTGCACTATATTCACACACCATTGGAAGGAACATAATTTAATAGTGCACTTTGATCAACTAATGACTTGTTATTACCCATATGAACCTAATTCATGGGATCTTCAACCACATAGGTTGGGTTACCATCATTGTTGATCTTCTCAATTGGCAAAAGTCTCATTCCCCTCGATGTTTCTTTTAGTCTCGCGAATAGGCCAAATTCACCTCAGACTTTACATAATTTATAGTTTCATCTTTCAGCAGTTGCTTTGTCACATTATGTCGACACAAATAATATTGACTTTGTTCCAATTTAATACAGGCTAAGTAGTTTCTTAACCTCTCAGCCTCATAACCAACCAACTCCAAAGCCTCAATTCAGATATCATTATCTATATAGTAATTATACTTTGTTTGGTTATTTCACCTCCACGAAAGGTGAACACATAGTTTCTAGTAAATTTTGACTCATCTGAATCAAAGATCCATATCATCATTGTATCTCTCTAATACAAAGAAAATCCATTTAATACCATGATTCATGGTATTTCTCAAATATTATTTTTTCAAAAATAGAATTGATCTCATCATCAATGGCTTCTTTCCAAAATATTGTTTTCCAAAACCCTTTGAATAATAATACCAAGTAAAATATTATCTTTTAAAAAATTCTCTCAACATAATTCTAGTAAGACACATAACTCCCACATTTTCAAAATTTTAAGATAAGAGAATAATATTTTTATAACTCATAAGACATCGTAACCCCCATATTTTTCAAATATTTTAAGATAAGGCATAATACTTTCATACTAATAAGAAGTTTTACTAATTTCTCATAAGACATTCATCATATAAATAACAAGTTAATAATATAATTTCACTAAAGTAATTATTTAAATTTACTCACACCACGTCATTTATTTAAAAAAATAGTAAGCACAAATAAACTATGGCCAAAATATCCATTGCTCGCAAGAATATTATTTTGATTAACACAACCTTATTATACTCAAATACCTTCACCAAGATGAATACATCACTCTTCTTCTTCAACTTGGGTTTAAACCACAAAATTATTTGTTAGCACAAAGATGCTTAGTAGCACCAAAATCGTCTAACACCCAATCTCTCATATTTAGTCAAATGAATCACTTTGAGAAATGACCACAGCAGTTACATTACATCATCCGCTTCGTCAAATATGTTTTTGCTTAGCGGGATTATCATCATCCGAATCTTCTTCTACATTAAGGGACACGATGACTTATTTTGCCATACACCAAAACAATATTATTTCTACGAAAGATCATCAGAATGAAATCATCAATCAGGAATAATTGACCATCTCATTTTATTTTTTTTAAGCTAAAACATTTTACTCACCAAGTATACTTCATGAAGACATAGTTATGAAAAAAAAATAGTTGAAGGACAATACACTTCACAATCAGTGAGCCTCATGATTTATATTCTGTAAAATATCTCAAGTCTCAACAAATTATGTCTAAACATTTCAAATATAATGAGAGGACATTTATACATATTTATAACACTCCAGTATCAACAAATTAATTATAAGCCATAATAAATTAATCATTCTTCCACCTCAAAGAATCAACAATCACATACAGTGATACACAGGTCCACACACTAAAATTTGTTTAAAATTGAAGACAACTTAAATTCATTAACCAAAAAATTAACATAGTTTAGAGACTTAATCTCCAAATAAAAGTTTTAAATTTGTAAGAATAGAAACCAACTATACTTCCAAGTATTCAACGTTTTGTTGACCCAAATAACCAAGATAAAAGCATGATTAATTTCAGAGTCTAGAGTAATTAAGTACATTATCCAATATAAAAATTGTCACCACAAAATCTCAAACTTGTAGAACATCATAGTAAACCCACTTATAATTTTTACTATCCAAACTTAACAGTCTCGAATAAAAGTATAAATTAATCATATCAAAATCACTACTACTTTCCTTTTAGATAATTATAATTTTCCATCATAACATAATTCAATTATCAATAGCATAATCTAATAAGTTCGCACTAGCAAATAATATACAATTATAAATACCTCTAAGATAGAAAGGAGATTATATGTGTCATCTTGAAGCCAAAATTCATCTACCTATTATAAAGTACGTTTAACATTCAAATATTAGCAGACGCATACTTGAAACTTAGACAGATTGTACTAAGTTATTCTCTTTCAATTTTCCGTAAGAATATAGCGAGAAATATCCTTAAGATTGTTGGAAATCTTACGGAAAATACTCGATCACGAACATTGTAGAGAATTCTTGGACAATCTTGTAGCTTGAGGCATGTCAATTAAGACATTGTCCTTAAGGATATTTCACCCGGTATGAGTGTATCCCCATAGATTCAACAATGTGTTCTCTACAAAGACAAAACTAGGAGTCTAATCCAACAAAGATTAAATAATATAAAACCCAGCAAAAAAAATATGAGAAGAAGAAAGAAATTTGTTCTTCATTTCTTCTATGTTTATTATGACCACACCAGATCATAGATGTAAGCCAAAAGAGATGATATCTTAATCTGCCAACGTCCCAAAATATTTAAGAGGAGTTAAAAGCCATAAATGCCAATTGGCCATAAAGATAACAAATTTAATTGTAAGAGAGACGTTGGGCAACAGTAATATTTGACCAAAAGTATTTGATAGACATTAGGGAAATTAATGTAAAATAATATCTATTCTTTTTGAGATATTAACAAAAAAAAATTCAACAGCTTATTCCCTACGTAGAAGACCTTTTGTAAATTAAAATAGATCAAAATTGCGCTCCTTTTACCTATTAATCACAATTGTCCTTAACGTTAAATTTTAGTCTAAAATTATTTTCTTTTTAGTAGAAGATGATGTGATATATATATATATATATATATATATATATATATATGAGCTTTTTAATTAAATATGTGACATTAATTTATTGATCCACATATAATTATCAAGTCTGAATTCAAGGTTTGAACACAAAAGTTCACTAATCGAGCTGAACTGGTTAATGATAGAAACAATTTTCACGAACTAAGAACAAAAGGATCTATTTGCCGCTTCCCCAACCATCACAGCTCATCCATTGCTTTATATGTTGAAATCTTGTCTTTATCTTTCCAGGTTGTCTTTTGTGTGCTATTCCGTATGCCCCAAGAAAGAATCTCAACTTGGATTCATTTCAAGTCTTGAGTTCTTATTTATAATTCTCGTATATGAAGTTCGAACCAAATCTTTGATGCAACCCGCAAATTCGTTTGAAAAAAAAAAAAAAAACCAACACTTTATCCCTTCATTCAGCATTGTATACCCAATACAAGTCACTATTAGAAAACAAGGGATTAGCAACGGACAAACTTTCGTAGCTAAACAACAAATTTTTTATGCTAATCCCATTTATCTATGGATTAGCGATTGATTATAAGAAAATTCAATTAACTAGGCGCTATTTAGTGACGGATTAACTGGGAATTACCGACAAATTCCGTAGCTAATCGCATGTCCTCTAGTAGTGATTGAGGTTTTTCTTGGGATCACACTATTTTTATGATGCTTTTTATTTTCGTTAATGCTTAGTTTTGTTTCTTTCGAATATATATTATTCACTTTCTTGCTTGCTTGTAGGGCGGCTCAATATTATTGGTGGCCTAAAGACAAACTTCGAAATGAAGCCTCTCTCTCTCTCTCTCTCTCTCTCTCTATATATATATATATATATATATATATATTATTTGAAGCCTATTTTTCTATCTTTTGATATGTAAAGTTATGACTAATTGTTTTATTAATCAAATTCTCCTAATAATTCCTTTTCAATTGATAGTTGGAATGATGTAACCTAATTCAAGAAATTTTAAAAATAATGTTAAAAATGCCTATAAAGTAAAAACAACAAATGCAAGATAAAGTAAAACTAGTGTTGACACCCAATTTTGGCCCTTCTTTTTTATTTAATTAATTTCACTATGCTTCTCAGTCGTGAAAATTTTCCAAAAGTGAGTTCGGAATATTTTCGCTAATTATTACACTATTTTTCGAGATATATTTCTCTAAAATTAAGAACATTTTTATTGTTTCTTAAAAATTGCCAAACATTATATTTTATAATTAAAAGTTACTAAGCATTTTTTCATACTTTATGATTAAAATGAATAATAAAATAGTGTTGATATTCCTATATCAATATTGGCGTTGACATTTTTCCTTTAATCACACTTATTACCGTATTAATCATCTTTTACTCTATTTCTAAACTAAATGCGTATATTAAATTACTTGTATCATAATTTATATAGGTATGCATTTTGTGGGAATTAATCAAGACGAAGAAGCATATTTTAATTAATTGATTGAAATAGAGGGGATTAGAAATTAATTCATCTACCTAAAATTTGGGCCAAATCCTATTCCTATTTCTACAAAATCTGTGGCCCAACACTCAAACGCCCCAGCCCAACTCCCCACCGACCCGACCCGGCCCAAGACCCCTAAACTAAGTCCCCAAGTCTCGTAACCAAACAATCCCCTATCTCTTTCATCTTCAACCTAAATCAGCCTAAACCAAACGAACCCTTTTTCCTTCAACCAGCCATCCTAACCAAACAACCCCTTCTTTCTCTTCAACCACCGATGCTGTCATCGCCGCCACCCCGTCACTTCCATCACGTCTCCTCACCGCCACCACGACCATCAGAATGCAAAATGACTTCCTCTCTCTTAAAATCGAAAAAAAATAGTATTGAAATCTGTTGGGTTTAAAACTTTTCACCGACTCCCTTTGCTACCACATCTCTTTTGATTGACGCGGTGGCAGAGCCGAAAGGAACCAGTAGGCGGTTGTATCAACCTCTGTGGAGGAGAAGTGTAGTGAACCGTCAGTTCCAACTCCGACCCGATGGGTAATGGAACGTTAGACGCGCGAATCCACCAAATTCGTAGTCCCAATGAACCTCAGATTTGAAATCATCTCCGAAAAGGTGATTTCTTTTCTTCCATTCACGATTCTTTTTCTGTTTGAATTTGATTTCAAACGATTCCCCCCTTTTTTTTGTTTCAATGTTGAATCTGAGTTCCCTTTTTTTTTTCTCCGGCTATAAATACAACCCCTCTATGGGCTGTTGAGGAACAAGTCAAACAATTAAGAAAATTCGACTATTTCATAAGTTTTTCTTGATAGTTAAAAAGCCCTTTTCTTTTCTGTTTCATAAGCCTTCATAGCTAATCAAATTCGTAGTTCTTCCTAAGTTTCTCAGAAAATCCTGTTTTAACTCTTAAGTTTTTTTTCTTTGACTGCATAATCTTGGGTATTCTCGGCTGATAAGGATTGTTTGGAGCGGATTCGGAGACTCGACGACGACAAACAGCCTCAGTTCGCTGTCCCAAAGAAGGTAATCGCACTCGTCCTCTCTTCGTCTCCAATTTTGTAAAAGTAGAAATGTAGTCGTTCGAGTATTTCTCGTCGCTTATTTGGTTTAGTTGGCTAGAATGTGTTCTCTCCTCGTTTTGTGGTAAATTAGTGTAGAACGACTAATTTCGTCGGATATGTGTTTAACCCCGTCGCTGCTTGACAAAAAATGTAATTTACCTTTGGTCCTAGTTTTACTTGGTTAGATTAATTTAGTTAGTTTCAATGTTAAGTTGCGATTTGCGATTAATGCGATTCTCCTCCTTGTCTTAACGGTTGTTTATCATTTTTTTTGTAGAATGTTTAGTTGTGACTTTATTAGAGTTAAATAATTAATTTATTTTACCCTCATATGATCCCTTTCGCGGTTTGTTTCGATTTAAACTAGATTAGTTTAAGATTTCGTAATGATAAGTAACTCAAGGATAGAGATTAAAGTATAGTTTTAAGCTTATACCTTTGGTTTAGTATTGTTGTTAATAGATCATAACTCTAGTTTAGATTAGTTTGATTAATGTTGGTATGAACATAGTTAAAGCTAGGTGATTTAAGTTCCAAAATTCTAATCATAGTTACACCGACGTCCATTTTAGCTTTATTGTGATAAGCGGAGTAAACTCATGGATTAGCAGTTCTCAATTCAGTCTAAGTGTTGTTTGGTTGAATTATTTATATTCACCCTAGATAATATAAGTTGAAATAATGATTGATGGTCCAACAGTTATTAAGGTCTGATTATGGCTTCTGACTGAGTACAATTGTTTAAATATGATAAGTTTGATCCCTTGTTCTTGATTAGCCTAATCTGGGATAATAGTAGTGTCACGACCCAACCCCATAGGTCGTGACTAGTGCCCGAGCTGGACACTCATAGACGCCTGTTACTATAATCAGTCCACAACTAGCATGATAAGAACTCATATACAAAAAGGCAAGATGTCGTCTCAAATCTGTCGCATATATATATATATTCTCGAGAGTTACAACTTTCAACAGATAACATCGCACAAAATCTCACAATATAAGGGAACGTCCCATACACGAGCCAACAAGGTTACTATTTCCAAAACACATATATATATATATATATATCTACGTGGCCGACAAGGCTGCCACTACACACAACATCCCAAAACATATATATACGCAAGCCGACAAGGTCGCCACTACGAAACGGGAACGCCCCAAAACATAAGTCATACGGACATCCGACTCGAACGATAACTATATACAACCCACACATGTGTCTACGGACCTCTAAGAGTAACAACGAATCAGGTAATCGCGGATAATCACATATATACAACAAGAGGATCGTACCAAAAAGCTAGGCTCCCGGAACAAGGGAGCACTCCAAGATAGCCGAATAGATATCCTAAAGCGGATCACCAAAACGAGCGTCCGTCTCGGCACGGAACGCAGCCCTTGTTCGACGAGATATGTACCGAGTATATAAAGCATGGAATACAAGAAGAAAGATCATAACCGAAGTAGGGATTCCAGGAGGCAAATATGATAATCCGTGTCTTATAAAATAAAATCATGCATGTCTATATCATATATCATATAGGCCCATTATGGACTCGGTGAATCGTCATATATCATTCGGCCCGTCATGGGGCTCGGCGCCATCATCACATCATCATATCATCATATCATCATATATATATATATACCGTACCCGCCCTCTAGCCGAGGGACACGGTGAACAAATGTGCACGATTTACCGGGACTTGAAAGATGTAATAACCTAGTCTGAGTAACCATATGCATATAAATCATCTTTTGAGACTCAATAGATAAGTAGACTAATCAACGCTCGAGTATTAGGATAATAGTCACCCTCAGTACTCTATGAATATCATTACGAACTATGTCAAATAACGCCTCAGGGATCATAGCCATGTATCAAACTAATACGAGACAGCTTATAAAAGTTATGGCATTAGTCGTTATAGAGTTTTCCAGGAATAGGAACTTTTATATATCATTTACTATCCAATCATATAGAAGACTCGAGGGCAATAGCTCGACCACTTTAAGAATGCTAACATCAAGAAGTGAATAAGAATCATAAACATGCTCGGAACTTATGAATAGAGTTACCCCAAAGCTCATATCATATCTTACTTACATCTAGGTTAAATAGGGATTAATTTAGTGTTTTCGCAACACAACATATCGCCGCCCAATTGTGTCTCAACCTATATTAAAACGTCAAGAACTATGGTTAAGCTACGGGAGATTCAAAACGTATTCTAACGTTAGTAACTCCTTTCTAGATAATTAGACGACGTTTCGCTTATATTCAACCCAACCACATACAACCAAGCCAACATCGTTAATCATACATTCAAGTATCAACCCGAGACTATTCAAACAAGACTCGAGAACACTCCGGACAGCCCGTACAACACTCCAAAATAGCCCAACCAACACACAATACACATATAATCTTCCAAGCTCAACAAGAACAACCACAACACATTCTTTATATCCAAATTCATGAACTATACCAACAACCACACGTTAACAACATCACTCACATAAATATAAGAAACTATATTAACATCATATGAACTTCTACAACAGCCCACAAACAATTACAACTCCAACTTGAACCATTAAATCCTTCATTCTCATCATAAAATTCATAACAACAACAACCAAAATACTAAGTAAAATTAGTTCATCCTCTTCTACACAAAATAGCCCCTACACGGCCTTAACACCAACATACATAATTCCATGAATTTCATCCATAACTACACATTACAACACGGTCAAACCATCCTCAATACATGTAAAAGAAGATTAAACCTTACCTTTAACACTTGACTTCTCAACTTGTCTAGAATTTGTGCCTTGAATTAATACTTGTTCTTGCTACCCTAGGATCAATTCCACGTTGTTATACACCTTCCAAAGGGTTGAAATACTTGAAGAAAATTATTTTTTGATCAAATCTCACAAGCTCAAACTCGGCCAGCCAGTGTTTCTATCTCTTAATCTTGTTGTTAATGAACAAATGAAGTGGATGGTTGATGAATGAGTCATTAATTTACTATATATAGGATGTCCATGGGCTGGACATGTGTCCCACTCATGGCTTGAGCCAATCAAATTTGGCCATGCCATGGGTGGGGCCCACACGGCCACTTCTGGCTAATTAGTGACTAATTAAATTTTTAATCTCACTTAATAATCTAATCATGGTTAATTAATCCCTAATCTCCATTAATATTTCCATACCAATTAAAATTTATAAGCAACTTGTGCATTAAAACAAAATCGGAGGTTAAAAGTCTCTACCTCGTATCCCAAAATAGTCTTGTCCTTAACTTGTCGCGATTAACTTAAAATATCCCAATGTACAAAAATACGGGATATAACAAGTAGGACCAGGCTTAGACCATAATCTCACCACTTCAACAAGATGTTTTGGAATATTTAACTAGGACAAGCTTTTGATAACAGTTACTAATGAGATCTTTCACTAAAGCTGCCATTTAGTTCAACTTATTTAGGAGGATAGTCACACAATATTCATGTGTTCTTTTTTTTCTATGAACCACTCATGCCATATATTGTGTCCAAAACTCCAGTATTTTATGGAAATCTGCATTGGCCCACTTTGTTTTCCTAATATATAGAAACTGCTTTGCCATGATAAAGGATGAAATCATATTAGTTTTTTCCTGGATCCTTAAAGTGAATCCTCTTGCAAAAGCGGTGGAGATTATAGCAAGCTTTAATTATCTTTTCTGCTTCTTTACTACCACCCTGCTCAAATTTCAATAGTTGAGACTTCTTTGAAGATTGGTTTGATTTGAGGGAGTTGAGTTTTAACTCAAACATGACCTCATGATACTCCTAACTAGGTAGGCAATCCATTCCATCTAGAAATGAGTTCCCTCCTAGCTTATATATTTGAGTATGCTTCATGTTTCATTGTCAAGAGTGTTAAGGCTGATCCTGGGTAATCTACCAACTTTCTTATATCAATTCCAAGAGGATACTGTGTGTTGTCTTATGACTTAATCATATCATTAGCACTATCTGTTCCTCTTTTGTGGTCGGTGTATTAAAAAATGAAGTTCCAACTTTTTTGATGTTGCTTTTCCTTAATGTGATTTGGCATTCCCCTGCTTTGAATGATAACTCATTTTCTATGGCTTTTCGTATGTAATCTGCCCCCTCGTGTTTGCATGAAATCGATCAAGTGTTCTCTTTCCTTTATATGTTATAAAGATCTGAAATGTGCCATTAAGGTTAACCTGTATAGCCATCATTTGAAAGATAGAAGACAAATTGAAGAAATGAAATGTCTGAATCAGTAGGGAATAATGTGTGATTAATAGTTGAGCCACAGCCTCAATAATAAGCTGCCTCTAAGTGTTTGAGCCCCCTTGAGAATAGGTTAATATGAATGTGAAATAGTTAGTTTGTTTGTAAGGCCAAGTTAGTTTTAAGAAGTTCTTTACCCAAGTTTGCTACAAGGTATGTTTGTGTTTCCTCAAGGGTCTATTGATGTCATAAAAAATAGAGAAATCTGAGTCTGCACAACTGATCCTTTCTTTTGATTTTCCCAACACAGTCTCTTTTGATATCAAGGCAAGGGAATGTGTTCTAGAGTATATTTGATAAATGTTGTACTGTAGTTGATTATGTTTTGATCTGAATGAGTTAAACATCGTTCCAGTTCTCTTTTCAGTTCCTATGTATAAACATGACATTCAGCTCTAGTTAAAATGAGTATTAATTTGCTCCAGTCTTAAAGGGAAATTTCCCTAGAATCTGATTCCTATTAATTTAATAACCTCAGATAAAATTAGGATCTGGCCATGAAATGCCTATGCAATGTGATGTTGTGATTCTTCTGTATATGTTGAGCTCTTAGCAATAAAAAAATGAATTTAGTTTGGCCCACGCTTAGTCAACTTAAGTGTACCATAAGTTCTCTTACTAAGAATCTTCGGTTCTTTCGCCAACCGAGATTCCGATTCGCCATTCTTCTTTCAAAATCGATTCGGTGTCCGATTCATATTATGCTTTCTTCATATCTAAATTTCTTGTAAAAACTTGTTTGTAATGAACCGAACTTGGAATAATTTACTCCTCGTTTCTTCTATCCGATAAACTAGGCTAGAAGTTTCTAAAAGATGGTTTCATGTTGGAAAGGTTGTTTAGTAGTGATCAGCCTTGTGTTTACCATTAGTACGTGACTGTTCCATTTGGTATTTAGTGTAGTCTTCACTTTGTTTGTTGGTGCTCTATTGTGATTTCTGAATTTCTCAGCCTATGTGTGTGCTACTTCCTATGCCTTACAGTTTCTAGTTTCTATTAAGTATGAATGAATGAGTATGACACCTTTCTGTTCTTTAATATAGAGATTGTTTGGTCAAGAGTAAAAGAAATGAATATGAATCCAAGTCTAACTAAGAAAACTGGGAAATGATTTGGATTTAAACCTTGTGTGACCATATCTCCCTCAACTTTCAGGTTTATATTAAGCCATGCTCTGAGTTTCTGGCTATTCCCTCCCTCTAGTTGGTTGTTTATGTGTTGATTAAAGTGAAATAAGGCAACTTACATGATAACTTAGGTAAAAAGGAAAGGGTCATTGTTGACATTATCAGTGGCTTGAAAACCAGAATCTGATGCTTTCTGCTAAAAAATGGCTCTGTTGGAATTGAGTGCCCTCTTTTGGAGTTAGTGTTTGATTTGGGGTAGCCCCTTTCTCTTTATTTGGGGTTTCTAATCTGAGAATTGGGATGGCCTAATGGACTGTTGTTATTGTCTGCTACATTAGGGAGTGATTACACATTTACTTTAAACCTGGGAAATGTTCACTTTTTAGTTTATGAGATGATCACCTAACCATGAATTAGCTCGCTTTGGTTGTTAATGTGCATCCGGCCTTTATTTCTCATATTACTTATGTGCTTATTGGGAAATTAAAACTGGGGGTTTGAAAATTATCATGGTTCCTGTGTCATTATATTTGCATCAAACCAATTACCCATACCTGCATCATCCAGTTTGTCCTTTGTAGGTTAATATGTTGACTCCATTTGGCTTGTGTGAATGTCACATAGTTGTTAACACTAGCATAAGCTTATGTGATTTTGTTTAGTTTTAAGTGTTTGCCAAGGGTGCTTGACAAGGATAAAATGTGACTTATCTCAAGACATGCATGTATCTCTCTATTCTGTCTAAATGTGCTAATATGTGCCCCTGCATGGTTCAGATGCCATATCTTGATGAGGACTAGGTCTGGCTTTCTAGATATCTACTTTAAAAAAAAAAAAAAAAAAAGTCAAAATGACATAGGTGTTTTGTGTGTTGTTGACTTCAAACAATGTTGAACTTGTAAAATGTGGATCTGCATACTTATGAGAACTTGGTCCGAACTTATCTGTTTATACTCATATGCTGGAGAATGATTTGTGTCAGCATAATGGTTTGATATAATAATCTGTGGAATTTTGGCTGAAGGATCATTCTTATTCAAGATGTCTAAGTATTCTTAACTACCTCCCTTTAATTAAAATACATAGGATAAGCAGTGAGAATTGAATCTTATGTATACGTCTTTAATATATGGTCGAAAAGTTTTTCATGAATGTGGTGTGGTGATTTCCCTTCCTCTTATATTGGATGATGTTACTATTTGGTCTATCATTAAGTGGTTCCGTTTCCGTCCCTAGTCCTCCTTCAAAGTAATTGAGCCTCGTTGTTTGAAGCTCGTTGATCGAAACTAAGGAATAGATTAACATCTATATGGGTTCTTTGCGCTGTGTTTGAGATTAAGTTGTTGTTTGAAAAGAGAAATAGATGCTACCTTTGGTGTCAATTGAGTTTGCTTTTTTTGAAAAATTAAGTTTTTCTAGGGCAAGGGGAATCTGCCGTTACACCCTTGAGTCTTTTAGGATTTATAGCACTGGATATATATTTGATTGAACTTGCTACTAAAGATTGTATGCTATATGGACTCTGAATTCTATTAACTTCAACCATTGATCAAGAACTGTTTTAATAAGTTTATTGCCCGAATGTTCTCTTATATTGTTAATGGTTGAAGGACAAGATAAATATATGAATTGTAACAAGTCCTTTCTAAAATTAAATAAGATGTCTTGTGTAAATTCTGGAAACCAAGCCAGACACGTGCTTCATTTCGGATTATGTGATTATTCTTATTAACTAGTTTTATGCTTGTGATTAAGATCGCTGCTAATCCTTTGCTTTTTTTTTTTTTCGTTTTCATGCAACACTTGGGAGCATTTGGAGTTAAGGCAACTCCGGATTCTGCCCATAGCAGGGAGCGGCTAGCAACAGATTTATTTGCTCGTGTCTAGCCTTCCTTAACCTTCATCTCGAGTCTCCGTCCCTCTTCTTCTCTTAAATTTTTTATATCTTTTGTATTATTCTATGTCATATGGACCCGTTGACTAACATCTTTTATGAGTTTGTATTTGTAGTATTTTGCTTCTCGCTTATTTGTGAACTCGTGAACGCCCGAGCTTTGTCGTTGGTCACTTTCTTTGGATATAAATCTTGGTTTCCATTTAACTTTGCGTATTTCACAGGTTACAAACATTTTCTAACTAATAGATAAGGCTGAAATTTTTTATTTTTATTTTTCTTTTCTTTTTCTCTTCTTTAAAGTTGATTAACGTTCCCTTTTTAAATCTATTTTAACAAAACGAGTGATTTAGATAGGGGTTTCAAAAGGATAAGATGCGTATTTTATGGGTAATCGTTTTCTATTTTATGCTAACATATTGAACAAGTTAGGTTCATTAAGTTTAAATGAGGAACTTATATTAGGGCCCGAGTATAGTGGCTCAAGCTATTTTACGAAAGCTATAAGGTAAATATTTCATTTTATATACGCACATACATATATATACTATTTTATTTTCAATAATTCCTTTAATCGTCCTTTCATCATGCGTATATGCATATATTATTTCCATATAACAAAAATAGCTATTTTTGAACGATTATATGCCATTTGTCATAGGATATCAATATCGTACATATACATTATTTTTTCTAAAAAATATGCATTTCTAATACTCTCGTTTTATGCCATTGTATACAAAAATACATCATGAATATATATACATATATATGTTTACATCTCATGCATACTAATTACTGCCTCTATAATAATCATGCACATGTACCATCTTCATATACATATATATATATATCACATATACTATCTAAGTCTTTTACATATCACATATATACATTATTTTTCTTATAAAAAATATATCCCTCTTTATTCCATACATACTATTCTTATATAAAATAAATGTCAATGCATATTTTCCCCATGCATGCATTACCATTAACTACTTCCTTTATAAAATATGCATTCACTCACATAGTTATAATTACTTTAAAAATACCCCTTTTTATATAAATAGTTTTTGTAGAGTAGTTTCTTTTCCGCAATTCTTTAAAAAATAGGTAATAATAATAGATTAAATAATCCCCTCTAGTATTAATTAAGCTAAGTTTAAAGACCTGTCTTCGAATAGGCTCGAGGATGCTTAACACCTCCCTCGGGGTAAATAAAACCCTTACCTAGAATCTCACAGGTTTCAAAGACTAAAAAATGGAGTTTACTTTTTTACAAATGGTTTCCTAATATTTCCTAAAATTAGGTGGCGACTCTGAAAATTTGCAAAACCAGAGGAAACATAGTCATAAGTTGTGAACTAGTTTTAATCCGTTAAAAATAGGGCATAACAACTAGGGAGCTGGAATGATGAATCCTAATTCAAGAAATTTGAGGCTAGATTCCAATATGAGTTGTTGCTTCTTTGAAACGTGAGAAAGAACAACAAATAATGCACAATATATATTTGTTATCAACTCTCTACATCACTCTTTAGAGCTCTTTTAACTCTCTTTTTCTAGAGAATTAAAAAAGTTATAGAGAGATTTGATTTTGAGCAACTGAAATTATGGACAAAGTAAGAAGCTAAAATACAACACAAGTACTACATAAAAATGTCTATCGAGAGAGAACGGTGAGAAGTTTGTGAGCCTTGATTCTTGAACAAATTAAGAGAGAGAGGGGTAATAACAAAGTTGTGCACGTTTTCTTATGTCAAAAAAAGAGTAAAAAGTGGAGTAATTGTTTCAATTGTTAAATTAACTTTCCATTTAGATGTAAGCGAATTGTGAGAGACATTCATATACCCAAATTATAGTCAAACGGCGGAGGAAATGAGATTTCTTGTCCTCTTACAATTTGAATAAAAGAAAATGGACTTTTCAAATTTCTTGTGTTTTTTTTCATATTTTTTATGTATAAAAAATAAATATCTCTTGTAAAAGGGTATCTTTCCTTTTATATGACATATTTTTACCTTTCTGCTAAAATTTAGTACTCCTACTCAATATTTAAAAAAAAAAAAAAAAAAAAAAAAGCAAAATTCAAAGTACTATAAAAATATGATTGTTAAAAGTGGGGCGCGCCATAATTGGGGCCTAAGAGCCTGTTTGGCTTAGCTTATAAGTTGCTTAAAACAGCTTATAGCTTATAAGCTATTTTTAGCTTTTTTGAGTGTGTGGCTTACCAGCTTATAAGCTATTTTGTGCTTAAAATAAGTCCAAAAAAATAAAATAGCCCGTTTTGGCTTAGGAAAAAAAAAGCAACTTATAAAATTTTTTTACCTTTTTGAGTGTTTTTACAAATTATAGCCTATATTTGGCGCTTAAAATGTTCAAAAAAATAATGGCTACTCGTTTTTTAAATTTTTTAAAAAAAAGTAGCTTAGCCAAAAAATAAAATTAGGCTATTCTAACTTATTTTTTTAATTTATAAGCTATTTTCAACTTATAAGTTACTTTTTTTAAGCCTATTTAAACCGGCTCTAAAGCATTAGCTTTAGTGGCTTCATGTTGAAGCCGGCTTTGCTTGCTTGTTACGCTGCCCCCGAAAACTACAGCAATTTGGGCTCTAGAAAGGAAACAAATAAATCAATCTTTTTCTCGCATGTCTATCCTTTTCGGCTTTTCCCTTTTTAATCAAATGTTGAAACTATATTAATTTTCCTGTCCTTTTGCATGTTAAGTGGGGTCTTACAATTGCACAACTATCCAAAATTCCAAATACGACAACTTCAAAAAAACGTTGGGTGCAACAAATGGACGTGATAGATAAGCAAAAAGTTAAGTAAATGAAAATAGAGCACTATTATATTAATTAAATACTATAATACTAGCCTATTGAGTTGCACAATTTTTCACTCAACAAAGTATAGAAATGGCAACAAAAAATTTAATATTTGACAACAACTTAGTTTTATTATTGCCAAAGAACTTTTTTGTTGCCAAAGAATTTAATTTTGTTGCCATAGTATTGATTATTGTTGGCAAAAGTACTTTTGGCAACAAAAAAAAACTTATTACACGTTATTGCAATAACAGCTATTAGGAAAAATCTATGCAATAAAAAAAAAATTGTGGCCAAAAGTACTTTTTGCCAAATATATTTTTTCTTGTAGTGTTCATAGGCGACAAAAAATGTTGGGAGCAATGCATGTTACCGTACGGGGTGTAATAATATGACATCAATTGCCTCATTAGAACATACAAAAAATCTTACTTCATGTGAAAAATAAGAAGAGAAGAGCCATTCCGTTTATATATAAACTGTACGTTGATGTACTCATGTGCCTATTTAGAAAGAAAATAAGATGATAGACAATAGACATTGTTAGGTTGTTATGTCTAAGCTATCTACCTAAAAAAACAAAAAGAAAATGAAATGAAAGAAAAAATTGAGTCACCACTAACATGAATATATTCCAAAATTTCCATGTTTTATCGAGTAAAATTTTACACGCCTTTTATTCCTTAAATCATTGCATTTTTTACTTGGTCAATTTTTATTTATTTAATTATTGACTATCTATTTTTGAGTAAGTTTTCTGTGTATAAATGAGAGAACATTTTACCTAGTGAAACAAATAAAAAAATAATTAGTTTTTTTTTTGTTTTGTAAAATTATTAAGTTGACACGGAATTTATTTAAGAATAAAATAAAAACATTGTAAATTTGTAATTTGGCTGACCATTTAAGAAATCGCATGTTAGTGAATGACGTGGCACTCCAGGTCTTCTTTACAATAGTGAAAAGTTAATTTTTCATCTGAAATATCTTTTTGAAAATATTGGGTTAAGTTGGTTGATTTTATTAGTACGAAAAATTCAAAAATAATTTATGTTCTATTTCACAATTTTAATGATCGTTTAAGTTATCAATAGTTCTGGAATAAAATGAATTTAAAACTAAACTATAATATAAAGCCGAAGAGCCGCCTCCGCCTCGTCATATCAATTTTTCAATTACTGTTGGCTGTCTGAAATTAAACGTGTCGTTTTATAATTTAGGGTAAACTTAATCAATATTTTCTGATAACATCGAAAGATGGTTAGTTTGTCTATATCTACTTTCGCATTAAAAATAAACAATTTGAACATCACCAGTAAAACATGTTAAATGGAGAATCACTTTCAAAAGTTATAAAAAATACTCAATTTGGAATTATAATAATGGAATATATTGTGAGTCTCATGTACTCAAAGGGAAAAGTGGCTAGCTGGAGTTCTTAACCTGCATTTACCTTGCATATATTTTTTTACCTATGTGTTCAACTTGACTATTTTGGAAGTGTTGAACTATATGATTAATTGTTAATTCATGTGCTTGATGTGATTTTCTTAAATTGGAGTCATTTTGGGCCTAATTTCTGAGTATATAAAAGTTGAACACAATAAAGTTAAACATATATTGTAAAACAAGAAAGTGAAAATTTCGTTGAAATTGTTTATCCCACCGATCAAATCGTATCACTAGATTTTCGAAGAATATAGACTTGATATTTGATTCACATATTACAAAGATTTATATGGGGAGAAGAAAAAGAAAAGAGGAAATAACATACTGTGGTAGCTTGCTGCTGAAAATTTATAGAAACATTTTTTTTTTTGTAAACTAGGGAATCCGCAGCTACTCTTTGGGGGTTGTTGGCGAGGCAAATCGATCCCAAGTCAACCATACGGAAAATCACTCATTCAACCAATTCAGCAACCCTTGCGGGTTAAAAAACAATTTAGTTTCAAAAGTGACAAAGTAAATTTGTGTGTTACTTCTTGTCATTTCCATCTGAATCTATCCCAAGGCCGAAGGTAAAAGAATTTAATGTTTCAATTGTTTAAAAATTTATAGCATGAATTATTTTATGCAATTCTGCATATTTTTATTTCTTGTATAAAATTAAAAGTCCTACCTAATTATTCGATACAATTATAATATTTATATGGGAACCTACACTTTTATTTTAAAAAAAAAAAAAAAAAAAACCTAAAATCCGTTCGAAAAGGTTCGATTTAATCGATTTTACATTTTTTTTTTGCGTGGATTTCCCTTCAAAGACGTTGGCCTTTAATTTTTTGCCCCTCAAATTGCTGGTCTTTCATTTTTGCTCTTCGCTTAAAAAAGTGGCCGAAAATACCCCGAGGTTCTGGGTTCGAACCCCCGGCTCAGGCCAAAAAAAAAAAAAGAATTTCACAAGGCAAGACTTTCACGAAACCTCAGCCTTAAGGCCTAACATTTGTCCAAAACTAGGCCTATTCGGGCAAAAGTTAAGCCTTAAGGCAGAGGTTTGCCTTAAGGCCTAATTATGGGCAAACCTTAAGGCCTAACTTTTGCCTAATAAGCCTAATTTTACTACGAACATCTACCTTGCGATTTTTCTTTTGACTGAACCGGGATTTGAACCCAGAATCTTGAGGTATTAGGCGAAGGACAAAAATTAAAGACCAAGTTAATGTTTTAATTAATTTTGAAACATTTCATATGACAAAAGTTTTTCAAACTAAATGAATGTGAATTTGAAGATACATTCTTCATTTAGTATTTTACGTTTTAGGTTCTTGAAAGTTACATGAAAGTTGCATGTATTTTAAGAAAAATTCATGAACCTATTTTAAATCCTATTTAATGAAAACTTTTATGTTATGTAATTTTTTATCCTATAAATAGTGTTTCATTCTTTTGGAAAAGGCAAGCACTTGAAGAAAACAATTTCCTCTTAAAACTTTAGAGAGACATTGATCAAAAGGTGAAATCACCAATTCAAGAATAGAAGAACAACTTTCTTGAATGCTACTTGTTGTGGCTTAGTTGAATCCCGAAGATAGAGTTGTTATTTATTCTTCCGTTTGCTCGTGGGAGAGACTCCAACTATCTTCAAGAAACGTCTTAACGTGCCTCTAAGCCAAGCAAGTTTATTTTGGATTTCTTTTATTATTATCATTCTTGTTCTAACAATTTGAAGATAGTTGTCTCTATGGCTACTACATCAACATTAAATGGTGTTCCATCTCTACCTAATCCTAATTTTGAAATATTCGATGGCAAAGACTTTCCTAGATGGCGTGGAAAGATGGAATTCTTTTTAAGAAGATTGAAGTTGGCATATGTTCTTGAACAACCTTGTCCTAATGCTCTGGTTCTGAGGTAGCAACTGACGAGGCTACTTTGATTAAAGAACAAATTGCCAAGTGGAAAGATGATGATTATTTATGTAAGAATTATATTCTTGGAGGAATGTCTAACAAATTTTATGATCAATATTATACCAAGTGCAAATTTGCTAAGGATATTTGGGACACTCTCCAAAATATCTATTTGGCGGAAGAGGCGAGTTCAAAGAAATTTCTTGTTTCAAACTATATGGAGTTCAAAATGGTTGATGATAAGTCAATCACCGAACAAGTGCAAGAATTCCAACTTATAGCTAATAAAATTGCTATCTCTCGGAATTGTTCTTGATGAAAATTTTCATGTTGGTGCTATTGTCTCGAAACTTCCTTCCTCTTGGAAAGAATACGAAGCAAACTCTTACACAAGAAAGAAGATTTGACTCTTGAGCAATTGTTGCAACATTTGCAAATTGAACAAGAGACTCGATATCGTGACAATAATATTTTGAAGGAACCCGTCATGAAAGCTCATGTGGTTGAAGAAAAATCAACCAAGAAGGAATCTGTTAATAAGAAAATTCCGAAGGCAAAGAGAAGTACGAATTTCAAGCGCACTAGTACCAATTCTAAGTCAGTTGAATGTTACCCTTTGTCACAAATTTGGTCACTATGCGCGTGATTGTAAAATTCTTAAAGCTGAAAAGAAGAAAGAAAAGGCAAATAACCATAGAAAAGATGAATTTGTAGCAATGGTTACAGAAGCATTTGTAGCAGGAAATCAAGTGGAATGGTGGATAGACACGGGCGCAACTCGTCATATATCAGGTGATCGAAATGCTTTCAAGACCTATGAATTAGTGGGGGACGATAAAGTTTTGTATATGGGAAACTCATCCTCTGCTAAGGTTGTGGGAAAAGGAACTGTTGAATTGAAGTTTACTTCGGAAAGATAGTCACGCCGATGGACGTATTGCATGTTCCGAAATTAGGAAGAACTTGGTGTCGGAGTACGCTTCTTTCGAAGCATGGTTTTAGAATGATTTTTGAGGCGAGATAAATTTATCTTGTCTAAAAATGGCATATTTGTTGGAAAAGGCTATGCTACAAATGGAATGTTCAAACTCAATATTGATAATGAAAATATTTCGCTTATATTGTGGAGTCTCTAGATTTATGGAATGAACGTCTTGGTCATGTGAATTTTAGATCCATACAACTTATGGTGAAAAATGGATTAATTAAGGAATGTGGAAAAGATCATACTACTAAGTGTCTTACTTGTAGTAAATGCAAGATAACAAAGAAACCTTTTAAGACGGTTGAAAGGACATCCACACTTTTGGAATTAATTCACACCGATATCGTGAGATGGATTGTTTGTCACGTCATGGTAAGAGATATTTTATCACTTTCATTGACGATTACTCAAGATATACATATGTCTTTCCATTAAGAACAAAAGATGAGGCATTTGAGTCTTTCAAAACATATAAAGCGAAGTTGAAAATAAATTGAGTTTGAAGATTAAATCAATTAGATCGATAGAGGTGGAGAATATTTAAAATCAGATTTTATTGATTTTTGTGAAAAAGAAGGCATTGAAAAACAATTGACTACATCTTATACACCACAACAAAATGGTGTAGCGAGAAAGGAAAAATAGGACTTTCATAGAAATGGTTAATTCTATGCTTTATGGATCTGGTATGCACGGAAATTTATGGTGAAGCCTTATTTTATTTTGTCATATTTTGAATCGAATACCTTCCAAGAAACTTGAGGCATCCCCTTATGAACTTTGGAAGAACCGAAAGCCAAATATAAATTATTTTAAAGTATGGGGTTGTTTGGCTCATGTTAGATTACCAAATCAACATTTGGCTAAGGTTGGCTATAGAGGAGTAGATTGTGTGTTTATTGGTTATTCTCGGACAGTAAGGCTTATAGATTCTTAAATCTTGAGATTCAAGTCCTCACACAATTATTGAATCCTTACATGCTAACTTTTTTGAGAATATATTTCCTAAGCAAAAAGAATCTTTAGAACAAGATGCAAGTTCTTTTACATCTCCTCTTAAAAGGAAAACAGTTGAGTCCGTGGAAGAAAGCCATCTGAGGCGCAGTATAAGATCAGCCCAGCCAAAGAACTTTGGACACGATTTTCAAGTCTATTTGGTTGAAAAAGATCTGAAAGTTATCTTTGAAGCGTATCTTCCCATGATGCTCCTTTACGGCGTGAAGCTATTGATGATGAAATGCATTCTATCATGTCAAATGATACATGGATTTTGTCGATCTTCCTACGGGGTGTAAACCTATTGGTTGTAGATGGATTTTTAGGAAGAAATTAAAATCGATGGTACTATAGATAAGTACAAAGCTCGCTTGGTAGCAAAAGGTTTTACTCAAATGAAAGATATTGATTATTTTGATACCTTTTTGTAGCTCGGATGACATCTATTCGGCTCTTAATTGCTTTAGCAGCAATTCATAATATGATAATTCATCAAATGGATGTGAAGACCGCGTTTTTGAATGGAGATCTAGATGAAGAAGTTTACATGAAACAACCAGAGGGGTTCATCATTCCTGGTCAGGAACATAAAGTTTGTAAGCTTCGTAAATCTCTTTATGGATTAAAACAAGCTCCAAAGCAATGGCATGAGAAATTTAGAAAGGTCATGATTTCTAATGGCTACTCAATCAATGGTGGCGATATATGCATATTCAGTAAATTTCAAGAAAACTCTGGAGTTATAATCGTTGTCTCTATGTGGATGACATGTTGATCTTTGGAACCGATATTGAAAGAGTTAAAGAAACAAAATCATTTCTTGCTTCTCGGTTTGAAATGAAGGATCTTGGAGAAGCTGATGTAATTTTGGGCATTAAAATTGTGAGATCAGCTAATGCTTTGACTCTTACTCAAGCAAGTTATATTGAGAAAGTTCTGAAGAGGTTTGGTCATTTTGATGACAAGCCTGCTCCTACACCATTTGATCCTAGCATCAAACTAGTGCGAAACTCTAGTGACGTTCTTGATCAATTGACGTATTCTCAGATTGTTGGGAGTCTTATGTATGCCATGCATTGTACCAGGCCAGATATTGGTTATGCAGTAGGAACTTTGAGCAAGTTTACTAGTAACCCCGGAGTTGAACATTGGAATGCCTTAATTCGTGTTTTAAGGTATCTAAAGGGCACGATTAATAATGGCCTACATTATTCTACCTTTCCAGTTATTGAAGGCTATAGTGATGCTACTTGGAATTCGATCCAAATGACTCTAAATCTATTACTGCTTGGATTTTCACTTTGGCCGGAGCTTGACAATCTCTTGGAAATCAAAGAAGCAAACATGTATTACTCACTCAACCATGGAGTCGAATTTATAGCTATGTCTTCTGCTGGAGAAGAAGTTGGCGGCTTCGAAGTATGCTTTGATAGATATTCCTATGTGGAGTAAGCCAATGCCACCTTTGACTATCTATTGTGATAATAAAGTGCTATTTTTCGGGCTTCAAGTGATTGTTACAATGGCAAATCGAGGCAAGTTCGTCTCAAACACAATCATGTGAGAAGACTATTGGAGGATGGCATAATATCGCTTCAATATGTGAAGTCTAGATTTAATCTAGCAGATCCTTTGTCTAAAGGATTAGGCAAAGAGTTAGTAATGGAAACTTGTAAAGGGATGGGAATAAAACCTGTTGTAAACTAATGGTACTTTATGGTAACCCTACCTAATGATGTAATCTTAGGTTCAAAGGGAAAAACAAGTAAAGTTACAATTGTGGAGCACATCAATAAAAATTCCATTTCTTCAAAGAGTGAGTAAATGTGCATAGGTTGAGATTCTATTCTCTTAATAAATCTATAAGACCGATCTCGGTTGGAGTTAGTATGACGACTCTTGATAGATTTACCAATATTCCTATTGTAGAGGAGGATGAGATTATATTCTCTTAATAAGTCTATAAACCGGTATCGGTTGGAGTGTGTAGGAACCCTCTTGATAGATTTACCGACACTTTGCTGTAAAGGAGGATGAGATTAAATTCTCTTAATGAATTCGTAGACTATTTGGTCGGAGTATGCAAAGTTACTCTTGATGAATTCACCGCGCTAAGTGCGAAGTGGAGGCCGCTTCAATAAGATTTTTAACAGGGAAATCTTAAAGCACTTAGTTTAAAGGATTCAGGACACATGGCCGTAAGGTGTCGAAGGATTACGATTTTCACAGGAACATAGTAATGTGCGTGGAAATTTTTCTACTTCATTTAATGATCTACTCAGTTCAAGATTCGTTCACTAAGTAGTCAATGATTTAGAATGTATTCACTAGCTAATGGTTCAAGTCCAAAAGACACCATTATTGATGCATATTACTAGATTAATGTCTCAAAAATATTTTCAAAATTTCTTGAAACAAGTGGGGGATTGTTAAGTTAATGTTTTAATTAATTTTGAAACATTTCATATGACAAAAGTTTTTCAAACTAAATGAATGTGAATTTGAAGATACATTCTTCATTTAGTATTTTACGTTTTAGGTTCTTGAAAGTTACATGAAAGTTGCATGTATTTTAAGAAAAATTCATGAACCTATTTTAAATCCTATTTAATGAAAACTTTTATGTTATGTAATTTTTTATCCTATAAATAGTGTTTCATTCTTTTGGAAAAGGCAAGCACTTGAAGAAAACAATTTCCTCTTAAAACTTTAGAGAGACATTGATCAAAAGGTGAAATCACCAATTCAAGAATAGAAGAGCAACTTTCTTGAATGCTACTTGTTGTGGCTTAGTTGAATCCCGAAGATAGAGTTGTTATTTATTCTTCCGTTTGCTCGTGGGAGAGACTCCAACTATCTTCAAGAAACGTCTTAACGTGCCTCTAAGCCAAGCAAGTTTATTTTGGATTTCTTTTATTATTATCATTCTTGTTCTAATTAGGCATGCATAATGCATTACGTTATTTATTTTTACATCAAGGGAAAGACAACATGCAGGGAACTTAGGCCTTGCATTACATATTTCACACTGTTTAGTTTTATTAGAAAGCTGAAGCGTGATGATCAGGCTTCAGCCTTTCCGATTCTGTCATCCTTTATGAACACAAAGGCTTTCGCTTCCTTTGTGAGAACCAAACGCCTGTATCCATTTTGCTCGACGATGCCAATGTTTTGGCAAGTAAACTTCTCTCCATAGGGACAGAAGACTAGCTTATACGTCGAGCCACCAAGAGACTTAATCTGAAACCAGCTGTTCACGTCGAGGGGATTTCCTTGCTTTGCACCTGTGCTTAAGGTGTAGAGCTTCACCGGTTCAGGGTAGTGGTCAACCTTCCAAACAGTCAGGTTAGCACACGAATACGTATCAAGATAGAAAATGATGTTTACCGAAGAGGATTCCACAATCTTCTGACGTTTGGGATCTTTGGGCTTGAAGTAGACCCCGAGACCATTGTCGAGGTCACTGGGGGATTGCACCACTGATTTGGGACAAACGTTGTGTTCCTGATATCCAATATTAGCAAGAAATACACCTCCACCACCAGGTCCCCAAATAGCTGAATGTATGAAGTACCTAGTGTTTTTGTTGAGGGGATGACCATCGGTATCGTGTACATCTCTTAATAGTTGGTTTGGATCATCATTTGTGCAAGTTGCTAAGGTAGACAAGGGAAGGAATGCAAGGGAAAACAAGAGCAAGATGATCTTCATCTTTGTTATATTATTTGTTTCTTTTGTTGGATATTTTCGGATGCTTAATTTGTTCTTGTTAACCTTGAATTTATAGAGAAGATTTGCCCTGATTTCTATCCAATGTGCATAACGTGTGTTTATGACATTATTGTCATTTCTCTACCTACGTTCTTTTTCCTAATTTAATATGTTTACATCGTTCATGATAAGTTCTAACTTTATTGTAAGACTCGATATCGTGGCACAAAATAAATGCGTCAAGACATATATATATATAAATATGTGTGTGTGTGTCTTGCCCTGCAAATTAAATTAAATAGAACACAGATCATAATCACTTCTTTTACCACTAAAGACTAATTCTTCTGAGCTGATATGTCAAAAAATTTATCACTGCCACCATAAAAAATGTATCAAATTAAAATGGTACACCTTTTTAGTAAAAATTACAAGTTTGGCATCTAAAATGGTACAATTTGAAAGGAAATGACTGTTTACTTACACGATAAACGATCTGAACATATAGTAAACGAACGAACATAAAATTTACCACTTGAATGTGAAACATATCTTGGTCTCAATGAACCATCAGATTAAGAATTCATTGACATCCAAAGGTGGTGATTAACAGTGGCGGATCCTGGATTTTCTCCGGGGGTTCGAAAAAAAATAACAAAAGCTAAATATAAAAATTAATGTTGTTGATGGGAATCAAACCTAGGATGCTAGAGACAATTTTGAACACCCTAGACCGCTTGAGCTAACCTTTTGCATATGTTCAGGGTGTTCAAAAGATAATATATGTACATAAACACAGAAAATCAATTTTATATATACACTGTAACTTTTTGCAGAGGGTGTTCGCCCTCACCTCCACTTAAAACCGCCCCTGATTATTACCAGTTAGTAGCATGAGAATTTTAGATATTCTTATTGCTTGCAGGAAAAATAAAATAAACTCATAAGCAATTTTCTGTTAATAATGATATTTATGTGCCCACTTCCGATGATAAATCTCAGATACACATTCAATTGTTTTGCGTAATCAGGTTTTCACTTTTCACATAAAACAGCAAACCTATATAAATCCAATTTAATGTAAAATTCCACGCAACTACTGTGGTCAATTAATCAATTAGAAAATCAAAATTTGGATTCAGGCCAGAAAGTTTCACATTGAAGGTAAAACGTTCCCTAATAAAGACGACTCTCATAACCGGGACTTGAGCAGAGATCTCTTATTAAGAATGAAGAAATATTACCAGTCCACCATAACTGTTGTTAGCATTATGACAATCTTTTCTGCATCTCAGAATTAGTCACTTACATGTTCATAGTAATTCTTTTAGGGAAAAGGGTCAAAAATACCCCTCTACTTTGGAAAAAAGGCTAAAAATATCCTCCGAACTTATTTTGGGTCAAAAATATCCTTCCCATCCTTAAAGTTTTCAAATATACCCCTGTCTTGACGGAAATTATCCCTCAAAATAACCCGAAATTATTTTTTAAACCCGCACCATCATTTAAATCCTACCCAACTAAATAATAACCCGTAAAATCCCCTTATTCCCTCAAATTCGTAGGTATGAAGTTTGAGGGAATTGGGAGAATAAGGGGATCGTATGGGTTATTGTTTAGTTGGATCAGATTTAAATTATGAAACGGGTTTAAAAAATGATTTCGAGTTATTTTGAGGGATAATTTCCGTCAATACAGGGGTATATTTGAAAAGCTAAGGATGAGAGGGGTATTTTTGACCCAAAATAAATTCAGAGGATATTTTTAGCCCTTTTTCCAAAGTAAAGAAATATTTTTGACCCTTTTCCCATTCTTTTACCCCATAAATCTAAATTAGCATCATTATTAGAGTGTAATGATTCATATCACTTTTTTTTCCCCATCAATCAACCCCTCCAATCGAGTGGCTATCTTATTCATAACTGTTTAAATGCATACCACTACCTACTTCTTAATTACTTTTTGTTTCTTGCAAAACGTTTTTTTAAGTAGTACGAGGACATTTTTTTTTTTTTTTTTTTAACTTTCTCGCGATACCTAGGCTTCCTCCAAAAAAAGAAGAGAAGTTATTTGGGCACTTGAAAGGAAACATATCTCTATCTGAGAAAAGTCATTTGGAAACTTGAAAGGAAATATATCTCTAAAAGTAATTTGGCGTAAATATCTGATAAAAGTAAATTCTTACCCAACTAATTCATATACCTTTTACGCTTTTAAAATATTCCTCTTGTTTGGGCTGATAGCCGTTCGTTAAATAAGACAAAAGGTAAATAGTTAATAAATTGGAAATAAAGTATTGTTAAGTACTATGGGGGCTCTATAATTGCACAATTATTCAAAGACGACAAAGAAATTAGGAGCAATGGATGTTACGGGTTAAAAATTGACATCAAAGTTGCGTTGTTAAAGTATATAAATTTTTTAGAAGGCGTTTGGCCATGTGATTTGAAATCATGATTTGAAATTAGCGTTTGGACATGCGATTTCATCTCATGGTTTCATGTCATGAGATGAAATCCCAAATCATCCAAAAAGGCATGATATGGGATTTCAAATCATGTCAAGCAGACCTTGGATATTTGGGAAAGAAACAATAACCAAATTGCGCGATAAGGTAACGGCGGAAGAAATACCCAAGTCGAAACTTCCCACACTATTTGAACCAAGAGAAGACAATAAACACTAGCAAAGATGGAAATCCGAACAGCAGCTATATCAACAATAAAATAGCAAAGCAAGCAAAAATAAATCGAATGGAAGAGACACCAAATTTACGTGGTAAAACCCCTTCAATGTGAAGAGGAAACATCCACGGGACCTCCGGCCTACAAAAGCTCCACTATAAACAACAAGAGTTACAAAAATGTTCTCCAAATAGCTACAACAACAAAGCCAAGCACGGAGCAACAATACATAAAAGATAGCACCAAAACTAGCGAAGAAAGGAGAGAAATCACCCCCAAAAATGAGCTACCGTTCGTACTAGAAAACTGGAGTTACAGACCACAAAATCCGATCTCCACCGTTGAAATCGACGAACCAGATGTTGAGAACCCCTAGTTCAAATTTCAGCACGATCCAACGGTTAACGAATCAGAAACACAATTTAAAGCGGACTACTGTAGCAGAAAATTTCTAGACGAAAATCTGCTTTCTCTCTCACGTTTTTCTCTATATGTGCTATGAATTCACTCTTGTGTTATGTAAATAAGACCTAAATTGATCCTATATATAGAGGAAATTTTGGGCAAAATTGGCAAGTCCAAATTGGATTGGGTTTTATTAATCCAATTCCACATAGGAAGGGAAAACCCAAAAACCTAATTGGATTGGGTTTTATTAATCCAATTCCACATAGGAAGGGAAAGCCCAAAAACTTAACAAGTTCATGTGAAAAATAAGTATATCGTTAAGAGAAAATAGCAATAAAGTGATATTTGTTGGTCTAGCTAAGTCAGTACAAAATTTCAGGGAGATTTGCACAAATATGATAATTCGAAGATATTGTTTCTATTTTGTCCCCATTTAAGAAAATTTTGCAAACACTGGTCACGTTTTTAGCCTTGTTAATTAAAATGACACGTTTAATTTTCGAACAATCATTGCTAATTAAAAAATGAACATGACGGGGCTGCTTATTGGCTTTGCTCGTTTAGTTTATTTAGAATTTAATTTTTAAGTAGTGAATCACCTTTTTTAACTTTTCCGTTTTAGTTCATTTTTTTTTCTTTTTGTGGATAACTCAGACATAATTAAGTTAGGTATCATATGTAATTGATGGTGAATGCATAGTAAGTTCGACGAACAAAACCAAGAAACTGTTTTTAACTTCCTTTTCATTCCAGAATCTTTAGCACTTGGATAAAAATATTGCGGTCTAGTCGAAAAAGATATATACTCTTAAACACAAACATTCCATATGTATTCCAAAATCGACATTTAAGGATGCGGTCCAGAGATTATGAAATGAGCATATAGAACTATGAGGCCGGATAGGTTCAAATTTAAGCAGAGACAAAAAATAAAATAAAAAATATTAGGTGATTTCTTCCCATCTTTTCTAACGTTGGTGGATAGAGTTACCGGTACTTGTATTGGTGTGGTATGCGAAAGTGTTACAAATTAATCACAGGGCAAGAACAACGAATTGTGTACCTTTCAATTGCAGCAGAAATTGTTGAACTCGCTACCAAAAAGTCACCCAAAGTCGAACTTTGATTCACTAGGAAACAAAGTTTAATTACCTCAAACAAGATGTCTTTGTTTGTGTGTTCTGTGTGGAGAATTTAAGACTGCTGGAGAAAGAAGTTTTTTGGAAGAACTTCCAAAATTAGCGCAACACTCAATTGCACGTTCACTCCCTAAATAATGTAGTGGTAGTTTTTCTTTAGTAGTTAAGAAAATAACTACCCTAGATAACTCTCTACATGTTTATCTCCTTTAAATGATTCGGGTCAATCCACATGGGTGACCCGCCCAAAATAAATATCCAACATCTCCCACTTCGCACATGGTGGACTAGACCTAAGCCAACACCATGTTAGCAACACACACAATTCATATGACAAATAATTCATGCGACCTACGAGCATCGAGAGTTATACCCTTTAAGGTTTTACAAGAGCTCTTTGTAGGAGTCCAATCACATGCGAACAGAATTCACTACTAACATGAGGATCTTATTACTCGCAATACCCCAGACGTCATCCGCTACGCCAGTAGCTAGTTATCTGATCCCCCCTCCTCTAAAGAGGTGAACTCGAGTTCATGTTTAACTTTATATCCACGATTACACTTGACACCCTTATGGTAAGTGTGATGGCCGGCCTGTGAACACAAGTTAAATTACTAATTTCTGTAATTGTATTCCCTTTCTACTCGAATCT
>NC_081353.1:46221868-46331988 GCF_029784015.1 Lycium ferocissimum | reverse complement strand
TTTTAAAAGGAAGATGTTTTCCCATAAAAGCAAAAAATTTTTTTTCCATACAAGGGAAAAATTTTTCACCCAAAAACAAAAAAACAAAAAATTTTCTTTTTCCCCCATTTTTTTCCCCCTTTTTCCCCATTAAACCCAATTTAAAAAAAATAAACCAAGCATAATTATGTATTCAAATCAAATTTCCCTTTGAGATATTTTGCATATAATGAAAACATACAAAATTTCTTTTTCACTGCAAAGAGAATTCCAATTATTCTTAATTCTCTCTTCTATGAATTCACAAAAAAACCTAACCCAACTTGATTTGCAATTACTTTGTGCAATTCGGTTCACATAAAGTCAGCCAAACAATAATTCTTCCCATACTTTTCAACACACACGAGAAAAATAATAATTAAAACACGAACGACACCGCATATGATTGCTCCGTTTTTCACGTTACACATCAAACAAGACTCATAATTGTGATTTTCAAGAAGAAAGATAAAGATTAGGAGTCAAATAACCTGGCTCTGATGCCATTATTATAAATCAATAACAGGACAAGAACAACGAATTATGTACCTTTCGATTGCGGTGGAAATTGTTGAACTCACCACCAAAAAGTTACCTCAAGTCAAGCTTTGATTCACTAGGAAACAAAATTTAATTACCACAAACTAGATGTCTTTACTTGTGTGTTTTGTGTTGAGAATTTAAGACTGCTGGAAGAACTTCCAAAATTAGTGTAGCACTCAATTGCACGTTCACTCCTTAAATAATGTAGTGGTAGTTTATTTTTAGGAGTTAAGAAAATAACTACCCTAGGTAACTCTCTACATGTTTATCTCCTTGGTCGGGTCAGTCTACATGAGCGACCTGTCAAAATAAATAGCCAACACAATGAAATAATCGAGGTGCGGGCAAGGGATTCATCCTGAAACTTATGCCTTATATATTATAACCAAAAACACATACGTACGTTATTATTATATTGTATGAATGGAGGAGGCCGCGACTTTTGTGGTACCAAAAAAAAAAAAAAAATAGTTGAACCAAAATAACACTAAAAAAAAAAAAAAAAAAAAAAGTAGGTTTCACGCACGAATTCTGTGCTTGAAAGGACCAAACTGTAAAGTTAAAACTTTCTGGTCCTTTCACGCATGCACTTCGTAAGAAAAGAAGGCAACATAAAGCTTGCCCCCTAGCTTTGTTCTTTGGCCAATTTTTTTTAAAAATCCACGTTTTTTCCATACTTTGACTGAAGATTAGTCATGTTTCAAAACGTCGAAATATCAATATTTTATATAGAACTTAATATCTTTTTTTTTTTTTGCGTACAATAATGTCGGCTCATTACATCAAGTACACCTAAACGTTTGGATCGTCGTTTTAGAGGTTCTAAAGTGCCCCCAAGTAAGTTTTGTTTGTTTGGAAACCTATTATCTTTAGGTTTAAGTGTCATATTTTATAGGGTTTTAATTAATTTAGGACGTCGCACGAGTTATTGTTAATAGACAATAAAGACTAAGATAACTAATTATCATTAAGAAAATAATAACCAAAAATATATATAATATTAACATAAAATGTACACTTTATTTACAAATATACAATCTCAGGTCCACATCTGGGCGCCTTTAGAGTACAGATAGGCCTAAGGCCAACCCCACCACCCTCACCATCCCCATTCTTCCTCTTAATCCGTACATGCTCTATGACATGATCATCCTTGCTTCCCTTCCTTCCCTTCGACCCGGACCTTAGTTCATAGCATGCTTCCTATGGGAGATGACGGTGAGCGGTGGGAGTGGGACAACAACATCAGGAGTCTTGTCAATCTCATCAGGAGACCCGTCCATAGGCGCAGAAGAATGAACCTGAAATAACATATAAACAATTTAGTTTAGATTTATTCTAAACTAAACATGAAATAAACAATTAATTAATAAATTATTTTATTTTATTGTAAAAATCAGCTTTGTGTCCGAAGGCCTCCCGAGATGGGTCAGAGAGAGCTTCCAGCCGGCTCCTCAACGGTCTCCGAGTGGGGGCCGGAGGCAGAATTTTGGGCCAGAGTTGGAGATGGGTCCACAGGCGCAAAAGAATGAACTTGAAATAACATATAAATAATTTAGTTTAGATTTATTCTAAACTAAACATGAAATAACATATAAAAAAATAATTAATAAATTATTTTATTCTAAAAATCAAACCTGTGTGTCGACTGTTGACACCCAATTTTGACCCTCCACATTTTAAATTAATTAGCCGAGCTTCTTGAATTTCAAACAGAGTGGAATACGTATTTATAAAAGTCAAAAATATATTCTTAACTAGTTTTGGAGTTATTTCATTCGCAAAAATCATATATATATATATATATATATATATATATATATATATATATATATATATATATAAGTGTTTAATTTAGTACTTATTTAAATTGTCAAAACTAAAGTCATTTATGACTTAATTACTATATTTGAAGATAGGTATTTTACCTTGTTAAAGTCAAGAAGCTTAACCAATTGATTTGTTAATTCGTCTCAATTTTACACCACTTGGTTATTTTTAAAAAAAGATTGGCTTGATTTTTAGTTTCAAATGAATTAGTCATTCTTTACAAGAAAGGTTTAAAATTGGCATAAAAGGGCTACTTTTTTTTTTAACACGTTTTAGTCTCTTCCTAACTCCTAAAATCTAAGCCCAAAATGTGCCAGCCCAAATGAATAGCTCCAACCCGAGCCCAAAAAAATCCTTTAAACCCCCCAGTTCCCCTAATTCATCTCATTTCACAAAAATGAACAAACGAACCCTATCCGCCTCAACATCACGCGATTTCGGGCCCTTCCACGCGCCTTGTCTTCTTGTTCTTGTTAATGGTTACAAAACTGAATTTTTAAGATAAAGGGGAGTTCCTCATGATGTAATGTATAATTATTTTGCTAGTTTTTGTTTTCCATCCATTTAAATTCAGAATCAGTATGACTTAGTTAATTTAATATCATGGTTGTTCTAGCTTTGTTGGTTGCCTCCATGTATGAAGGAGTCTGTTGATGGTTTGGTCGTCGAATTACTGATACGCCAATCAATACTTAATTGTTTGAAATACCTTTCTTTGAGTTTAGCTTCTGTTTGAATGTTAATGAATCCACTTTTACCAATTTAGTCTCATATAAATCAATGTAAAAAATAACTGGTTGAATATATGTGTCAAGAAGGAGGGTATTTTCAGCCTGCTCTAGCTATGGAATTTGGTCTAGTTTGCTTCCTAAATTGCTGGTTTCTCTTATGTGTCTTAATTGTTTAAGTGGTGACCTGATAATTGCCATACACCCATTTAGTGAGAGTATTGACTCTTTCCTGCAGTAACTTTTCTTCTCTTTATTTTAATTCTCATGGCGGTGAAAGTGTCGTTAGCTCTCGTCGTTTGTTTAAGCCAAATATCAGTATGCTATGTTTAGACTTCAATTTGAGTTTTCTGCAACCAGCAGCTAAATGGATTTATTAAAACCAAGATGTAATTGTCTCTCAAAATCTCTTTTGAACTAGAAGTTTTTCTCTGTTGTCTCGGTCAAACGTTTTAAATAAGCAGCTAATGTTTCACGAAAGCCTGTTGAATCTATATGATTTTCTTCAAACACATGCTTTGGCTAAGTATTTTCCCAAAAACAGTTTAAGAGCTTTCAAGCTTAGACTTTTAGACACTTGATACTCCCTGAAGTTCGCTGTTTGATAAATCTGAAATCAGAATGTTGGGCTTTTCTTTCATATCTAATGTTGCCTCTGTGAATGTATTTAATCCAGCCATAGGTCCTCTTTCTCTTCACTGTTAGTTCTCTAGGAAATCAAGTTTCGAAGACTATAAGTTATTTAAGGAGGAAAATGCTCCCTTGTTTAAAACACTGGATGACATTAGTGGAAACATATATCATGATTTGTTCTATGTGTGTAGTCTGCTTAAGGGTATTACAGCATCTTCGATTCATGAAATATGTCATGCATTAATTGGTTTCTAAAGTGTGTGTGTGTGTCTATATATATATATATATAGTATGTGAAATGTTAGTTTCATTTTTCGATGTTAAATTTGTTTGAGTTTGGTCATGCTGTCTTTTCTAAATTATGCCTTTGTCTGCTCATAGTTTAGTTTGAGAGTAGTATTTCATATTGTATTACGTTTGCATCAAATGATTATTTTAAGTAGGTTCGAATGTTGTGCTTAACAGTATATTGTTGTTATGTTTGGGAGTTACCTGAAGATCTATTTGAGTTGTCAAATTTATTGCCAAGCTAATGAAACCATGCTACATTTGGTTCCCCATATTTCACTCTCGTCTATTTTTGAGACTTCATTTTTGGCACTGTATGCTTGAAATGCCCGTTAGTATATTATATTAGCCAAGTTTAGTTTAACATCAATCTCCCCTTTTCTCTTGCTAATCCTGTTTTCCTTTATTTCTTTTATGCATGACCATCGAGTCCAACTGGATTCAACTTCCACTGCATTGTGTGTTGGGCCTCATTATCTCTTCGAGTCGACGTCAGCAGCCCAATAACATTAATAGCAGCAGCAGATTGGAAAAGGGCAATTCGCATAATTGCCCTTCTTTTGGGGTGGTCTTTAAATTTTGCCCCTCATATTTGAAATCTTTAAATTTTGCCTTCGGCTAAAATCCACGGGTCCGACATAACTTTGGTAATTTCTTCACAAGTTTGCTCATTAAAAGTATGCCCCCACCGGCATAAATTTGTTAAGAAATTACCAAAGCATACTTATGCTAAGTCTGCCCATAAGGCATGAGTATGCCGGGTTCGGCATAAATTTGGTAATTCCTTAACAAGTGTATACGGGAGTCCAAAGTATACATGGCCCAACTTTGCCTTGCAATTTTTTTTTTAATTTATGCTTGAGCGGGGGTTCGACTCGAACGCTCATGATTTGTATGAACGCTCGGAGTTGCAATGCGAAGGCAAAAATTAAAGACCACAATATGATGGCATAATTTAAAGACCACAATATGAGAGAGAAAATTAAAGAGCCAAAAGAAGGGCAATCCGCGCAAAAAAATGATTGGAAAAGCCGAGAATGGGGCGAAGCCCACTTAGCTAAAATTGTTCCTTCATTTTATTTCAATTCTTTATGTTATTTGTGTTGTAAAAAATGACTAGCACTTTACTTTGTTTTACTTTTCTTAACCCAGTTGAATCTCCGGGCAGGAATGTGTGAACACAGTCGCTAAAATGTTTGAATGATTTTTCTTTATCATTCGCAGTACTTCATAAGTTAGTTAAGCAAATAGCCCTTCTTTCTTTTTTTTTCTTTCTAGAAAGTAACAAAGCAAGGAAAGCCATCTAATCCATATTCAGGCAAATGAGTTTTCATAAAAGGCAGTCAGCGCCTACGCGGTTTTGCTGGACAGAACTAGAATTTTTTTTCAGAAATGTGAATTAGCTATTTTTCATAATTGAATGAAGGGATTAATCTAATGAAGAGTACACTCTTTTTTCTATTAAAAATGGGATTTTCAGAAAGAAATAGTTCATACATTTTGATTAAGATAAATTTAGCACCTTCTTTTCAAAAGGTTGCATTTTTCTCAAATCTCAAGGTCCAAAACGGATTTTTCAAATATTTTAGAAGTAAATTTGCTTTAAATAATAAAGCTCGAGTACTTGTCAAATGACTTAGGAGGTTTTCTCTTTGGTTATAAACAAGGACATTCATTAACGGATTAAGAAGTTGAATTATACATATAATTCAAAATCTGAATAATTGTGCACATTTGAGAGGGTTAATTCCTTCGCAATTGGCCAAATTATGAGTTAAATCACTTGTTGAGTTAATGACTTAATTAAAGTGCTAAAATGATTTTCAAAAGTAAAACATCCCGTAAAGCTTATTTCCCAAAATAAAATATACTTCATTTTTCTAATTAATTAACCATGAATATGCCTCTTTTAAACTTTATACATATAACTCCTTTAAACACATTTTACAAAACAAGTTATACAAATTTTTAGCCATTAAATGTTAGATTCATAGGTAAATAACATTGGGCGGATCCTTAATACCGAGGTTCTTAAAACCTTCCTCAGGGGATCACCAGAACTCTTACCCGTTCTTTGGATTTTATTTAAAGGTTTTCAATAATTAATCTTTAAATTGGTTTTCTAATTCTCATTCAATAAATTAGGTGGCGACTCTGTTTGTTCACGACAAAGAGCCAAAGTTATGAGAATCTTTTATGCGCGAGAACCGTAACATCGACGACCTCCTAAGATGCCTACTGAGAGGGCTTCGAAAGCAGTCCCTGGAGCAGGAGATGCAGATGGTGCCAGATCAAACACGAAGTCCTCGAACATGGTGTCGAAGTCCAGATATAGGCCACCCTGTAGATCACGAACCGGCCGCTCACCCTATGGATCACGAACTGGTGGACGTGGAAATGAAGGCCAGGACACATAATCTGACAAAGCGTTTGGTATATATAGAGGTGTTTATAAAGTTGACGGCCGGGAAGAAGAAGTCGATGGGATATCTGTAGTCGACGGCCGGTAAGAACTCGACGGGATCTCTAAAGCCGACGGACCTTCATCACCTCTGCCAGACCTACCACCTCTGCCAGCCTTACCATCTCGGCCACCAACTCCTCTGGCCCTACCCTCTCGGCGACCACCACCTCCAGCACGACCACGACCACCCGCTGCCTGAGATGGGGCACCAGGAACACGCTCACCGAGATGCTCAAAGTCATGTGCCTGTAGCATATCAGTCTCGATAAGCTCAATCATCCGTGTTGTATACTCCGCTGTCTCGGGGGCCTCCGTACGGGCGGTGCTCTCAAAGCGCATCGTCTGAGCGGTCCGTACCTGAATATGTTTGCAAATATTAACAAGTGAATAAATTTGTAAAGTGGTACACAAGATGATGGATTGAGTTTATGTTTGCAAATATTAACAATTGAATAAATTTGTAAAGTAGTACATAAGACGATAGATTAAGTTTAAGACTAATAAAACTTACCAGCGCCTCATACGCTTCTGTGAGAGCTACATATCCTAGGCCATCTGGACGACGCCTAGCGGGGTTGCCAATAATGATGCAAGTGATCCGCATGTACCACTTTATGTACACATGGATCGGAGTGTCATGTCCGACCACCGCTAGGCTCGTCATCCTCGCATCCCAACTCTGGACCTGCTGCTGCATATGGAGTCGCCATGCATCATTGACGCCCGAACTCTCATCCCTCACATATTGGTCGTGCTCCCAAGCCGTAGTCGCGGGTATATTCTGTACATACCCAAACTGCCGTAACACGCGGTCGGGCGCGTGAAACTCAACGATATCCATATGTATCAATGGACACCACAATATCCACATGTGCTGACCAGCCCTACAAAACGCCGACAGCTCATCCAAAATATGATATAAAAAGCCTGTAAAAAGAATTGAACTAGTTAACAATAAAAGACTAAAATAGTAGCTATGTGGTCTAGCATGTGGATCCGAAATATGAACATACCGTCTGCGACGTCATGTGGTCTAGCTGATCCCTAAACGGGAGAAGGCTGTGGTGCGTCTCCGCATGTCGGCATATGCCTCACGACCATCTCCGCGTGTATGGCATCGACTCAGCAAGATAGTCAGCGGGAGGGTGAGCAAATGCGAGCTGAAAAGGTCTCAACCTAGTCCACACCCATATCTAATATAGTCATTAAAAAATGTTTTATCAGTCGTCGTTTAAAAAAAAAAATTATGTTTAATTACACACACTTAAATATACTACCTCAAGGAGCAAGCAAAATGCAGGGACCTCTACTCTCATGCCCATAGAACATCGGCAGAATCCTCGATACATGTAGGCCAGCACAGCAGCACCCCAACTATAACATCCTAACTCGGCAAGATCGTCGATATACCGAAGATACCTCAAGCTCACATGCGAACCCGAACTGTTCGGGAACAGGATGCCTCCGAATATGATGAGTAGGTATAGACGCGCACGTCGATTAACATCAGCCTGAGGTGTGTCCTCTCCAATTGGATGTTCCATGTCTATGAGGCGCAAGTGAGCATGAAGGGCCGACATCAAAACCCGACTCTGGCGCGAAAAATCATCACCTGGAGCCTCGAAATCGGTGAGCCTCGTCAACTCATCCTCTTAAGGCGGCAGCTCTTAAGGCTTCTCAATATACAATGGGCGTCCCTCAACCTGTAGCCCATAAATGACCTCCACATCCTGGAGAGTAATGGTAGCCTCACCGGTGCGGAGATGAAATGTGTGCGTCTCCGGTCGCCATCTCTCAATCAAGGCCATCACTAGCGACCTATTGTGCTGTACCCGACCAACATCAACGCACCGGTATATACCGCCCCAACGTAGTATATCCAGGACGCGAGGATGTGGGGGGGGAGCAACTAAGATCTCCCATGCTGAGTCCCCCAACTGGGTACAGACCTGAGCCTCAGCCTGTAGCTCGGATGTCCATATATGTTGCGACCTATGCTCCCACTGAAGATATAGTACCTCTCAGTCGAAGGGTCCCAGATCAAAAGGGTGGTAATCCATCTGTTTTACGCATTTTAAATCAATCATTAACAAGTAATATTAGTTATGTAATCTTTTATCGAAAATTATATTAAGGATTGTGCTGATCCATCTGTTTTACGCATTTTAAATCAATCATTAACAAGTGATATTAGTTATGTAATCTTTTATCGAAAATTATATTAAGGATTGTGGTGATCCATCTGTTTTACGCATTTTAAGTCAATCATTAACAAGTAGTATTAGTTGTGTAATCTTTTATCGAAAATTATATTAAGGGTTTTTAATCCTAAACTACGGGTTTTCAATCCTAAACTATGGGTTATTAATCCTAAAACTAAGGGTTTTCAATCCTAAACTAAGGGTTTTCAATCCTAAAATAAGGATTTTCAATCCTAAAATTAATTAGGGCTTTCAATCATTAACAAGTAATATTAGTTATGTGATCTTTTATCGAAAATTATATTAAGGATTGTGGTGATCCATCTGTTTTATGCATTTTCAACCAATCATTAACAAGTAGTATTAGTTATGTAATCTTTTATCGAAAATTATATTAAGGGTTTTCAATCCTAAACTACGGGTTTTCAATCCTAAACTAATTAGCAAATAAATTAATTAACAATTAAAATATAAAGATTAATAATTAATAAGTCAAATAATTAACAATTAGCTAGCAAACAATTAGCATAAACAATTAACTAACTAATCAAACAATTAACAAATTATTTACAAATAAACAATTGGCTTAACAAAAACTAAATAAATAATTAGCTAGTCTAACAATTGAAATAACTAATCTAACAATTAACAAATACTTAAGTCGTTAATCTAACAATTAACAAATACTAAATAAACAATTAACAAATTAACGAATAATTTTTTTTTTTTAAAAAAAATGAAAAACGGGGCAGTCCAGACCTCCCCCAATAACGCCAAAAAAAAAAAAATTGTAAAAGTTTTTTTTTCGACATCCACAACAATTACACAATAATCATGCTTAGGGTAATAATATATTTAATAATGTAATAGAAAATTCGTAGTGAAATACCTAGATTGAAGCTTTTTTTTTGAGTTTTTGAAATGAGTTCTACGCCGCTCTATTCCGAAATCAAACCTTAGAAACTTATTCCTACACTTCAATACACCAAGAATATTGACTTACTCAATGTGGCATTCAAAGACAAGTATCATGCCCACATACACTTGAGCAGAATGGGGTTGCTGAACGAAAGCACCGACATCTAGTTGAGACCTGCTTAACATTGTTGTTCAATGCCAATGTTCCATTGTATTTGTGGGTTGAAGCATTCATGACAGCTCTATATCTTATAAAAAAACTCCCTACGCCTGTTCTAAGGATGTTATCTCCCCTTCAGCAGTTGCACAACAAGAAAACCAATTACAATGGTCTCAAAATCTTTGGGTGTAGATGTGTTCCACATCTAAAGGGGTACAACAGAAAAAAGTTTCGACCAAAGACTATTCCGTGTGTTTTCATTGGATATAGTCTTTTACATAAAGGATATAGATTTTATCATTCACCAACAAAGAGGGTTTATATATCAAGACATATGATATTTGACAAACATTGTTTTCCCTTTGCTTCTAATGTCTTACAGGATTCAATATCAACGTACAAAGAGTTCTTTGAACCTCTTGATGTCCCAAAAGATGAAGCAGCCCGTGAGACACCAGTACTTGCTACTCAAGACACTAATGAAGTTGAAAATATTGAGCTATTTCCATCAGCGGTCCAAGGTGCATTCACTGCCACACCAACAAACACACATGACCATATGCAGCAACATTTATCTCCAAGCTTAGAAAATAGCCCTTTACGTGCTAGCAGCACATCCAGGTCATTAGAAGCTGCAAACTCTTATCCTGATGCTCACAACTCCTCAAGTTCCTCAACGCTCGTTCTTGTCGTGGTGACCCTGTAGGTATTGACTTATGCATCGACTTTAGCGATTATCAATGTATTCCAACTTCGTCTTCACCCTCTCTTGATAACACACATCACATGATCACAAGAACCAAATCGAAAAGCATGAAGCAGGCTCCAGAATTCCTAAACCTTTTGGCTACTGCATCGTCTAACACCGGTGAACCCAAGAACATTAAAGAAGCCCTATCACAACCCCACTGGTTACAAGCTACGAGAGAAGAAATGCAAGCTCTACATCAAAACAATACCTGGAGACTTGTACCATACAAGCCTCATATGAATGTAATCGGATCAAAGTGGGTGTTCAAGACGAAGATGAAGGCCGATGGCACGATTGATAGATACAAAGCTCGTCTAGTCGCAAAAAGGTATAACCAAATTGAGGGTCTAGATTTTTTGAAGACACATTCAACTCGACGTCAAAAATGCCTTTCTTCATGAACGACTCAAAGAAACAATATATATGCAGCAACCTTCAAGATTTGAGGACTCTACTGGCACAAATCATTTTTGTCTGCTCCAAAGGATCGCTATGGATTGAAGCAGGCTCTGAAGGCATGGTTTCGGAGGTTTAGTGAAGTACTTCTTCACCTAGGATTCTTAGGAAGTAATGCTGATTCCTCCTTATTTGTCCTTCGTCGTCAAGGTGATATTATTATACTACTTTTGTACGTAGATGATATAGTTATCACCGGAAGCAATCCCAATCTTTTGCAGTCTCTTATCTCTCAACTAAGTATCTAGTGCGCTCTTAAAGACATGGGCAATCTTCGTTTCTTCCTGGGGATTGAAGTCGTCCGATATGCTGATGGACTTTATATTATCCAGAAAAAGTATGCACAAAATTTTCTTCAAAGGACCATGATGCATTGTGCTAGAGCAATTCACACACCATTATCTCAAAAATGTGATCTTCATACAGATGGTGGATCTCCAGTTGATGCATCCGACTATAGAAGTATGGTTGGCGCTCTTCAATATCTTACTTTGATGCGTCCTGATCTTACTCATGCTGTCAATCAAGTTTGTCAATTTATGCAAGCCCCTACAACTACACAATGGAAAGGGGTCAATCGTATCCTTCGCTATCTAGCTAGAACTGTGAACTTTTGGCTTCGCATTACATCCAAATACTCCTTGAAGCTAGTTGGCTTTTTCGATGCCGACTGGGCAGGTTGTGCTGTCACTCGTCGATCAACCACAGGCCTTTGTGTTTTCTTAGGTGCGAACTGCATCTCGTGGTCATCCAAGAAGCAACATACTGTTGCAAAATCCAGCGCTGAAGCCAAGTATCGTGCACTTGCCTCTCTTGCAGCTGAAATCACATGGCTTCTCCATTTGTTGAGACATCTTGGTGTATCACTTGAATCTCCACCAGTACTTTACTGAGATAACATTAGTGCCCTGCACCTTACTAGCAATCCAATTCTCCATGCTCGGACGAAACACGTTCAATTAGATTATCACTTTGTTCGAGAAAAAGTTACAGCTGGAACAATGGTTACCAGATATGTCCCTTCCTAGACTCAAGTAGCTGACATTTTCACGAAAGCATTGTCCAAGCAGCAATATCAATTCTTACGGAGCAAGCTTGGAGTTGTGTCACTGCCAATGTCCCCGGAGTTGCGTCACTGCCAATGTCCCGCTTGAGGGGGGATGAAAGTGAGTTCACCAAGGATTAGGAATCCTACGTAGACAAGTATAGGAATTGTATCATGTATAGGTATCTACAGTTAGCCTACCTTCTATAGGAGAAGAGTCCTACATTGTGTATTAGACCAAGAGGTCTTATATTATAAAAACAGAGGAGAACAATCCGTATAGGGTGCATTGACAGAAATATTAATAATGCTTCATTCTTTCTCTCAAGTTTAACTGTTGTAAATCTTCTTTATATAGCACTACACTTTGTATCCACTGCAATTGCAATTCATTATATTCCATCAAATAATTACATTGCATCTAAATTACATTATATCATTATGTTCCATTACATCAATATGGCTCAGACTATCATTATATTACGTCAAACATCTTATGCAATTACAATCCAACCGACCATTACATTGTTATATAACTCAATCCACCAAATGCAATTACATTTCATTAATCTTCAAAAGTTACGTAAATAGACTACTTGTTATATAATTAACCATTAATAAACATAAGAGAGATATTTTTGCCTCATCTTTCGGAGTCTTCCATTATCATTAATAGAAGATGAAGCCTCAAGCAGCTCAATCAATAATCCCTTTAAAATTTCGGTTTCAAGCTCAAATGGAATGAATAAGAAAAGAGAAGGAAATAACATAATAAATAAAAGTAAAAAAAAAGAAAAATATTCATGCCACATGGATATTTTTTAACCTATTTTCTAACTCTCACCTACTACAAAGACAGTGAAACCATTCCACATGTCACTAATTGGCACTACTTTGGGGTTTTATATAGGATAGGTTATAGTTGATCAAGAGTAATATATAACAACACCTTAGCTTCGTCGTAAAATTGGTGTCTGGGATTTTTTTTTTTTTTGGGGGGGGGGGGGTTGGTGGAGGTGTTTAGGTATTAACTCTTCATAATTAAAACTAATACTAATTACATAAAGGATGTTTTCGAGTAGAAAGTCCATTATTAATTCCTTTATCCAATTCAAAATTAAGTTCTTAGTTTGAAGGAAAACTGGAAAAGTTTAACAAATCTTGCTCAGGTTTCTTTACGAAATTCATTTTTCATGCAAAAGCTTGAATGTTATTATACAAACAATTAATTAACTATTTTTAAACGTTATCCGAAGACATTGATCACGTTTTTATCCTTATCAACTGTAGATATCGAAATTTTGTAGGACTCTACAAGACGAGTCCAATCTCTGTAGGGTTCTTGGAGGCTATTCTACCCTAAATCTTAGCTCACGCCTATATAAAAGGATACATATTCCCTTGAAAAGGCATCTCGAATATCTCATAAACTATGGGTATTCATAAAGAGATTAAGACACATCTCAATATCCCATAAACTCATGGGTATTCAAGAAGAAGTCAATATGTGACCGAATATTTCTTGACAACCAAATATTTCAAGATGATCCACAATATCCTTTCATGGAGATCAAATACATCCCAAGAAAGTCCACATATCCGAATTCAAATCATCCTACGTTCGAGAAATAAGCTATTAACGGCCCTCGATTTACGGAGAAATATTAGGAGAGAAGAATCAATAAAATTTCCGTTTCAACATATTTTATTTGTGGTTATAATTTATTTCCGCATATTAAAATCTGTTGCAAACATCAACAAAAGACACGTTTAATTAATTTTCGAACTACCAGCGCTAATTAAAAAATGAACATGACGGGGATGCTTATCGGCTTTGCTCGATAGTTTAGTTGGAATTTCATTTTTATTCATTTTAGTTGGGATGCCATGACATTGTTAGTAGGGGCTCACCTTTTTTAACTTTACCCTTTTATTTGATTTTCTTTTTCTTTTTGTGGATAACTTAGACATAATTAAGTGAAATATCTTATTTTTATGTACTTGATGGTGAACGCATAAGTAAGTTCGACGAACAAAAACCAGAAACTGTTTTTAAATATTAGCTCTCACTACTAAAAAGAATTACTATTTTTCAACTACAAAATGTTTAGTGGCTTTTCCAACTAAATGTTTGTTGGAAAAACCTAAGTAGTAATGTTTGCAAACGGGAAGATTAGTAAGTTTTTCAGCATTTTATGAGAACCTGTTTCCCATCATGTGTTTTTCTAATGAGCTAGTTCTATGAAAATGTGGTGAAAAAATCATGTTTTATAATACAAATTTTTCACTGAATGTCGATGGAAAAAACCTCTGTTTCTAGTAGTTTCTCCATATAGCTATCATATTTATGAATAGCTTTTTTTTCATTTCCCATAATTTTTAGCACTGAGATAAAAAAACTACAGTGTAGTTGAAAAAGACTTTATACTCTAAAACAGGAATATTCCTTCTGCATTACTTCTACCGTTTCAAAATAAGTGTCGCTATAGCTCATTTCACTTTCATTAAGAAAAACATTAAATACAGATATAACTTACTAGGTTACTCCTATTTATTAGATGTTTCTTGAAAACCGAGCACCATTAAGAACAAGTACGTAGTTCTTTAATATAAGGGTATAGTTGGAAACAATTACTACTACTTTTTGTCTAGAATTCCTAAAGCGACACTTACTTTGTAACGAATTTGCTAAAGCAACACTTATTTTGGGATGGAGGGAGAGTATAGTAACAAAAATTGGCATCTAAGCATGTGGCCTAGTAATTAATTAAATTAGCAAAGAACGGGGAGGCCTCAGGTTTAAATCGCAACGGAAACAAACAAATACGAGGTGATTTCTTCCCATCCGCCCTAGCCTTGATGGGAAGAGTTATCCGAGATACACGATGAAATAATGAAGGTCCGTTCATCTGAATAGCATTCTCTGAAAATTAATTATACCTTATACAATATTATAACCAAAAACACATCATGGAGAGCATGGAAACGCCAATAATGCTATAAACAAACTAAATGTGGTTCACACATTATTAGAGCAAACAATCTTTAACACCCCCCCCCCCCCCCCACCCCCACCAAAACCCACAAAAAAAGAAAAAAAAAAAAAAAGGAAAAAAGAAAAAAAAGAGCAACCGATGTTGTCTATAAATTCAAGAGGTTAGGAAGAAGGATTAATCATCAAAACAAATCAAGTCCCTAAAGATGAAGATCATACTACTCTTTCTTTCCCTTGCAATATTCCTTCCCTTGTCTGCCTTTGCAACTTGCAACACTGATTCTCCAAACAACCAGGTTTGAGAAATGTACTCGATAAAGAGGGTAATCCCCTGAACAAAACCAGTAGGTACTTCCTGATTCCAACCCACTCTACTATGGTGGGTGGAGGCATACGCCTCGCTAATATCGCAAACACTACTTGTCCCATATCAGTAGTGCAATAAAAAAATCCTATGGACGATGGTATCGGGGTTTATATTACACCTATGAATCCCAAACATCAAAAGATTTCGGAGTCTACTCCAGTAAACATCCATTTCTATTCTCATAATCCTTTTGCTTTGTGTTCTAACCTAACCGTGTGGAAGGTCGACAACCTTGCTATACTCCCAGACTTTACTCATACTTTAAGCACAGGTGCAAAGTTGGGAGATAGCAATAATGTGAGCAGTTGGTTCCAAATTAAGCCTCTAGGACGTAGCTCGTATAAGCTAGTGTTCTGCCCATATTTACCTTGCCAAATTATTGGCATCGTCGTTGATGGAATAGGAAATATGGGTTTGGTTCTCACAGAGAGACCAAAGGACTTTGTGTTCAAACTGGATGATAGATATGGAAAGGCCGAAGCGTGATCGTTATATATGCTTCTACTAGATCTCTAATAAAATTATGACTATGTAATAATAATATTGCAGGGCCTTAGTCCCAATGCAAAACTTAATATTATCTAATGCAGGTCTAAGTGCCAATGCATACTTCATCTTAATTTGATGTCGCTATTCTTCTTTTTGATTTCTTAGCCGTTTAATTTCCGCAAAGTAAAATGGTACACCTAATTTGAAATGAAATGAATAAACAATCACTTACACGATAAACGGACACAACATATGGTAAATGAAAGAAAATACTATAATTAATGTACCACTTGAACATAAAACATCTATTGGTCTCAAATTAATCTCAATGAACCATCAGACAAAGAATCCATTGGCATCCAATAAAGGTGGCGAATAACATAGAGGTGAAACTAGAATTTTTAATTTATGGGTTTTGAATCACAATTCATTTTAGTTATTGTGTTCTGAGTAAGTTATTCAAATCGAACCAAATCAGCTTGAACTTCCTAGAAGCTAGAAGAGAAAAACCAAAAAATTGTCTCTTATATATGTTTGGACTTCGAAAAAAAATTGTCCATGGTTTTCAATTTAGAAAATTAATAGTCCTCCCCCATCCATACAAAATTGGTGCACTTTTAGTCAAAATTTTGCTCAGCCGTTAAAGCCTAACGGAGCTCAACCCAAAACCACCCGACTTTTTCCATTCTTTCTCCTCCAAAAACATAGTAATATAGTATCGAACAACTTAATCATTTTCAAAGAATAAAAAAGCTCTGTAGCAGCGCCCAAAGAAAATGAAGCTTTGGCTATATATTTAGAGTTAAACTAGTGCATTTAACCAAACAAAACAATTGCGAAGCTTTGGATATCTTTTCTTAATACACAACGTGAAATGTAACAGAAAAACCACCAAAAGAGATAACAAGAAATAACACCTAAAGAGAAGCCATCCGGGATAATAAGTAGGAATATGAAAGTCTGTTGATATTCATTTAGAAGGTGATTTAAAATTTAATTATAATGTCTTTTGGACAAGACATGTGTTATCACTTATCCCTATGTTGACTGACGTTAATAATTTCGATCTGTAACAATTACTGAGTTATATTTTTCTTGAGGTTATATTTTTGCTCGAAGAAGTATATAGTGAGAAAAGGACAGTATCAGATGCTTCTGTCTTCTTCAATTGTTGTACAAATGAAATCGGTTGCCTTTTGATGTAACATTGTGAAGAAATTACTTCCTAAAATTGTTGTAAGCAGTAGAAGAACCAATGGGTTTCTTCCTTGTTTTATGCTGCATTCTGCAACATTGCTTTTAAAAAAAAAAAAAAAAAAAAAAAAGTCATGATGAAATTTCTACATTGTAAAACTTTTTAAGTCAGAGACACTTCCACTGGTTGTAGTAGAATTTTAGTATACAAGTGTGATACACTAAAATAGAGTGACATACAAGTGTATGGTGTATGTATGTAAAGGGTATGTACGTATATTATATGCATATCAGTTGTATGTGTGGCGTTTTGGCGTGATGACTATAAAATGTGTTGAAATGTATGTAAGTTGATCTTGTATCTGCATGATTTCAATTAGGCAGAGATATTTGTATGCGTGCAAATACAGTGTATTTCGCTTGCGAGCGGATACAATGTATTTCGCTTGCGCGCAGATACTATGTGTTCGCTACATTGCTAAATTTTGAGCAATACATTGCTAAATTTTGAGACAAACTGTTGCTACATTTAGTAAAAACACAAACTATCACTATGTTTCGTATAAAAAACAATTGATACGACAATTTACTCCTCCTTGGGTCTCGGTAGGTCCAACAAAATAACAGAGGAAATATAGAAAATGACACAAAGACGCGTTTTGTTAATTCTTTCAATTATTTTTACGTGCTTTGTTTTTTTTAATGCCTCCCATAGTAGCTCCCTTCTTTTTTACTCCACCAGTGACTCGAATTCACGATCTTCGGTTCGGGTTAAACGTGAAGGGTGCTTACCACCTGATCAACTTTCAATGCATGTGAAACATGCCCTTTCTCCAGTATCATTATTCCTTCACAGTAATATGCAGGTCTTCATCTTTAGCTAGGGACTTAGCTTGATTTGTTTTGAGGATTTTTCCCTCTTACCAACTCTCAATTTATAGAGGTGATTTTGCCATGAATGTGAACCACGTTTAATTTGTTTCCTATAGCAATATTGGCGTTTCCCTCGCTGTCCGATCCATTCATACAAAATTAATGTAGTTTTGGTTATAATACTTTTTTTAATGGTTGGGGCAGTGATGGAGATTGTTTAGCCCATCTTGACCTAGCTCATCTTATCCCATGTAACCTAGTGACTCGCCAAAATTCAGCTGAACTTATTCATTTAACATCCCTATGAAAAACTTGTATCTGTGCTACCCAGTGGTGGAGGCACAGTGCAGGTTGCGGGTTCGGCGGAACCCAATGACTTTGGCTCAAACTTTGCGTCTCATATCTGCTTTTTGTGAAAAAATACGAGCTAATTCCCTAAAAGGCCATCCTTGTTTTGACAATTGCCTTATAATATCACTTTTGTTTCTGTTAGGACTAGAATATCACTCAACTATCATAATTTTCCTAAAAAAATACTAAACATTACAAAACCTCCTTCTCTCCTAATTGGTATGTCATGTCACATTAAAATTTTATTTTTTAATAATAAACTTTTGAAATACTTTCAAAGACCTCCCTCCAAGTTCGTCTTTATAACATTTAATTCCCTTTACACTAGCCTCCCTTGTTTTGATTCTTTTGTGACCAAACTAATTTTAAATACTATAAATTATTTATGTTCCTAATATACCCTTTTGTAACCTTATTTATAATGTTTAAACTTTTGATAATAATAGCTTCTCATTGATCATCCAAGGATTTCAGAGAATTCCTATGTGCTTCTGGGATGACTGAAATTAAAACTTGTGGTAGAGACTATACTTGGACAAATAATCACACCTATAGCAGAACTGATAAGGATGTGGTAAATGATGAATGGATGCTAAGGATGCCAAATAAACATGTTAGTATTCTGGAGCCAAAGTTCTCAGATCACTCCCCTCTAAAGCTTGAGCTGGTTAGGCCATCTAGAGGAGCTGCAAGACCTTTTAGATTCTTCAATTGCCTAGCCACACACGAACAGTTTCTACTCTAGCGGCTAAAGGATGGAGCTACTCTTCTGATGCTGTACTTATGCAGAAAATATGGGCAGAACTCAAGAAAGTAAAGCAGGAGCTGAAGCAGTTGAATATGACACATTATAAAGGGGAAGCAGACAAGCTTAAAGAGATAAGAAACCAACTACAGGAAGTACAAGAAGTGATGGGGCAGCAACTGCAGGATAGTCAGTTGATTGCTCAAGAGATAGGATTGAAAATTCAAATGGAGAAATGGGGAAGGATTGAAGAGAGTATTTATAAGTAGAAGTCAAGGGTGATGTCACACCCCCGATGAGGAGTATGACAGGCTCCGACCCGTAGGCCGAAGTCACCTGACTTAACCGTTACTTGGACTTCACGTGCCAAAACTCAAAGAATATTTGCTCGCGGAAAGGAAGGGCAACATGGAAAAATACTTAATAACTCAACGCACATGTACGTAAGTGACCGGCAAGGTCGCTACACATAAAGTATAACATAAAGCCGACAAGGCTATCAGAAACATATCAAGAAGCCAAAACAAGGCCATACATAATATTTACATATCCCACAATGTCCATGAGCCTCTAAGAGCATACTTATATACATATATTAAACTAACGTAAAAGTACCCAAAAGAAAGCAAGCCCCGGAGTAGTGGCACTTGCTAACACCGTCGGAACGGAGAGTCCTATCGGGGTTACTCCTCGATAAATGCCGTCGAGTCGGCAGCGCACGAAATGCGCTCGTCGTGCAAGGACGTCGACGGATAAAAGTACTGAGTATGTAAGGCAAGAGGAAAACAACATAATTAAGATGAAATGTAACATTAACATAGGCAAAGGAAAACCGAACCTCTGGAAATGGCACAAAATGCAATGCATGATAAAAACATTTGTACGCTCATATATATGTATTTATATGTGTATCTGTATGTAATAGATAGTGTCCATGCCCGGCCCTAAGGCTCGGTGTCATATATGTAAAATCATGCCCGGCCATTAAGGCTTGGTGTTATCATCATTAGCCCGCGTCGTGCCTCCCGCGTCCGGGGCAATATCATAACATGCCCACTGTAGTGGTGTGCGTATCTACGCGCCACGCCCGACCGACTATAGCTCGACACGGTGTAGTAAAATAGTGCAATACATTTATATATACGTATATACCTTTATTGGACTGAACTGAAAAAAAAAAAGGACTGCGCAGAGTTTCGCTTTCCTTCCGCAAAGCGCAAGGTTCTGAGGGCTTCCGCTTTTCTTCCGCGATGCGGAAGGAAAGCGCAATGTCCTGAAGCTTTCTGCGCAGAACTCTGTTTTCCTTTCGCAGCAACGTTCTGAGGCAAGTTTTGAGTGAGAAATCAAGGATCTGATTCTTGGCCTTTCCGGGTGATATAAGGTCGTTAACCCCCGAATAGTTTATGGATTTCATATCGAGTCCAAAGGATTGATCGATGACGATGAGTGAAATAATGTCTTAAAACCAATCAAACGACAAAACCTTAAGATTGAAAATACAAAGCATAAGAATGAAATGGAATTTGTTATGGAACGCTCATGTCTATGTACTAATTGGATTTGTGCCAAGGGAAGAGGGAAACGAAGACCTTACATACCTTATCCGTCGAGCCACCACTTAAAGAATTCCTTATATCGAGGCTTGCCTTTCGCCCGAGCCTATATATATATATCGAGAAATATATCAGTAATCATATTTTCATCACCTTTCCATCAACTCATAAGTACAAATTGTGGAAGACTAAATTTAGGTTACGAAAATTTGGGCAGCACCTCCCCTATATCGTCGACTCCCTCCAAATGCTAAAACAACTTCCAAACAATACTAACAACATTAACAACAACCTCCTCAACATTCCACAAGACAATTATATATATTTTCGTACAAATTTCTCTTCAAACTTCATCCATAAGCCAACAACCTCAACACAACAAACTATGATTTTTATTCTTACAACTACTCCTTGATCAAGGTTAATAAAGGAAGAAATTCAAGGATTCATACCTTATATTTACTAAAGTGGCAAGATCTTCAATATTCACTTGTTCCCAAGCTAATTCTAGCACAAAATGATATGATAATCGCGACTAAAAGTTGTCCGGTCTTCGATTAGTACTCCGGAGCTTGAATTTCGCTCAAGATCCTCACTTTTTATGAAATATTGAGAGCCTTTCACTTGCTGAATTTTCTGGAAATTTTTAGAAGTTTTTGGATGAAAAAGTGAGGTTTTAACCCTTTATATAGGGGCTGAGGCGGCATCACTGTAGCTACAGTACTGTAGCGGTACTAGCAGTTCTGTTTCTGCTTTACCAGCTCAGTTTGTAACGTCTATAATTCTCTACTCCGATATCCTATCGATGAGCGGTTTGTTGCATTATAATCTAGACTCGACGAACTCCATTTTAGAATTTTGAAACACCTTAAAACTCCTAATACACATGGAGATATGCCCCTCCAAAGTTGACTCAAAATCCTGTTTCAAATTTTTCGACAAACTTAATTTCCTTGATTTGCTTGGTCCCCGAGTCTTCCATAGATTATTATATGAACTCAAACCCTCGTAAACATGAGATGAATGCACCACGTCTAGACTTAACCAACTACTGCCCAATAGATTTCACGTACATGATTATGAGGTGTAACAGGTGAGATGGTTACAAGAAGGGGACTCCAATTTAGCATATTTCTTTGCAAGTATGAAAAACAGATATTCACAGAACCATATTAGTACCCTTACAAACACCCAAGGGGTACAACTCAACATGCCAGAGGAGATTGAAGAAGAGGTGACATGTTTTTACAAGGGACTACTGGGAAAATCTACTGGATCACTTCTTGCAATTGATTCGAACATAATCAGGATAGGACATGTTTTGAATGGTGAACAACAAAAGGAATTGATACAAACAGTTACAAAAGAGGAAGTGAAATAAGCGCTGAATGGAATAGATGGCGATAAAGCACCAGGATGTGATGGTTTGTGTTACACCCCTTTCCTCGGAGAAGCATTGGTTAAATTTGAATGTAATTATGTTGAGCTATGGCTACGTAAAGCAACTTTGGAGTGTGAGGAACGAACTATTATTAAGTATATTGTTTAATTAAAGGATGAATTATGATCTTATAAGTCGTAACCGGGAAGGACAACCTTGGAAACAAAGGACATGACCATTTTCAAGTATGATTAGTGATAAATATCATGTATGGAGAGTTTCAAAAGATTTCGGGATCAAGCAAATCGAAGAAAATAAGTTTGACAAAAATTTGGAAAAAGTTGGCAGGATTTTGGGGCAGATTTTTAGTCAAATTTTGGAGGGGTATATATCCTAGTATATCAGGAATTTTTAAGTATTTTAAAAGCCTAAAATGAATTTCGTCGAGTCTAGTTTCCAACGCAACAAACCGCTCGTCGATAGGACATCGGAGTAGAGAATTATGGACGTTATAAGTTCGGCTGACAAAGCAGAAACGCGTGATACAGTACTGCTACAGTCTTTGCTACATTACCACTGACTTTGCCTACATATAAAAGGGTCAAGGCCCCATTTTCAGCTCCAAAAACAGATCCTAAAGTCCAGCACACATATAGGGGCAAATATGTCATAAGAAGTGAGGGTTTGAAGTGATTTTTGGCTAATCAAGGCTCGGGTAACGCATAGTTACGGTTATAGCATCGTTTTGCGGTGGATTTTGGCTTGGATTCAAGATGGATATTTGGAGATATTATTTTTCTAACAAGGAAAAGGTATGAATCTCTCCTTATTGGTATTAATTTCAGCTTCTTTACGAAAATAAAGTTATTATATAGTCGTATCGCAAGTTGGTTAGTTGAGAGATTTAGAAAACGTCGTGTGGGATGTTTTAGGAAATATATAGGTATGGATAATGGTGTTGATGATGTTGGTATTGTTGTTGTTTACTGGTTGTTGATATTATGATTTAGGGCTAGGCATATAAACAGAGGAGATGCTGCCCGAATTTTGACGAAATCTAAAAGGATTTTATTAAAGGTTTGAGACAAGTGCATGATGACGAGCCTAACAATAGTATGAATGGTTTTATATGTAGATTGAGAGTCAGGAAGTAAGTTGGAAGTCGAGAAATTATCTTCCAGTTATGTTAAGGCTAGTCCCCTTCTTCTAAAAGCATGATTCCTTTCTTATGAATCCAATAGGTGTTTTCCAAATATCCCATGATCCCTTTATGTGAATCCATAAATGTTTTCCAAGAATATTCTTATTCTCAAAAGCTATAGATTCATGAATCATAGAGTTCTTATGATACTAAAGATAAACATGTTTTATGATGACGATGATCCTATTTCTAGAAACTCCTATGTTATAATTCCTTACATATGTTTCATAACCTCCTTACTTCCAAAAGTTAGAGTTCATGATTCAAAGGCATGACTTTTTTTCTTGATAATCCATAAATGTTTTCCAAAATGTCCCTATTTTCCGAGTCAAAGAATTATAATTCTATAAGATTTTATGACAACAACAACGGACATGTTTTTACAATGTTAATGACGATGCTAAACATGAGAATGTGTCTATGATGGTTATGACGATGATGATGATTTATTGTTTAAAGGTCCCAAGCTTATGATTTCCATGTGAATATGAGAGTGTTGGAGTTATTTCGTGATTTTCTTGATTTTTATTCATTGTTGTTGATCTCGCCTTATAATAATAGTTCCTTCAAGGTGAGATATAGCGATGATGATTTCTCCATAACATAAATCAGAGGTTACCGACCTTACGTCACTCCGATAGAGTCGTAGCTTTTATTTGGCTCTCATGAATGCTTTATATCTATGTATGTATTTTCTCACACCGCGCCGCGCTATAGTCGGACGGGCATGGCACGTAGATGTGCACACCCGCGGCGGTGGGCATGTTATGATATTGCCCCGGACGTGGGAGGCCCGAACGCGGGCTACGATGATAACACCGAGACTCGATGGCCGGGCATGATACTATATATATGACACCGAGCCTTAATGGCGCGGCATGATACTATATATATGACACCGAGCCTTGTCGGCCGGGCATGGTATTATGTATATATATAAAATGTTTTTTTTAAGGCTAGGCACGTGGCGTCACGCCTTGTACGAGGCATCCAGGTGTACGGAGTTATCTCTCATATTCCATTTTACCTTTCATATCTATATTATGTCGTTATTCATGCCTTATATATTCAAGACATTATTCGTACCGACGTCCCTTCTTGTGGACGCTGTGCTCATGCCGCCCGGCAGTAGGCGGTGAGATGGATGGACCGTGAGTCTTCTATCGCCGGATTGTCGGGAGCACTCCACTTTCTTCGGAGCTACAAGCCTATTTGGTATTGTCCTTATGATCATTTTGTGTTCTGTAGAGGCTCGTAGGCGCGTGTACCATTAGATGTTTTGTATCTCCACCTGTTCATATTATGGTATAATATATTGGTGGCCTTGCTGGCCTTATTTTGAGCTCTTGATACTTTACTGTTAGCCTTGTCGGCTTTGTGATATACGCCGTGGTTGTGACGACCTTGTCGGTCCGCATATGTGCATATGTGTTGAATGATCGGAATTCCTATGTTGGGCCTTTTTTGTGTGCAGGTGTTCTTTGAGTTATGATTTATAATGTTCAAAGTAACGGATAAGTCGAGTGGTTCTCGCTTTACGGGTCGGAGCTCCGTCATACTCTGGTAGGGGGTGTGACAAATTGGTATCAGAGCAGTTCGTCTAGGAATGTTTACAAGCCGTGTCCGATAAAGTCTTGTTTATGGGTGTAAGCGCGCCACACTTATAAACAAGAAGGCCGGCAGTATTTAGGAACCATTAACCTTTCTTTCTTATCTTAGATCGTGCCATAGAGCTAAATCATAGGATATGATGTCCTTGATTCTAACCCCCAAATATTTTGATCATAGATAAGCAGTTGATTATGCCGCTACGAGGTAATTGCTGAGAATTGATGTTGTTCATTGGAAAGGTATGTTTCCTGTTTTATTAATATGGATAGACGTTGATATGAGAACTTGAGCAAGATATTATGGGTACTTGTGATTGCTACGTAGCCTTTGGATGTGTTTTCGGGGTAGTGTGTGCGGGAATGAGGTAATTAAATTATAGAGAAAACTCTGCCAAAATTTTTGCAAATTGAATTGTTTGTATGTTTATAGAGAAAGAGTAAAGGGAAAATGTGACCATCAGCCGTTCTTTGAGTCATGATTGAAGGGATAACTATGTGATGCTTTCAAAGAGAAGTTTTAGAGTGATTTTGATTTAATTTAAAGGAGAAACCCTAGAGGAAAAAAAAGATTAGTAATTAAAGAAAGTGGAATGAGTTGCATCCGAGATTTCGGAGGATTGAGACCTATTGGAAAAATAAAGAAAGTTGACATTTGGAACTCAAATACAGTATTACAATTTATAGATTAGATTGGTTAGTAAGTGATAACAAAGAGATATTGATACAGGAAAGGAAGTTAACGAGTATGGGAAAGCTTCACCCTAGAATTATGTGTATATGTATATATATATATATATATATATATATATATACGAGATCAAGATGGGTTTGTATTCATAGTGGAATGTTCTGCAAACTTCCAGGTAGACATTATTAAGTGGCAAATGGGGAAAGAGCACTTTAAGAGCAAAGGAAATCAAGGAGGATTCGAGGATGAAGTACGAGAAAGTGCGGTTATAAATTGATTAAAGGAAGTTATGTGATCGGCGATGATAAGAGGAAGCTTAATAAATTAGTAAGGTTGGCCAAAGGTAGATAGTGATGGCATAAGACAGTGGACTTGGAATAGAGATACGATTACAAAGGACACAAGACGAATATACGAGGATAAACATACATACGAGCAAGCTAAGGTATCGTAAGGGGAATAAAAAATGAACGAAGGAAGAAAGAAAAGGGTGTATTTTACTAAAAATTTCATGATGAGAATAAGAATGCGCATGATTATGATAAAAACAATTAGTTAAGAGAAACTATGGGGCCTTTATGGGCTAAATTTGGAAAAGGACGAATCATGAGAATGAATAAGAGAGAGTATCGACTTTTGCGGTATGGTATAAACCTAACTCGGAATCGGGAACCAAGAGTAAAGAGAAATCTCAAGGGTATTGGGGAAAGGATGGCTATGAAAAAAAAAAAAAAAAAAAAAAAAAAAATACGAGTGAAGGAGCATGGTATAGTCGGGCATTCTATAAGAAGCCTAAAAAATTTCGATGTCACCGTTGATTCATTAACACAGGGAGCGTATTGAGGCATGAAGGAAGGAAGTGGTTTGAGTTGTGTCCAATATGTGTGGACATTGGACTTGATACAAGAATCCGGTTAGCAAAAGAGAAATACGTCGAACCGTGCGATGAAAGTAACTCATATATGGACTAGAGGAGTTGAACGATCGCTAGGATTGGAATAGAATGACTACGAAACGGTCAATACTCGAATGTTACTCGTATATGAGAACATTCTTAGATGAATTAGAATACTCCTAAGTACAGAAGACGGAAATGTGTTGGCTTGAAGGAGTCGAAATTCGAGATGAAATAATATAGCAAGGATGTGCTACAGAAAAGTGAAAATGGACTAAATGCAAGTATATTATGAGGCAGACATGGGAAAGGAGGCATGACAAGATAATGAAAGTTTAGCAAATCAAGGAAATAAGTTTTGTCAATGCAATACGTTGTGTTCCGGGCTATGATTCTAATCGCTCGTACCAGATAAAATTTTGGTTACAATTAAATATGAAGCAAACGTACCCAAAAAAGGTAACAGAAGAAGTGAGAAGGCATACAAGTTACCAAGGATAAGTATTAGGGATAGTTGGGATTAGTAAAGAGAAATTGTAGAACTGTAAAAGGTGAGAGTTTTTAAGGAATACTTTTAGGAATTTCATGATCATTAAAAGAAAGAATACGGTATGCACATGGATAGCATGACAAAGACGATGTGCACGAGACTAAGAAAATACTTCTGCGTTGTGAAATCATAAGTAACCATTTATATATTAAGCTAGAGCATATGTCGCAGGACAGCATTATAAATAACCATCTGATGAAATGGCTAGTAAAATGGTGGAGGGGGACGACAATAAATATTTGAAGAAGAATGAAAGCTAGTTGAGTCTCGATTAGGCTATTTGGTATAGGAAAGAAAAGGGACTTAAAGAGGAAGCACACTCATATTGAAAGAAAGTTGTAATTAAGTAAGATTTTATTTTAGTCTCATGCTTATGAGTTATTTCGTAATGATGTTAAGATTGGAGAAGAAATTGGAGGAAATATTCAAACATGGATCTGAAGATATTTTGAATAGTAGATTAGCTTGGGATATGAGCATTAGTATGTTGTAACTTGTAAGTATAATCCTGTGGTGGGGGATAACAACAATGATAAGAAAATTTTGTATACAAGTGTATAAGGAATGGTGCTGAGGATTGTTGTATGGGTCAAATTGAGTCTCATTTGAATATAATCACAGCTATGGTATGTTTGATGCATTGGATGAGTAATCTAAAGTAAAATAATTAATGAGAATAATAAGCCATCAGCAAGGAAATGCTATTATAAACCATCTGAGCGTTACCATAAGTGGAACTATGATGACAATGCAAAGAATTAAAGAGTCCGACCAAAGAATTAACAAGGAGATAAGATGATATGTATGTAAAATCGGTTAGTACTAAGAGGGATGATCTAAAATAGCATTAGAGAAGCAAGCAAGGAAAGGTGCCACAGCCGAATAAGAAAGTTGTCCACTAGTAGAGAAATAGAGGGCTGCGAAACAGGAGGAACGAAACAGGAGGAACTAAGTTAATGGAAGGTGAAGTCATGGAAGTAGACGAAGAACAGATCGCAAGAAAAGGATTCAAGGATATAAATAAAGGAGATGGACATTTAAAGAATCAAGAGATCCGCTCGATTAATAAACCAAAATGATAGATAAGTGCGTCAGGCTATGGGAAAGACTTATCAAGTGAGAGTCAGGCAAGGTCAAAAGTAGAAGGAGAACCCCCAAAGGAAATGATCAAAGGATATCACGTTTGATTGGAACAAGCCGCTGACAAAGAGATCTCGTGGAACAAGCAACACGATGGCTCTTATTGGAAAAAGGGATGAATGAAGGTTACAGACAAACGAAAGAATGAAAAGATTCGAATTCGCTGCATGAATAGGAATCTTGGTTATTTTTCGACAAATTTCTGAATTCACCCCTAAGTTATTAGCCAAGTGCCAGAAGTTCAATTGAAGGAAAGAGAAATTAAGCGAGATATTTCTGTGTTACACTAGTTGAAAGATAAAGTACCGCAAAGATTAATTCGACTGCTATAAAAAACAAAAGACGCTAAAATGTGACCATTCTTGGGGTTATCATTAAGGGAGGAAAGATAAGAATAAGTAAACTCCAATAAAACAAAGGCCTGGGACATCTGTAAAACGTAAGAAAGATACGCGGAGATCAAAGAGAACAAGAATTTCTGAATAAAAAGAAGATGGGATCAGAATTGGATAAAAGTATGTGGTAAGTACTGGATAAAAGAGCATATCAGAATGTAAACGACGGAGGCTGACGAGACAATGAGAACGATAAAGCATGAAGAGTTAGTAGACAGACAAGTAATAAGAAAAAAGACAACCTTGGTTACGAGCATAAATTTTGGCCACAAAAGAAAAAGGATAAACTGCGTAATTTGGATAGGTTCAGTTTTAAATAAGCAAGTAAGACGGTAATAAGTAAAGTAAATACCGACAAATACATGTAAGAACATTGACATCAATCTGAAAGTGAACTCTACCTCAACATTCGAGGACGAATGTTTTTGAAGGGGAGGGGGGGGGAATGTTACACCGTACCCTCGAGAAGCGGCTGGTTAAATTTGAATGTAAGTATGTCGAGCTATGGCTTGGTAAAGCAACTTTGGAGTGTGAGGAACGAATCATTATTAAGTATATTGTTTAATTAAAGGATGAATTATGATCTTGTAAGTCGTAACCGAGAAGGACAACCTTGGAACCAAAGGAAATGACCATTTTCAAGTATGATTAGTGATAAATATCATATATGGAGAGAATTATGGACGTTACAAGTTTGGGCGGCTTAAAACACGTGCTACAAGATGCCTTTCAAAGGTTTACGGTATCACCCGACTTTGCCCGCTCATAAAAAGGAGGTCAAGACCCCATTTTTTCAGCTCCAAAGCATGATCCTAAAGCCCAGCACGCATATAGGGGCAAATATGTCATAAAAAGTGAAGGTTTGAAGTGATTTTTGGCTAATCAAGGCTCGGATAACGTATAGTTACGGTTATAGCGTCGTTTTGCGGTGGATTTTGGCTTGGATTCAAGATGGATATTGGAGATATTATTGTTCTAACAAGGAAAAGGTATGAATCTCTCCTTATTGGTATTAATTTCAGCTTCTTTACGGAAATAAAGTTATTATATAGTCGTATCACAAATTGGTTAGTTGAGAAATTTAGAAAACGTCGTGTGGGATGTTTTAGGAAATATATTAGTATGGATAATGGTGTTGATGATGTTGGTATTTTTGTTTTTGATTGGTTGTTGATATTATGATTTCGGGCTAGGCATATAAATAGAGGAGATGCTGCCCGAATTTCGACAGAATCTAAAAGGATTTTAATTAAAGGTTTGAGACAAGTGCATGATGACGAGCCTAACAATAATATGAATGGTTTTATATGTAGATTTTGAGTCAGGAAGTAAGTTGGAAGTTGAGAAATTATCTTCCAGGTATGTTAAGGCTAGTCCCTTTCTTCTAAAGGCATGATTCCTTTCTTATGAATCCAAAGAGGGTGTTTTCCAAATGTCCATGATCCTCTATGTGAATCCATAAATGTTTTTCAAGAATATTCTTATTCTCAAAAGCTATAGATTCATGAATCATAGAGTTCTTATGATACTAAAGATAAACATGTTTTATGATGACGATGATCCTATTTCTAGAAACTCCTATGTTATAATTCCTTACATATGTTTCATAACCTCCTTACTTCCAAAAGTTAGAGTTCATGATTCAAAGGCATGACTTTTTTTTCTTGATAATCCATAAATGCTTTCCAAAATGTCCCTATTTTCCGAGTCAAAGAATTATGATTCTATAAGCTTTTATGACAACAACAACGGACATGTTTTTACAATGTTAATGACGATGCTAAACATGAGAATGTGTCTATGATGGTTATGACGATGATGATGATTTCATGTTTAAAGGTCCCAAGCTTATGATTTCCATGTGAATATGAGAATGTTGAGTCATTTTCGTGATTTTCTTGATTTTTATTCATTGTTGTTGATCTCGCCTTATAATAATAGTTCCTTCAAGGTGAGATATAGCGATGATGATTTCTCCATAACATAAATCAGAGGTTACCGACCTTACGTCCTCGATAGAGTCGTAGCTTTTATTTGGCTCTCACGCATGCTTTATATCTATGTATGTATTTTCTCACACCGCGCGCGCGCTATAGTCGGCCGTGCATGGCACGTAGATGTGCACACCACCACCGGTGGGATGTTATGATATTGCCCCGGACGCGGGCTAATGATGATAACACTGAGCCTCAATGGCCGGGCATGATACTATATATATGACACCGAGCCTTAATGGCCGGGCATGGTGCTATGTATATGTATAAATTTTAAGGCTAAGCATGCATGGCATCCACCTTATGAGGTATCCAGGTGTACAGGTTATCTTTCATATTTCATGTTACCTTTCATATCTATATTATGTTGTTATTAATGCCTTACATACTCAGTACATTATTCGTAATGATGTCCCTTCTTGTAGAAGCTGCGCTCATGCCCGCAGGTAGGCAGAGAGACGGATCAGACTCGTAGGTCTTCTATCGTGATTCTACGTGGAGCACTCCACTTTCTTCGGAGCTTCATACTATTTGGCATTGTCCTTATGATCATTTTGTATTCCATGTAGAGCTCGTAGACGTGTGTGTACGATTAGATATTTGTATTCCCACCGTTCATATTATGGTATAATATATTGGTGGCCTTGTCGGCCTTATTTTGAGCTCTTGATACTTTAATGTTAGCCTTGCCGGCTTTATGATATACGCCGTGGTTGTGGCGACCTTGTCGGTCCGCATATGTGCATATGTGTTGAATGATCGGATATTCCTACGTTGTGGGCTCTTACGTATGCGGTGTTCTTTGAGTTATGATTATAATGTTCAAAGTAACGGATAAGTCGGTGATTTAAACTGCGGGTCGAACCCTCATACTCTGGTGGGTGGTGTGAATGCGCAATTTTTTAAGAAAGCTTGGAGTGTGATAGGGGACGAGGTGACTGAAGCAGTGCTAGATTTTTTTGAGACTGGGACCATGTTCAAGCCTATAAACTGCACCTCGGTAACTTTGATTCCTAAAGTTAAGCATCCTATTACCATCAAGGAATATCGACCAATCTCTTGCTGTACTATTCTGTATAAACTTATTTCAAGGGTTCTCACTAGCAGGCTACAGAAAGTCATGGATGCATTAGTACATAATTGTCAATCAGCTTTCATGCCAGGAAGAACTATAACTGATAACATCATTATTATCCATAAGCTTATCAAGGGATATGGAAGGAAAGGGTTGTCGCCCAGATGTATCGTCAAACTGGATATGCAAAAGGCATATGATTCACTAGACTGGTGCCTTTTGGAGCAAATACTACATGGAATGGTATTTCCTAGAAAATACATTAAATGGATCCTGGAGTGTATAAGAACAGTATCCTACTCAATCTTGCTGAATGGAAGCCCTTGTAGACCTTTTGAAGCTAGGAAAGGTTTAAGACAGGGAGATCCTTTATCTCCTTACTTATTTGTATTAGCTATGGAATACTTGACAAGATGCTTGAAAACTCTCAAAAAATACTAACTTTAATTATCATCTAAGGTGTGAGAAGATGGAAATTGTACAATTAGGTTTCACGGATGACTTATTGCTCTTCTGCAAGGGAGATACTGGTTCAGTCCAATTGTTGTATGACTGCTTTGAACAATTTTCAAAGGCTTCAGGCTTAAATGTTAACAATGCTAAGAATGCAGTTTTCTTTGGAGGTGTGCCACCTGAGATCAAACTGGAACTCCTGTGTCACGACCCGGCTAGGGGGCCACGACGGGTACCCGGAGCTAAATACCGAGCACCACTCATTCTACTAATCATCATTCTTATCCTGCATTGATTTATTATTCTCACACTTCTAGTCATAGGGAAAATCATCATCACTTCTACCAACCTATCTAATTTCATATATATATGAGCCTCTCAGGCTATCAAAATAATATGCAAATATACAACGTAGTCATTATGGGACAGTTACTACCTACATGTACGTATCTACGAGCCTCTACTAGAGCACTAGACATAAAGATAGGACAAGGCCCCGTCATGCCCAAAACATATATACACAAAATAATATATCTAACAGCACCTCTGGAATAATGGAGTGCTCCTGTGAGTCTACTGATCAACACCCAGAACTGTGGCCACCGTCTACCTGTGGCATGAACACAACGTCCAAAAGGAAAAAGGACGTCAAGACAGCGCTAGACGCGAGATAAGGCATGAATAAAATGAACATAATATAGAAATCATAAGACCTGAGATGAATATATAACCTGCTTAACTTTTAAGAGTAAACACATCATATGTATATATAACATATCTTATGTACCATCGTCATTTACCCGCGTCCGGTTAACCACCATATGCCGCCCACCAGTGCCGCCGCCCCGACCCTCTGTGCTCCTGTAATTACATATTTCCCGCCTTAGCGTGACATACCACCATCTAGGCTTGGTATAATCGTATGTACCGCCTACGGCAGGATACGCATTATCTAGGCACGTTGTAATCGTATCATCCTGAACTCACCATAACTCATCATCATACATTTGTCATAGAACATATTTTAGAGCTTAAAGACAATTTATAACTATATTGGGGTGACATAAAGTCAAGAACCCCCCGATCACATTATGGAGTGATCATATTCATCATATCTTACCTTGAAGGAACTAACATTGTGGCAAGTGGTCTAGCAACAATGAATCAACATCAAAGAAGCGTATATGATTATTAACTTCGTAAGGATATCATATCACAAGATTTGAATCTCTAAACCTAGAACACTATCGTCATCGTTGTCATTTTCATAAAGATATCTCTTATCTTTATCTCATGAGCAGTCTTAATAGTCATAGGCCTCATAGTTTCCAGAATGTAAGAAAGTCATGGAAAAATAAAGTAAGTCATGTCATAGGAATCATGCCTTAGAAAAAAAAGGGACTAGCCTCGCATACCTTTACGTCTCTCCAACTTTATCAATTAAACGCTTTTCTCCAAGATTCATGATTCCACCTTCAAGAGAATTCATACTAAGATTAGATAATTGGAACATACTTAGGCTTATGCTAAAGCTAACGAAAATTGGGCAGCATCTCCGTTGTTTCTACAACTTCCTCCATATGCTATAACAACTCCCAACATCAATAACAACATTCATAATATCATAATCAATAACTTAACTTTGTCAAGTTCGACATTATTCAATTCCCACAATTCCTTACCAAAATGATTCAAGACCATAGTTATATGTAACATCGTATTTGTTCTCATATAATACCTCCTTAATGTCATTTGTATCATTTACAACAAGATTTCACTCATAATACCTCAAGAATCATGATCCATGCCAACTATTATTTAAGAATACCACTATTCTTATATTTGTAACCCATTTTTTACCCTTTTCCATAATCCAAGTCTTTCAACCCTTTAATATTCTAAATAACATGAAATGATCATGAAACTCACCTTTGATTGTGTAGAAATGGGTTTTAGATTGAAATGCTTCACTTGAAGAAAACCCTAGCTCTACTTCCAAAGAAATTCTTGACTTCTAGCAATCCTAAAGAGCTTCCTTGCACTTGATTTCCTTGGATTAATGATGTTTGATTCTGGATTTGACTTGATTTATGTAAACGGAGCTGCGGAGAAGGCTCTAGAGGTAATGGAGATGGTTTTGGAGTGTTTGGGGTACCGTGAAGAAAAATAGGGAAAAAATGAAGCAAGGGCCAAATATATGTAACTTAGAACTTTTTCCACCGACAACAACTTACGGTGGACATACGGTCTGTATGTCATTTTTACGGTCCGTATGTCTGACTGTATGTTGGCTAAAATTTTTGCACAACTCTCTAATGTTGACTTACGCCTCTTGGACATGACATACGGTCCGTAAGTCACTTTTACGGTCCATATGTTGGGCCGTTATTTCTGTCCAGTCAACAAACTTTCATGAAAAGTAATTTCTTCGATTATCTTAGCCTCGAAACCTTTCGGGTACATGCTTAATGATTGTCAAAAGTCTTTCTTTAACCTGATTGGGGCATCATAGCCTCTCTGGACTTACATTAGTCTGCTTACGATGTAATCAATGCGAAAATTCTCAAAGTGTAACATTTCCCCTCCCCCCCCCCCCCCCCTCCTCCAAGAACATTCGTCCCCGAATGTTAAACTCTCGAGGATTCTACAAAAATTTTACCAGAGTTTCCCTTTTAAATAACATTGCCACACAGGGCTACAATACCACAGTATAAAACATGGCCACACACGGCCCAAAAGCAATCAAAGTAAAACATCGCATACCTGGGGACAATGGCGTCTCATCTTGAACCTCTTTTGGGGGTGGAAATTAGTGTGGGTGGACTTCATGTTTTCTTTCGCTTCCCAAGTCATTTCCTCTCATTTATTGTTTCGCCACAAGACCTTAACTGAGGCTACCTCTTTATTTCTAAGCCTCCGTACTTGTCTGTCTAGTATAGCAATGGGTGCCTCCTCATAAGCCAACTTTTCCGTAACTTGAATATCATCTACGGTACGATTCTAGTAGGATCTCTGACACACTTTCGGAGCATTGATGCATGAAAAACTGGATGGACTGATTCAAGTTCTGGAGGTAAGTCCAGTTTATAAGCTACTTGGCCTATTTTCATGGACAATGTTATAAGGTCTAATGTATCGAGGACTTAATTTTTCCTTCTTGCTAAATCTCATCACGCCTTTCATCGGTGATACCTTCAAGAATACCCAATCATCAACTTGAAATTCTATGTCTTGCCGACGATTGTTCGCATAAGATTTCTGGCGACTTTGGGCTGTCAATAATCGATCTCGGATAATCTTGATCTTTTCCCCCGCTTGTTGAATCAACTCAGGACCTATTAGCTGTACCTCTCCTACTTCAAACCACCCAATTGGTGATCTACACTTTCTTCCATATAGAGCTTCATATGGGGTCATTTGAATACTGGAATGATAACTGTTGTTATATGCAAACTCAATAAGGGGTAAGTGGTCATCCCAACTACCGCCAAAATCTAGCACACATGCCCGTAACATATCTTCCAAGGTCTGAATAGTACGTTTCTCGGCTTTTGCCTCGTCGGCCAGGGTTGAAAATGCTATGCTAAGCCTTAACTGAGTACCCAAACTTTCTTGAAAAGACTTCCAGAATTTAGATGCAAATTGTGCTCCCCTGTCAGTAATAATAGACGATGGAGTACCATGAAGTCGCACTATCTCCTTAAGATATAACTTTGCATAATCTTCTGCCGAATATGTGGTTCTAACTGGAAGAAAATGAACTGATTTCGTGAGTCTGTCCATGATCACCCATACGGAGTCATATTTGCGTTGGGAGCGAGGGAAGCCTACAATGAAATCCATGTTAATCACTTCCCATTTCCAGATTGGGATTTCCATTGCTCGCAATAATCCTCCTGGCTTTTGATGCTCAATCTTCACTTGTTGACAATTTGGACATTGAGCTACAAATTTCATGTCCTTTTTCATTCCATCCCACCAATACATTAGCTTGAGATCATGATACATCTTTATCGCTCCTGGGTGAATGGAATACCGAGAATAATGAGCTTCTTCTAGAATTCAATGACGTAATTCCGCAACATTCGGAACACATAGCCTGTCTCGATATCTAAGAGCTCCATCTATATAAATTCCAAATGGAGACTTCTCCTTCTCATGAAATGTATCTTTGTAGTGGCTCAACTGAGGATCTTCATATTGACGCTCTTTCACCTCCATATCTAAGGATGAGACAGTTGGATTGTGAATACCAATTCCCGCGTTATCCGAATAAATCAGGCGAACTCCAAGGTTAGCTAGTTGGTGGAGCTCATGAATTAGTTCTTTCTTCTCCGGAAGGACCTCACATAGACTACCCATTGATTTACGGCTAAGTGCGTCAGCTACTACATTCGCCTTTCCGGGGTGGTATAAAATACTCACATCATAATCCTTCAGCAGTTCTAACCACCGTCTCTGCCTTAGATTCAGCTCCTTCTGCGTGAAAATATATTGGAGACTTTTGTGATCTGTGTAAATATCAACATGAACACCATACAAATAGTGTCTCCATATCTTCAAGGCATGAAAAACCGCAGCTAATTCAAGGTCATGAGCCGAATAATTCTGTTTATGTTTTCGCAACTTTCTAGAGGCATAGGCAATAACTTTGCCCTGCTACATCAGCACACAGCCTAACCCAACACCAGAGGCATCGCAATAAACAACATAACCCCCTGATCCTTCTGGAAGTGTCAGGACGGGGGCCAAAGTTAATCTATTCTTCAATTCTTAGAAACTGCGTTCACAAGCACCAGTCCATTGGAACTTTGCGGCTTTCTGTGTCAACTTTGTCAGTGGTACTGAAATAAAGGAAAACCCTTCTACGAACCTTCTGTAATAACCTACCAATCCTAGAAGCTACGGAATTCAGTAGGCGTTGTGGGCCTTGGCCAAGTCTTTACCGCCTCAATATTTTGAGTATCGACCCGAATACCGTCAGCTGAGATGATATAGCCCGTAAAAGGTTACAGAATTCAACCAAAATTCACATTTTGAAAATTTAGCATATAATTCTCGAGCCCGAAGAATTCCAAGGACAGTGCATAAATGATCCGCATGTTCTGCTTCTGACCGATAATATACAAGAATATCATCGATGAACACAATTATAAAAAGATCTAGGAAAGGCCTGAACACATCATTCATCAAGTTCATAAATGCTGTCGGAGCATTCGTTAACCCAAACGACATCACCCGAAATTCATAATGGCTATATCTAGTTCTGAAAGCCATCTTCGGAATGTCTTCTTCTTTGACTCTCAGTTGGTGATACCACGATCTCAAATCAATCTTGGAAAACCATTTAGCACCCTGCAGCTGATCGAACAAATCATCGATTCTTGGAAGCGGATATTTATTCTTGATTGTCACCTTGTTCAACTGCCTATAGTCAATGCACATTCGCAAGGAACCATCTTTATTTCTCACGAACAACACAGGTGCTCCCCATAGCGATGAACTAGGCCTAATAAAGCCTTTTTCAAGCAGATCTTTTAGTTGTGCCTTTAGCTCTTTCAATTCTCGTTAGGAGCGATCCTATAAAGAGGAATAGATATGGGTTTGGTATCCGACAGCACCTCGATAGTAAAATCAATCTCCCGTTCTGGTGGAAGACCTAGAAGCTCATCTAGAAATACATCCGAAAATTCATTCACTACCGGAACCGATTGAAGAGTTGGCGGTTTTGCTTGTTGTCATGAACCCGGACTAAATGATAGATATAGGCCTTAGCAATCATCTTTCTTGCTTTGAGATAGGAAATAAACCTACCTCTCGGGGACGCTGTATTACCTTTCCATTCTAACACTGGTTTTCCCGGGAATTGAAATCGGACTATTTTCATTCTACAATCCACATTAGCATAACAAGAGGCCAACCAATCCATGCCCATAATCACATCAAAATCTAACATTTCTAATTCAATCAAATCACCTTAGTCTGGCGATCACATGCCACAACCACACAATTTTTGTATACTTGTCTAGCTATTACGGGATCCCCAACCGGAGTGGATACCTCGAAAGGTTTAATTGGCTCGGGTTTCACCCCAATACGGTCAGCAATATAAGGAGTAATAAAAGACAATGTAGAACCCGGATCTACCAGTGCATAAACCTCATGAGAAAACATAGATAGTATACCTGTAACCACATTTGGGGAGGACTCAAGATCCTATCGTCCGGCTAGAGCATAGATACGGGGCTGGGTACCACCTGAACTGGATGCTCCCCCTCTGCCTCTACCTCGACCTACTGGAATCTGGGGAGTCTGCCCTATCGGGCGCACAGACGAAGAAGAACCAGCTGCTGATCCTGTGGGCTGAACCCCACCTCTACCGTACCTCGAGGGACAATCTCACATCATATGCCCAACCTGGCCACAGGCATAGCAAGCATCTGAACCTCGGCGACACTGACCAGAATGTAACTTACCGCACTGGCTACATCGCGGTACTGGTGGTCTCCTCTGGTTATAATCTCCTGCAAACTGAGAACCTGAGGCCCTCAAACTCTAACCCTGTCTTGAATGAATGGAGTGGTCAAATCTCTTGCCTGCGAACCGAGGAGGTGCACTAGTCGCCGCCTAACCTGAATATCTAGAATATGACTGCCTCGATCCCCCTCTATAGTCGCTACTAATACCCATAGATCTGGCCTTTTTACTCTGCCCTCTATCAATATCGCGCTCACCTTTTTGCGGATGTTGTTGCTCTTCTAAGTTCTGGGCATGGGCCTGAATACGAAAAATATCCATCCCCTCCTGTAGTGAAGCCGTCAGGAAATCTTTAAACAAATGCGGCCCTAGGCCTCTCACGAACTTATGCACTCTATCTCCCATATCGGCCACCATGGTCGGAGCATATCTAGCCAATGAGTTAAAGTGAAGGCTATACTCCCGGGCACTCATATTTTCTTACTTCAAATTTAAGAATTTATCCGCTCTAGCCCAACGAACCTTGGGTGGCAAATAGTGACGGATGAAGGCATTTACAAATTCTTACCAAACCGAAGGAGGTGCATTCTCTTTTCGTGAAGATATCCAATTATTATACCAAAGAACCGTCACATCCTGGAGTGTATAAGATGCCAACTTCATAGATTCGGTTTCAGAGGCATGAATAATTTTCAACGTTCTCAACATCTCATCAATAAAACCTTGTGGGTCTTCATCTGGCTTTGACCCAAAAAACTCTGGAGGGTTTAAACTTATGAAATCTCGAGCTCGCGTGCTAGTCGCCCTGTCACCTGAACCTGCACCCTGCCGCTGTGCCTGGGCGATAACTAACTGTGTCAATAGATGAATAACCTCGGTCACTTGTTGACCCGAAGTATCCGATGGAGGGACTGGAGGCACTGGAGCTAGAGTGGAGACCTCTTCATGCTCTTCTGCTACCGGAGGAATAGAGGTAGCATGCGAGGGAGTGGCACTCTGAGCCTCGCTATGTCCTAGCTCAGCTGGGGGTTCTCGGCTGGTACCTTCTCCAGCAGCGCCCAGTATTGTACTGACTCTCTTCTTCTTTCTCGGAGGCATCGCTGAAGCTAAACAAGAAAAAATTAGATAGTTGCATTCTTTACTTGACTCTATCGCACGATCTAAGATGAGAAGGAAGGTCAATAGTTCCTAAATGCCCCGCAGCCTCCTGTTTATAAGTATGGTGCGCTTCATACTCATAAACAAGACTCTACTGGACACGACGCGTAGACGCACCACCCTAGGACGAAACTGCTTTGATACCACTTTTGTCACGACCCGGTTAGGGGGCCATGACGGGTACCCGGAGCTAAATACCGAGCACCACTCATTCTACTAATCATCGTACTTATCTTGCATTCATTTATTATTCTCACACTTCTAGTCATAGGGAAAATCATCATCACTTCCACCAACCTATCTAATTTCATATATATATGAGCCTCTCGGGCTATCAAAATAATATGCAAATATACAACGTAGTCATTATGGGACATTTACTGCCTATACGTACGTATCTACGAGCCTCTACTAGAGTACTACACATAAAGACGGGACAGGACCCCGTCATGCCCAAAACATATGTACACAAAATAATATGTCCAACAGCACCTCCGGAATAATGGAGTGCTTCTGTGAGTCTGCTGATCAACACCTATGAATTTGGGCCACCGCCCTGTCTACCTGTGGGTATGAACACAACGTCCAAAAGGAAAAAGGACGTCAGTACGAGCGTTGTACTGAGTATGTAAGGCATGAATAAAATGAACATAATAGAGAAATTATATGACCTGAGATGAATATATAACCTGCTTAACTTTTAAGAGCAAACACATCATATGTATATATAACATATCTTATGTACCATCGTCATTTACCCGCGTCCGGGTAACCACCATATGCCGCCCACTAGTGGTGTCATGCCCGACCCTCTAGGCTCGGTGTAATCATATGCAGCCCGCCTTAGCGGTGACATGCCCGGCCATCTAGGCTCGTTGTAATTGTATGCACCCGCCCATGGTGACATGCTCACCATCTAGGCATGGTGTAATTGTATCATCTTGAACTCACCATAACTCGTCATCATCATACATTTGTCATAGAATATATTTTAGAGCTTAAAGACAATCTATAACTATATCGGGGTGACATAAAGTCGAGAACCCCCCCCCCCCCCCCCGATCACGTTATGGAGTGATCATATTCATTATATCTCACCTTGAAGGAACTAACATTGTAAGGTGGGTCTAGCAACAATGAATAACATCAAAGAAGCGTATAAAGATCATTAACTTCGTAAGGATATCATATCACAAGCTTTGGAATCTCTAGACTTAGACTCATAGTCATCGTTGTCATTTTCATAGCATATCTCTTATCTTTATCTCATGAGCAGTTCTTAATAGTCATAGGCTCATAGTTTCCAGAATGTAAGAAAGTCATGGAAAAATAAAGTAAGTCATGTCATAGGAATCATGCCTTAGAAAAAGAAGGGACTAGCCTCACATACCTTTACGTCTCTCCAACTTTATCAATTAAACGCTTTTCTCTAAGGTTCACGATTCTACCTTCAAGAGAATTCGTACTAAGATTAGATAATTGGAACATACTTAGGCTTAAGCTAAAGCTAACAAAAATTGGGCAGCATCTCCTTTGTTTCTACAACTTCCTCCATATGCTATAACACTCCCAACATCGATAACAACATTCATAATATCATAATCAATAACTTAACTTTGTCAAGTTCGACATTATTCAATTCCCACAATCCCTTGCCAAAATGATTCAAGACCATAGTTATGGCATAACATCGTATTTGTTCTCATATAATACCTCCTTAACGTCATTTGTATCATTTACAACAAGATTTCACTCATAATACCTCAAGAATCATGATCCATGTCAACTACTATTCAAGAATACCACTATTCTTATATTTGTAACCCATTTTTTACCCTTTTCCATAATCCAAGTCTTTCAACCCTTTAATATTCTAAATAACATGAAATGATCATGAAACTCACCTTTGATTGTGTAGAAATGGGTTTTAGATGGAAATGCTTCACTTGAAGAAAACCCTAGCTCCACTTCCAAAGAAATTCTTGACTCCTAGCAATCCTAAAGAGCTTCCTTGCACTTGATTTCCTTGGATTAATGATGTTGATCTTGGATTTGACTTAGATTTATATAAATGGAGTGTGGAGAAGGCTCTAGAGGTGTGGAGGGGGTTTTTGGGAGTGTTTGGGGTCTGTTGGTGAAGAAAAAAGGGAAAAAAAATGAAGTGGGCCAAATATATGTAACTTGGAACTTTTTCCACCGACAACAACTTACGGTGGACATACGGTCCGTATGTCATTTTTACGGTCCGTATGTCTGACCGTATGTTGGCCAAAATTTTGCACAACTCTCTGATGTTGACTTACGCCTCTCAGACATGACATACGGTCCGTAAGTCACTTTTACGGTCCGTATGTTGGGCCGTATCTCTGCCCAGTCAACAAACTTTCATGAAAAGTAATTTCTTCGATTATCTTAGCCTCGAAACCTTTCGGGTACATCCTTAATGATTGTCAAAAGTCTTTCTTTAACCTAATAGGGGCATCATAGCCTCTCTGGACTTTCATTAGTCTGCTTACGATGTAATCGACGCAGAAATTCTCAAAGTGTAACATCCTGAGCATGTTGGAGTTCTCTGAAGGGGTGTTCTTTGGTAAGATATTTGGGGGTCCCTTTGTGCAGAAAAAGATTGAGTATTGCTCAATGTCAACCCCTAGTAGACAGGATGACAAGCAAAGTGTCTTCATGGACCTCAAAATTTTTCTCTTATACTGGAAGGCTACAATTAGTTAAAAGTATTCTGGTTGCAATGCAAACCTTTTGGTCACAAATTTTCATATTACCAAAGAAGGTAGTGCAATTGGTAGAGATTGTTTGCAGGAGATATCTTTGGACAGGGAGCTATGAGGTAACACATAAAGCTCTATTAGCATGGGAGAAAGTATGTGCTCCAAAAACTGCTAGGGGATTTAATGTCATTGACGTGGAATTGTGGAACAAAGCAACATTTTGCAAGCATCTGTGGAATTTATGCAAAAAGAAGGATAGAATGTGGATCAAATGGATACACAATTACTACATCAAGGGTGGACAAGTGTGGGATACATTTCCTAGGCAAGCTTCCTGGCAAGTTAGGAAAATTTTCAAAGGCAAAGGAGACTTTTGAAAAAGCTGGCATGACCATAGAGGATGTATTGAATTTGTATTCTTTCTCTATCAAACAAGTATACCAGCAACTCTGATAGGTATTTCAGAAGGTTACTTGGAGAAAATTGGTGTGCAACAACCTTGGATGTCCCTAGTGGATTTTCATATTGACACTAGTTCCAAATGAAAGGATAAACACAAGAGATAGACTGGCAAAATGGGGAGGAGGTTATTAAAGTGGCAATAGATAAACAGGCAACCCATGTAGTGGCAACAGATAAGCAGGCTTACTTGGGCTGTAACAAATGCATCAGCAAACTCCATAACAGCTTAGATTTTCAGAATAGTGCTGGCTGGAACTGTGTACTTTGTGTGGCAAGAAAGAAATCAGAGGGTCTTCCAAGCACAACAGCAAAACACAGAGCAAGTAATCAGACAAATCATTCAAGGTGCTCACTGTCGAGAGAGTAGATACAAGAAGTTAGAAAGTGGACTAGCTAGACTTAATTACTATCCTTAAATGCAGAATGCAATTCTAGTATGAATAGACAGTAGAACTGGAGGAGAGATGTGGTTAGAAGACTAGGAGGGCGTAGGAAGTCTTGACAGATTCAGTTTTGACTGTAAATATTTACCTTGCCAATAAAATTCCTCTATTTACCAAAAAAAAAAAAAAAAAAAAAAAAAAAAACTTCTCATTGATCATAAGATTTTTCCTAATTTATAATTAACTATCTAATTTTATAGCTAAAGTGCTAGTTTTTTTTTTTTTTTTTTTTTGTGCTTGAAAATTTTAATCTCAAACGCTAAAACATGAAATTTAACAACTGTAATATGAAATTGATTCAAAAAGCTTGGGCTTCATATTTCATTGATTATTTTTAAAGTCTCATGCTGTATATATAGTTTCCAACCCTTTTTTGTAGACGTAATTATGCTCCTTCTACCCAAATAATTATTTTAAAACTTATTGCAGTTATACAACTATAAGAATTTAAAAAATGGATTATTCATCTCAACCTCTAAATAGTAAAAGCGAGATGTGCTCATTTTAGCCTAAATATTGTTATTAATAAAATGATTATAAGAACAACAGAAAATGTTAACGTAACACTAGAATTTAGGATTTGTCATATTGATATTACATTAACACTTACGGGGAAAAAAATATTACATTAACACTTACGGAGAAAAAAATATTACATTAACACTAGAATTTAGGATTTCTTATTTAGATATAAAATAGTTTAAATTTTTAGTCTAACTATTAATATAATACCTAACAATTTTAGGGGAGAGAACTGTTATGAAATATTGTTCCCATAATTAAGTTATAAACGGGAAAATTTGGAATATATAGATTTTTTATTATTTAAACAAGTTTAATTACAAATATCGAAATAAGGGAGGTTAGTGTAAATATCTCAAACCATAAGGGAACTAAGTGTTATCAAGAAAAAACTAGAAGGGAGGTCTTTGAAATTATTCTATAAATTTATTATTGAAAAAAAATTAATGTGATATGGCATCCCAACTAGGAGAGAAGAAGGGTTTGGTAATGTTTAGTATTTTTTGAGGAAAATGGAGATAGTTGAGTGATATTCTAGTCCTAAAAGAAACAAAAGTAACATTAGGGGGCATTTGCCAAAAGATGAATAACCTTTTAGGGAATTAACTCGGAAAAATACCAATTGAAGTGGAGGGTTTCTTCAAACAAAAAGGGGTTGGGTCAACTATTCAATCAAATGATATTGAGCATTTGTGTCAGAAAATTCGAGTAAGTTCCCTAAAAGGTCACCCATGTATTGAGAATTGCATATAAATATCTCTTTTGTTTCTTTTAGGACCAGAATATCATCCAACCATCACTATTTTCCTCAGAATATAATACTAAACACACAAAACTCACCTTCTCTCCTAGTTGACATTCCATGTCGCGTCACATAAAATTCTATTTTTTAATAATAAATTTATTTAATTCATTAAATCCATTTAACTCAACCCAACCCAAACCAATTTAACCAACTAACTCATGTCTTATACCCATTTAACATGGTCAGGAAACATCAAAGAGCGTAACTTTTATACCCGATTTTGATTTTTTTTGCATTTTGCATGCTTAACGTATACTCCCTTTTATGATTTGCATTCTATCCTATTTCTTTTTAACCATATGCACTCTAATCTCTGTATTAATTTTCTCTATATTTTTTAGTGATATGCACTGTAATCTCTATATTGGTCCATTTATATTCGAGGAAATGTTATATTTCACAATTAGGTCCATTTCATTCTATAAAAATTTCAATATTTTTGGTAAATTAGTTCTTTAAATATAAATGTTCTACCGATCTTCAACTAAGAGAAATCGACCCAAATGAAACTATCTACATTCATTCTCTCTATTAGGTCATATATATATATATATATATATATATATATATATATATATATATATATATATATATATATATATATATATATATATATATATATATATATATATATATATATATATATATATATATATATATTATCTTTTATCTTTTACAATTGGGTCCATTTTACTCCATGAAAGTTTCATCTTATAGGTAAATGAGTTCTTTAGAGGCAAAAGACATAGATTGCCCCCTAAACTATACCTCAAATGTCGATATCATACTTAAACTTTACTAGTGATCTATTACACACCTAATTTATTAAAAAGTGATATTAACTACCCCCTTCAAACTGATGACCAGTTGCACAATGGGAAGTGTAACACACTCTCTCGCCACATCAGCGCCACCTTGGAAATTTCCTAAATTTTAATTTTATATTCATTTCCTTTTCTTTATTCATTTGATTTTCTTTTTATTAATTATATTTATACTAATTAATCCCTAATTAACCATTAAAATCCTCCAATAATTATATCTTCTTCATCACTACCACCCCATCTCACCGGAACCACCAATCCGCCACCTCCATCTCCACTAGTTTCACCGCCCCCAGTTTCACCACCACCAATCCTCCAATCCACCACCTTCTTCTTCATTAGCACAAAGCCGCCCGCCCACCCCCCCCCCCCCCCCCCCCCGGAAACCCCCTTCTTCTTCTTCTTCTTCTTCTTCTTTTTTTCTCCACCCTCACGCCAACCCCACCTCCGTAACCCTTCTTCTTCGTCACCCCTTTTCTTCGGAACCAACATATCCACCACAATTTTATGCTTCTTTTTAAATTTTTTTTCCTAGACAAACTAATAATCACCATTTCCAAAAAAAAAAAAAAAAAAAAAAAAAAAAAAAAAAAAAGAAGCTAAGTTTACTTATGTTCCCGGTGCCGGAACAGAACTTCCGGCGAAGCAACAACAAAACAAAAAAGGGTACTTGATTTTGTAATTCATTGATTTTTTGGGGACGAGAAAAAACAGAAGAAAGTCTCCATTCTCCATTTTTTTCCCCTTTCTTTCTAGCTAGCTCGACTTGTTTGAGGAAAAAAAAAAAAAGAGAGAAAAATAAAATGAAAGAATTTGAAGCTAATAAGAATGGTGAAAGAACGAGGAGTACGAGAAAGTGGGAGGGATGGGGATGAAGAAGTACAAGGGGGCTCACTTGTTATAGAGTGAAATAATCAAGTAAAAATAAGAGGTGGAAGTGGAAGAAAACAAGGCATGGGGTGGGGGTTTACAAAAAATTAAATTTTACAATTAAAAAAAAAGGAAAAATAAAAAACGCGCCTCTTTTTATTTTTATTTTTTATATATTGTGTCACATCAGCTTGAAGATCACTTTTTAATATATTAGGTGTGTAATAAGTCACTAGTAAAATTTAAGTGTGATTTCGATATTTAGGGTATAATTTAAGGGTCAATTTATGTCTTTTGCCTTCTTTAAAACTAAGGTTCTAAAAATCTTCAATAAAAGAAAAAGATCCAAATGAAACTAAAGATACATTGAGTTAGAGAGAAATGAAAACGTACCAAAAATTATCTTTTAATAGGTAAATTAGTTCTTTAAAACAGAAAAATCTAACCTCTAACGGAATTTAAAAAAAAAATAAAAAAAAATGACCCAACTGAAACAAAAGGTACATCGATTTTAGAGAGAAATGAGAAGATACCAAAATGGGTATTTGAGTTCAGAAATAACATATATTAGGATGCATATCGCTTAAAAAAAGAAAAAAAAGGATATGGTGCAAATCATGAAAGGGAGAATACGTTAATGATGCAAAATGTCAAAAATCTAAAATCGGGCGTAAAAGTTACGTTTCTTTGATGTTTTCTAACCATGTTAAGAGCCTGTTTAGATTGACTTATTTTAAGTGTTTTTAAGCCAAAATAGCTTTTAAGCACTTTTGTAGTGTTTGGGTAAAATAAAATAGGGAAAAGGACACAAATGGCCGCTGGGCCATAAATAATTCCACACGCTGGCCCATCTATTCCCAAACCCAAAAATTAGCTCATAAACTATTTCCATCCGCTAGCCAAAATCTGTAGCAAGTCTTTTGTGGCGACTAAAAGATTTAAAAAGTTGCCACTAAAAGCCCAGGTACTTTGAAAAAAAAAAAAACAGACTTTTTGTGGTGACTTAAAGAGCTGCTACAGAAAAATTAGGCTTTTTAGTGGCAGTTAAAAAAGTTGCCACTAAGGTTAAACATCCCAAAACATGTATAATATGTTTACATTTAGTAAGAAATATCTCAAAAATCTCTAAGGTGATTTTTGTATATAATATGTATCAGTACCTATCTCTAATGTATAGAAACTATATAAAATATGAATCACTAAGGTATGTATCATTTTTGTATATAATATGTATCATTTGTGCATATAATGTATATTATAGAATAGAAAATTGTATCGTTTTTGTATATAATATGTATCATTTTTGTATAGAAAGTGTATATATAATTTCAACATGTGTATATAAACTGTATCAGTCTTGTATAGAAAGTGTATCATACGTATAAAAAATGTATCATAGAAATCATATCATTGTGGTATATAATATGTATCACTATTGTATATGTAAAAAAAATTATATATATATATATATATATATATATATATCATATAATTATTGTGTAATATGTGTATAATAAATGTATAATTAACATATAATTTATGTATAATAAATATATAATAAATTCCAGCATATGTATACAAATTGTATCATTCTTGTATATAAAGTGTATAATTAATTCCAGCATATGTATATAAACAAACTGTATCATTTTTGTATATAAAGTGTATATATAATTTCAACATATGTATATAAAAATGTATCATTCTTGTATATACTTACTAAATATACACATATTATACATATTTTGGGATATTGCTTACTAAATACACACATATTATACATGTTTTAGGATATTTAATCTTTAGTGACGACTTTTTTAATTGCCGCTAAAAAGCCTGATTTTTCTGTAGCAGTCACAAAAAGTCTTTTTTTTTTTAAGAGCCTGGACTGTTGGGCCGGCCAGCCTTGACATTATTTTGGGCCGGCCGGCGATTTTTTGGCATTAATTTGGGCCGACCGGGCTCCTGGTGGAATTAAGCCCAAACAGTGATCAAATGTGACATTAGTTTGGCTGAGTGGACACATAGTGTCCTTTTCCCAATAAAGGAAAAGTGCTTTTAAGCATTTATTTTTAAGCCAAACTGACAAAAATAAGTCAAAAATTATATGCTAGAATTTCTAACTTATAGCTTTATAAGCCCATCCGAACGGGCTCTAAATGCGTATAAGACATGAGTTGGTTGGTTAAATAGGTTTGGGTTGGGTTGAGTTAAATGGATTTTATGCGACATGATATGTCAACTAGGAGAGAAGGTGTATTTTGTGTGATTAGTAAATTATGAGGAAATAATAATAGTTGGGTGATATTATAGCCCTAAAAGAAACAAAAGTGATATTTATAGGCAATTCTCAATACAAGAATAATCTTTTAGAGAATTTATTCTAAAAAAAATTAATTTAATATGTACAAATAATTTACTCAGAATCTAATAAGTAAATGAATTGTTATTAAGAACTCATAAATTAACTATTCTGGCTCCGCCTCTAACGCTACCGCCCTTTATTGGATGTCAATTCTTAATCTGATGGTTCATTAAGATTTGAGGCCAAGAGATGTTTTACGTTGTAGTAAATTTATATTTTCTTTCATTTACTCTATGTTCTGTTCGTTTATGGCGCAAGTAAATGCTCATTTCAATTCAGATAAGGTGTACAATTTTACTTTGCTATATATTTTCTGGTCGTAGTGGTAAAAAAATTGTCATACATGTCTCTAATTTTTATTTTATACTTCTTTTTTCTCCGTCCCATTTTATACGAAGGCGTTTGACTGGGCACGAAATTTAAGAAATAAAGGAAGACTTTTAAAATTTATGGTGTAAAACAAATCATAGAAATTTGTGTAGCTAAAAATTATTTTAGTAATGGTAAGAAGGTAAATTTAAAGTTGAATTGTTACTAAATATAGGAACGTGTCTTTTTTTTTTTTTAGTGACTAAAAAAGAAAGAGTGTCGTACTATAAATAGAGGCGAAGCCAGGATTTGAAGTTTGTGGGTTCGGGATCTTAATTTTTTAAAGTTATTGGATTCTAAATTAATAATTTGTACATATTTAACAAAAAATTTAATATAAATATATGATTCGAACCAAAACTATTGAGTTCGGTTGAATTCACACCCGAAGGGCTAACTCCGCCGCTGACTATAAATTGGGAAGAATAGGTTTCCGGAAATTAAGCAGTTAAGGAATCAAGAATAGCGACGTCATAAAGTATGGATTGGCACATAGGCCTGCATTGCATTAATTATTACTATAACTTTTACATAGGGTCTAAGGCCCTGCAATATTACATAATTGTCATAGTTTTATTAGAGATCTAGCTAGCAATGCATGACATGACGATCACGCTTCGGCCTTTCCATTTGTATCATCCAGTTTGAACTCAAAGAAAAATGCTTCCTCGATAAATGGTTCGTCTGAGAGAACCAAACGATAATATTCACCTTGGCGGACGACGCTAAGGTTTCTGCCAATACCACCAGCAAAGAAAAAAGAGCTTATACTGCCTCTCACCTTGAGCAGAAATTTGGAACCAACTGCTTGGATCGAGGAGATCTCTCACCTTTGCACCTGTGCTTATACCATAGTTGTCGACCTTCCACACGGTTAGGTTACGACAAAACTCAAGATAGAACTGGATGTTTAGCGGAGATAGACCGGAGTTATGAAGTACCTACTTCTTTTGTTGAGGGGATTACCATTGGTATGGAGTACATTAACTCTCGGTAGCTGGTTCGGAGTATCAGTGTTGCAAGTTGCAAAGGCTGACAATGGAAGGAATACTGCAAGGGAAACAAAGAGTAGTATGCGGGTCTTCATCTTTAGGGACTTGATTTGTTGTGATGATTTATCCTTCTTCCTAACCTCTTCAATTTATAGACAACATTATTTGCTCTAATAATGTGTGAACCACGTTTAATTTGTTTGCTTACATCATTATTGGATGAGGCTCGTCTTATGTATTGGATCCCTCCAGTTGGTGACATCTGTCCCTTTCTTAATCTAATGGCTAGTATTTATTTAGTTAAACTAACCCCACAAATCATGGTTAAACCCCCAAATTGCTAATCTGATTTATCTTTTTCATATTTGCACCATCAAATATGGCGAAAATCTTGCGGCATCCGAAAATATTGCCGGATTTATTTACCATCTCTATATCTTGCTGCTCCAAATCAAAAAACAAAGATTAAAGTCATTTTCATGATTTTAGAACCTGAATTTTTCATAGTTCCGGTAACTCTTATTATATAAGTATTGGTCTTTAATTCCTCAAACTGCAGTTCATATATATATATATATATATATATATATATATATATATATATATATATATATATATATATATATATTATGAAAAACTAAGTGCTAAGTGTGTGTGCACATGAAGAGAAAATAAGTCAATACCTCTATGTCTCTGTAATTCTTTTTGCAGAAATTGTTCCATATTTGTTTTTTCTTACTAGTAAATTTTTGTTAGGTAGAAATGAAAAAGTTAAAAAATGAAAATGTCCTTTCATTGGAATTTTTTCTTAGAAGTAGTGATGGAGATTTTTTTATTTTTTTTTTCAACGTTTTTTATGGAGTAGATATTTTGACCTTTATGTCCACCATTAGACACTTCCACATATTTTAACCAACTGACATTCTTTTTCACAAGGGAGTAAAATGTTCAACTTGCCCAAACCGGAAATGGTAAAACTGGAACAGTTAAAAGCAAGATGCATTACTTTCGCCTGGAATCAGTTGTATTATATTGACAACAATAGTCAAATCTTCTCTTAGACTAGAATTACATTTGAGTAACAAGAATTGGCAAGATTTGCATATAACAGTATGTGAGAAACTCACAAAATTAGCTTCACCCTTTAACTCGCTAACTTTAAGGCAATTCAACAGGTTCAATTCTCCAAATGTCTCTTGTATATTGATGAATTGTCTGACCATTGCCAAACTTGAATGATCCAACTGTGTTAAAGATCAACATTTTGGTCCATTTCTGCATTTATTTCAAAGATAGATGTTTTAAAAATAATACCAACCGATACACAAGTTCTCGACAAAACATTTAATCCTAATCATAGGACACTTGATAGATCGCAAATAAACATCATAATCTATCATATGTGTTAAATTAGAAGCATAGGCAGCTAAGGGTGCTTATCGGGCGGTTCAATTGGATATTTTCGCTGAACGGTTTGGCTCAACGGTTATCGGTTTCTAATCTGCTAACATACACTATAACATAAAGAAACTCGATAACTCCAAAGCAGAAATGAACTGAACAAACTCTGAATCCAACCGCACAGCAAAACCTGGCCATGCACTTATATCAATTTAGGGCTATATACTTAAGCCAGTTAGCTATGGGACATTTCATATTTTTAAACAGTTAATTGCCTGAAGCTTCCAATACTATCATTTCTCATAAATGATACACGGAAAGCGACATTACCAATTATAGCTAAACTGCCTGAACATAGACTTTACAAGGAAACACAAAAGCGCTGCATATCAAGCATTTGCGCTTGGACCACTGATCACGCCAGGGAAATCAGCAGTACTAACAACAATCCAATGATGGTTTTGATAACCATAAAAATTAATACTATGGGAAGAAAAAAAAAATGATTCACAGAAACCATTCTATTGAATCTCTGATGAAGTATCAAATATAGTACCACTGTAACTGCTATAAATCAAGCATTTGCGCTTGGACCACTGATCACGCCAGGGAAATCAGCAGTACTAACAACAATCCAATGATGGTTTTGATAACCATAAAAATTAATACTATGGGAAGAAAAAAAAATGATTCACAGAAACCATTCTATTGAATCTCTGATGAAGTATCAAATATAGTACCACTGTAACTGCTACAAACCAGTTCATTAGATATTTGGATCAACTTCCTTTTCTTTAATTTGACACCTATTAATTTTAACCAGAGAAACGAAAAACAGGGCGTAAGGCTTCAGTAATATATACCATGGTTTTGAGATGAAGACAAGTCATCATCACCATGGAATCTCCGCCTTTTCGAAATTGTCATAATTAATGTTGAGAATACTTGTTTAACTCATGAAATGGAACATCCTGCAATTAGTTTAAAAAAACACATATATCGAGATGAGTAGCATTACTTATTAAAAAAAAAAAAAAAAAGATGAGACACAAACTTTGCTTACTAACTCTTAAGAGTTGAGTCAGACTTCCGTGGGATGATCTTTGAGATAATTGTGAAGGGCACCATGAAGAAAAGCTTCCTTCTGCCACTCCCTATTATTTAAAGGACAAATATAAGTTTTCACGTTGTACTCCATAAACAAGAGAAAATTTAGATGTCATTTGATACCATAGTCATTAATGCATTTGATAATGGTGGATCTGGAACTTGAAGAGATGGAAAGTTATCTAACTGCTGGTCTGTTTGGCTAAGAGGAAATTTTGGCAATGAAGTCTTAACTTTTCTCTGGGCCTTTTCCACAAAACTCTTTGGCCGAGTATTAGAGCGACGAATCAGTTGCTTCCTTTTTAACCCAGTCACCTTGGTGACATTTGTATTATCAACAAATAATGTTTGACTCGGTTTATTTTGGATATTATTGCTTGGAGTCGGCTCTTCATGTGATTGATTTCTCTTCTTTACATCATTTAACTTTACAATTATCTCGTTCACACTTTGCAGCCAATTCATGCCCTTCTCTGGATTCAGAAGCTTCACTTGAAATTTGAACAAAAGTTCGGCATAAAAGTCTATACCTCGCAAGAACTTCAACTTTCGGATCAGAGTCATTTGCTGCTAGATTGACATCCATCTCATGCATGTTTATAACATCTTTTGTCCACCTCTTTAGCATATAATGCGTAGGAATCATATCCTTTACATTCAGTATATCAAGGATCTTTAAAGCATGTCTGCATAGTATACCCATAAACTCAAACATTTTACAGCTGCAAGAAACTTGAGTTACCGATTGCTTGAAAATTATTGCATGCTCCTTAGCACTTCCATAAGTTCTAGCATTGTATGTACACAATTCTCCTTCATCATGAAAGTTCTTTACGGAAACAATTAATGACCTTTCCCATTCATTTTGGAACATGTCAAATATAGTTGGGGTGTATACGTCCCTAGAATGAATCAATAAAGAAAGTTTAACCTTTAAAATAGGTACTCTTTGAGTCATATCATCATTTGACTTATTCTCATTGGTGCGCTTATCATCAACTGGTCTTTGAAAATGCTTAAAAAATTAAACAATATCCAAATTAGATTTCAAATATCCCCTTAAATATCCATTAAAACTCTCACTTAATTGTGTGCTTCGCATACCTGCTGAAAATGTATTTCTTCCATATGGCATCGACTATTTCTCCCTTATAGTAAACATAGTTTTCAACCAACTATTATCTTCATGATCATATTTCTCAAGCATATCCTGCCATGCACTTAAAAAATCATCCTCATACTCATAATCGTAAAACAGTTTACTAAAATGCCTCGGAAATAATGAATTTGCTCTAAAGATATGATTAAGATGTTTAAAAGCATTTTTTTTTCAAGTGCCATATACATAGGCGATAATATGTATCTGGCATTACTGATGAGACAGTAGAAGCTATTAGAAGATCTTGATCTGTCATGAATGTTTTTCTTTTATCTGCAGACATAATACTAAAGAATGCATTAAAAAGCCATTCAAACGCTTCAGTTGATTCTTCATGTAGGAGCGCTGCACCAAATATAACCATTTCCCGATGATTATTCAAACCAAAAACAATGCCAAGGGACGATACTCTTTATTTGTCCTATATGTTGTGTCAAAGGACACAACATCTCCATATATCTTAAAATCTCTTATCATCTTTGCATTAGCCTAGGATACATTAGTTATCAAACTATCATCTAAGTCAAAGAAAATCGAAAAGCCGGATCTTCAAGTGTTCTTTTCTAAAAATAATTCACCAAGCTACGAATCACTCCATGTTTCAAATATTCTTGTCTTTTATCCTTGAGATAATTTTTGTGATCTCTCTTTGTGTAGCCTATAAAAGATTGTCCTCCAGCTTGACGAGCAGCAGAGTCAAATGAAGCTTTGTGACGTATTCCTGAATCATCTAATAAGTCAAGTTCATATGCTTAAGCAATTTTTATCTTTCTTTGAGATGGTAGCAGATGAGCTAAAGAAGAATCAACAAGGGGATAGTTGTGTCTCTCTTCAAATGAAGCGATGCGAAACATTCCATTCGATTGACGATTAGTAGTAATATGAGCTAAGCACCCTGTCCTAGTTTTCTTTCTATGCTTTTGAATCGTCGAATCTCATTTGTCCGTGCTTCTATAACCTTCTTTATAACATGTAAATTTTGATGAAGTCACATAACCATGAACTCTGTTTTTATTAGCATATTCTTTTCTAATACTAAAGCCAACTAAAGCTGCGTATTCATTATGGCTGTCATATGCATGCTTATCGGAATCAAATTCCATCCCAAGTTTTATTGGCACATTACATCCAGCTTGAGACTCAGTTGATGTGATATCCATAAATCTACATTACAAAAAGTATAAATAAGATATTGAATGGAGTTCTAAACTATTGACTTTCTAACACAAGAATGTTATATATCATATTTCCCTTAACTATTGAAGTATCAAATGAATAAAGAAAAGTCATTGAAAGACTTCCGCTCTAACAATGAAGTTCACTGATCAACATAGTCCTAACCAAAGGCTCTGTTAGTATCACATCCTAAAAATTAGTGAACTTCATTATTTTCATAAGGTTAACAAGCAAATAAACTATGTGCGAAACAAGTTGTAACCTTTATTCGATTAGTTATTTGTGCTTTAAGTATCTTAACTTCTCACTATTTTAAATATCCATTTTTACTTAAAATTCTCAAACAACCAAATTGAGACATTTTATCAAACACATTGTAGACATTTATTCACATTGTTTGTTTCGCACAAGAACTACAAAAAAGATATTTGGTCTCAAAATAACAAACATACTGCAAGAATGAAGAAGAATCTGTTTTGGTATTGTCAATTAATCTCTAGAAAAACTTTTGCTCATCAACTGATATTTTGTTTTCATACGATCTTTGATTGTTGTTGTACCATCTAGATGATTGAATCTTCTGTTGTTGTTGATTGGGTCGTTTCTCTATGATTTCCATGGTAAGAAAATACTTTTCCAGCCAAAAGATTTTCCAGCAATATTTTTCGAATGCTGCAAGATTTTCACCATATTTGATGGTGCAAATATGGAAAAGATAAATCAGATTAGCAATTAGGGGGTTTAACCATGGTTTTTGGGGTTGGTTTTTCTAAATGTCACGACCCATTTTGACATGAGTCGTGCAGGCACTTACCTTTCCCACCTCGGTAAGCAAATCCTCAACCCAACGATAAGTAAAGATATGAATAATATTTCAAGAAAGCAGAAAAGAATAATTACGTAAGTCTCATAATAATATATAATATAAATAGTGCGGAATAAGGAATACCGCTAGGGTCTGATATAAGTCATACAAGAGCATCTACGAAAATATACAAGTCTAGAATAATAATACATAAATCTGTCTATGTCTCAGAATGGAAATAATAAGACATAAATAGGAAGAGTCTTCAAGGCAGCGAACGTCTCCTGCTCACCCTGGAAACTCGGTGCTAATGCTGAAGCGACTGTCAGCCACGGGAGACGGAGGATGAACCAACCTAATACTCTACATTCATAAAAGAATGCAGCAGGTGCAAATCAGTACAAAACCACAGTACTACAAGGTATCATAGGCCGACTAAATATAACAAACATAATTTAGACAATAAAGCAAGATAGACAAATAAACCAACAAGTATAAGTCAAACATAATCAAACCAAGTACACGTCACAACCTAAGTAGAGCATCTAATCCCCAATGTGCCAAGTCTCAATATGTCCAATCTAAAATCAACATCACGAGTTACAACATCAATCATCTCAAAGTAAGCCGCGAATGCAATAATGTATGAATGCAATGCAATGCCATGCAAATGCTCTGTACATATGTACTCCGGACGGAAATATCGACATCTCGGTAGCATAACCCAAGGTGACTCGCGAAGTCTAAGTGTCATTCGTTCTGGATCTTTGCCTAACAGGCAGACGAGACCCAGATCTTTGCCCAAGGGGGTTCACACCGACACCACCTTGGGGGACCCGCGGAGTCCATGCACCCACTCAATCCACGATTTCGGGACTAACATTGGATATCAAACTCTCACATCACTCTCATTTAAAAACCGAGCCAAGCTCATCACAATGTTTCACCAAGTACCAACAGTGTCTCAACAGTATGTCATGAAGAATGAGAATGAGTGAAATGCATGTGTCAACATCAAGAATCAGCTTAATATCATAAGAACTAACATGGGTACGCCAACAATATATCAATTTGATAAGTACCAATATGGGTACGCCAACAATATATCAATGTCACAAGTACCAACATAGGTACGCCAACAATATCATCAACAATTACACAAGTCATATAGAAATCTATGCGCGTGTCAAGGTCAAAGTAAAGTAACACCATATCACAATCAGGATGTAACAACAGTTCGCGATATCTATTAACAACACATGTCATCAAGCCAACACAACAGATCAATCAAGTCACAATACAACGGGGTGGCAAGTTCCAATCACGTAACAGGGCCCAATCTAAGACAATATCCAACCCAACTTCATACCCGAAGGTTTTCATGCTTTTTCCGACAATATAATCTAAATATATGCTTCGCTATATGAAGTCTCACTAATGATAACTATAACCTACCTAGATGGCCGAACAGTAAACACTAATAATCACACTTTTGCCTTGCCCTTCCACTGAGCCTCAGAACCAAAGAAGTCTAGGCATATTCGAAATCTAGATTAGAAATTGTGAAGAACGATACTAATATCCCTATCATTCAATTTAGGTCAAATCCGACCCTAGCATTTGGGAAAACGGGGCCCACAAGGTCAAAACGGGAAATTCGGGAGCAAAACATCAAATTAAGTACTAGGTGATCATAATCCAATAACTAATTGCTGATTTAACTCATGGATTCACCTAATTTCGAAATTGAAGCAAAACCCCCAATTTTGGGTATAAACCCTAATTCTTTGATTCAGAAATTCAACACTAATAATGGAAGATAATTGATTAACAACCTTGGATTCATCAAAATCCAGCATAAACTCCATCAATTTTATCATTAACAAGCCTAGATAGAACTTTCATAAACTCCACTTTATCTCCCATTACTAAGGAATTACTAAGGGAAAAAGACATCTGTGATGATTAGGAACAAGGAATTAGTAAAGGGATTAGCAAGACTTACTACCAAGAGCTTTCTCCAATAATCTTCTAAAACGGTCCCCAAGAGCTTAATTTTCGAAATGGGCATAAATGATAGACTAAGGGATTACTTAATACACAGTTAATGAAATAACAGGCCCGATACCGCCACAGCGGCATCGGGACTACCATGGAGGCACCGCCCCGACGGTCTAGGCAAAATACAATAGGCTGCCCCAGCGGTCATTCCACTTCTACGGCGGTGCCGCTGGGACGGCACAGGCGGACCCCAGAGACCAGATTTTTGATATTTTTCTAAGTCTCAACCGAAATCCCGAACCACTCCCGAGCTAATCTGCTCACAAACCACATACATAGACCCACATAAAAACACGCTATGAACGTACTCGTGGCCTCAGAATTTCCAACGGAGGTCTCGTTGATCGAGTCAACCACTGATACCTCATTTCCAATTTCCAATCCAAGTCCCACAATGCATCCGAGTGCATTGGGAGCTAAATCAAATATACATACAAATTCTAAATGACCATCCGGACCTTTCGGAATCGACGGATTTCTGAAAAAGGTATGTTTACCTAAAAATCAACTTTGGGTCAACTCTTTTTTGCTTAAAGCTCATATTTCACAAAAAGTCACCCGAATCAAGTCTAGACACCTCGGGAAGCATGCCAACGGTCCACTCAGGTCAGAAGTGAGCTAACCAATGCTCGAAAAAGGCAAAAATGCCGAAAAGACTATAACGACCAAACGTCATTACATCAGATACCAATTGAACCATCGCTCGTCCTCGAGCGAATAAGAGAAAAGGAGCAGAAAGTACTTGAATCAGTGAACAACTGGGATATCTGCTGCGCATATCGGACTCGATCTCCCAAGTAGCCTCCTCAACAGGGCGGTGCTTCCATTGCACCTTTACAGAAGTAATCTTTTTCGACCTCAACTTTCTAACCTGCCTATCCAAGATCGCAATAGGCTCCCCCTCATTAGTCAAATTCTCATCAAGTAATATTGAATCCCAACGAACAATGTTGGTACCGTCGGCGTGGTACTTCTTAAACAACAAAACATGAAATACCGGATGAACTCTCGCCAAGACTTGCGGCAATGCCAACTCATAAGCTACATCACCCACACGGTCAACAATCTAGAATGGACCAATATACCTGGGGCTCAACTTGCCCCTCTTACCAAACTTCATAACACCCTTCATGGGTGAAACATTCAATAGAACCTGGTCACCAACCGGAAACAATAAATCTCAGGCCGTCTTTTGTCGACTCTGAGCTGCCAAAAGATTGGCCTGAATAACTCTCACTCTCTCAACAGATTCATACCCCAAGGTTGAGCCTCGAATCCATCAAACCAACCAACCAGAAATCTACATCTCCTCCCATACAAAGCCTCAAAAGGTGCCATGCGAATACTAGAATAATAACTGTTATTATACGCAAACTCTACCAATGGTAAGTGCTGATCCCAATGACCACCAAAATCAATAACACATGCTCTTAACATGTCCTCGAGCACCTGGATAGTCCTCTCGGACTGGCCATCGGTCTGGAGATGAAAAGATATACTAAGATCTAATTGGGTACCCAACTCCTCATGAAACGCCCTCCAGAATCGGGAAGTGAAGATAGTACCCCGATCAGATACAACAGAAATAGGGACCCCATGCAATCTCATAATATCCTGAATGTACAACTTGGCTAACTTCTCTGCGGTATAGGAAACTTGAACTGGAACAAAGTGATCGGACTTAGTCAACCGATCAACTATCACACAAATATAGGCAAACTTGCCCAGGGTCTTTGGAAGACCTATAACAAAATCTATGGTAATCCTCTCCCACTTCTACTCGGGAATGTGCATCCTCTGAAGCACACCACCGGGTTGTTGGTGCTCATACTTTACCTGTTGACAATTACCACACTTAGCCACAAAATCATATATATCTCTCTTCATCCGATGCCACCAATAGTCTTTGTCTCAAATCACGGTACATCTTAGTCGCCTTCGGATAAATGGAATAACGAGAGTTGTGAGCCTCAGACAAGATCAACTGAATCAAATCACCAATACGAGGAAGGCACACGGGTCCTCTAATCCTAAAAATGCCCTCAGAATCAATCACGGTCTCTTTGGCCTCACCCCTCAAAACTCTATCTCGAATCTCGCTTGGCGAGCATCCTCGAGGCGGTGAGTCCGATCGATCAATAAAGATGACCTCGCCTCTACACAAGCTAAAATCCTGCCTGGGCTGAAATATCAAAGCGAACGAAACTGTTGGCCAGAGTCTGAACCTCCATAGCCAATGGACGCTCGAAAACGATCAATCGAGCCAAACTCCCCATACTCACTGCCTTGCGACTCAAGGCATCAACCACCACATTGGCCTTCCTAGAATGGTACAGAATAGAAATGTCATAGTCCTTCAGGAGCTCCATCCATCGGCGCTGCCTGGAATTAAGATCTCTCTAGGTAAACACATGCTTAAGACTACGGTGATCGGTGAAAACCTCACAATGAACACTGTACAAATAATTCCTCTAAATATTCAAAGTGAAGACCACGGCCAATAAATCCAAATCATGGGTAGGGTAATTCTTCTCATGAATCTTCAACTGACGGGAAGCATAAGCTGTGACTCTACCTTTCTGCATCAACATAGCACCCAAACCCATACGAGAGGCATCATAATAGACAGCAAAATCTTTACCCCCCACGGATAATGCTAAAATCAGGGTTGAATTCAAAAGAAGCTTGAGCTTTTGAAAGCTCTCCTCACAATCATCTGACCACTAGAAGGGAACATCCTTCTGAGTTAATCTGGTCAAAGATGAAGCAATAGTTACAAAACCCTTCAGGAAGCGAAGGTAATAGCTAGCCAAACCCATAAAACAACGAATCTCAGTAACAGTAGCGGGCCTCGCCCAACCTCTCACAGCCTCAATCTTTTGTGGGTCAACCATAATCCCATCCTTAGACACAGCATGGCCCAAGAATGCCACAAACTCCAACCAGAACTCACACTTACAAAATTTAGCAAACAAGCTATGCTTCTTTAATAACCCAAGAACAGAACGAAGATGACTCTCATGCTCCTCTTTACTCATGGAATACACCAAGATATCATCAATAAATGCAATCACGAAGGAATCAAGGAATGGACTAAAGATGCCATTCATCAAAGTCATAAATACAGTCAGGGCATTGGTAAGCCCAAAAGACATCACCAGAAAATCATCGTTTCAATATCTCATCCGAAAGGTTGTCTTCAGAATATCCTCCGCCCTGATCTTCAACTGTTGGTAGCCTGAACGCAAATCAATATTTAAAAACACCGAAGCACCCTGAAGCTGGTCAAACAGATCATCAATACAAGGCATAGGGCACTTGTTTCGAATAGTAACCTTGCTCAGCTGGCGATAATCGATGCACATCCTCATGGTTCCATATTTCTTCTTCACACATAACACCGGAGCACCCCAAGGGGAGACACTTAGTCTAATGAACCCTTTGTTCAATAAATCCTGTAACTGCTCCTTAAGTTCCCTCAACTTGGCAGGTGCCATCCGATATGGCGGAATAGAAATTGGGCTAGTGCCCTGATCCAAATGAATAGAGAAATCAATGTCGCTATCGGGTGGCATACCTAGTATATCTGTCAGGAATACCTCTGCAAACTCGCTCACAATAGGGATGGACTCAAGGGGTGGAGATGCAACAGTCGTGTCACGAACATGAGCCTGTCACGACCCATTTTGCTTAGGCCGTGCGAGCACTTACCTTTCCACCTTGATAAGCGAACCATTTATCCCAACAATGAACTAATACATACATTGAATTAAATAGCGAAAATCAATAAATACATAAGTCTCACGATATCTATAGATAGATAGTAGAAAAAAATACGGAAGACAGTAAATACCCTCAGGGTCTAGTCTGAATAATACAAGAGCATCTAGGGAGAATAATACAATCTGGGAGTACTAATACATAATGTCTATGTCTTTGAAATAAAGCAAGACATGAAAAATAAGAGAGTCTTCAAGGTCAGTGGACGCCATGCTCACCTTGAAAAAATCGAGTAGAAGCTGAAGAGTCGATCAGCCATGGGTCAGAGAAGTAGATCCAGCCTGGTACTCTGCATTCATAAAAGAATGCAGCAAGTGCAGGTCAATACAAACCATCGTACTGGTAGGCATCATCAGTCGACTAAGCATAGTTAACACAATTCAGATAATAAAGCAGATAAACAATTAAACCAACCAAGCATGAGACAATATAATCATAACTGAGTACCCGTCATAACCTATGTAAGCATCTAAAACCTGAATATGCCAAGTCTGAGTATATCCGATCCAATCCAATCCAATCATCACAATTCGATCAACAAACATCTCAATCAAGTCATAATGCAATGCAGGGCAATGATGGAATGAATGAAATAGAATGTCATGCAAATGAGGTGTGCACATGTACTCCGAACGAAAATATCGACGCCTCGGTAGAACAACCTAGTGTGACTCGCGAAGTCTAAGTACCACCCGTCCCGGATCTTTGCCCAATAGACAAACGGGACTCTGGCTAATTTCTCACAGGGGGAGTCTCACCGGCACCACCCTGGGGGACCTGTGATGTCCATGCACTAACAACGATTCTGAGATAATATCGGAATCGGCCATACAATAACGATGCCGGAATAGCTTATCGGACATCGGCCATCTCACAGTCACTAAAGTAAAAGAGTCCATCAAATATCAGTTTTACACAATCAATGATTCTGGAATTTAACCTCGGACATCGGCCTTCTCACAATTGTTGACACCTAATTTTAGCTCGACGTGCTTAAAATTAACGTTTTGGGTGGCCCTGATTTGTTAAAGAGCACGAAATAGCATTTTTACACATTTTTGTATTTTTTGACAATTTATTGATGATTATCCTTATTTTAGGAATTTTATCAATTTATTGTCATTTTTAAGGATCATTATTTTTGCACATGTACAGCGTAATACTGCCATTTTGTGCAATTAATAATTGTCTATTTATTTTATCGCAGTACATTTTTATATCTTATACATTAATTTTTATATTTTATACTTATATTATTATTTATACATATATTAATTAACTATATTTTAGTACAATCCGTCGGTGCAGAGAAAATCGAAGCAATTAATTTTTAAACGTAGGGCAAAAATTCGATCAAGTCAAGGTCTCGTCACCTTTTACAAAGTTGACATTTAAGATGATGGGTTGGGTTCTTTATCTATTGGTTGATACAATTTTACACATTGGTTAAAAGGGTGAAAACCCCATTAAATAATAACCTAGAGATTAAAAGTAGCATCAAGGGGACAAAGGGGTACAACACTTTAATTTTTGAACAATAAAAGGGGCTAAAATGTAGTATATAGAAAAGGAAGAGGATTTTGCATTCAAGACCGAATTTTTTTTCTAGATTTGCCTTCCTTCTTCTAAACTTAATCATCTCTCATCCCTTCTCTCATTTTAAGCCACCAACTGCACCTCCACTGCCCGAGCTCGGCAACCACCATGAACTCGCACAGCCATCACACCCCTATTTCGTCTCCCTCTCTCTTCAAACACTTCTACTCCTCTTCTTTACTTCTCTCTTAGCTGCCAACTATCACCCTTATTGCTTCTTCTCCGACGAGCAACGATGGAGCTCTGGTGAACCGGAGAACCCATGAACCAAACGACACCAAAATAGCCCCCTTTTCGTCTTTGTCGCAAGCACACCACCAGCGTTTTCCACTGGTCACCAACACCCCAACCCTCTTTTCACTACCTTAACACTGCCAGAACCGATGCCGGTCGGAAAACCATTAAAACCTACTAGACCCCACCAGAAAATTCTCCCTAGAAATTGATTTTCCCTCTTGCTCCTATCTTCTTGCTCCTTCATGATGTTTTATTTGTTTTTCTCTTATTCTGGATTGAAATAAAAAAAAAGATCTGGTAGGTTGTTCATAAATGGTTTATTCCTATGAATCTTCGGTATTGCTTACGATTTACAGTACAGTGATGCCATGGAAACCCCTTTGTCAGGGTGTTTCTACTCTTGTTTATTTATTGACAATGTATTTGTTATGAGGTGTAGTTTTTGTTGCTTTGTTCAGCTTCATCACTATTGGCCATGATAGTTGTTATACCCCATTTAAACGGGTTAAACTAGGTACAACATATTGGAGATTCCTATTTTTTGCTTATTTTAAGGAGTCACCACCTAATTGATTTTAAGGTGAATTAGGGCACCTAATTATTAACTAAGGTAAAGCTAACTAAACCTTCATTAATGGTCTGCTTAATCAGTGTGATTCTAGGTAAGGGTTCTATATTATCCTAAAGGGAAGGGGTTAGGCATCCTTTAGAATCCGTTAACTACGGTTATCCGGTCAAACTTAAGTTAATTAATTAAGATTAAAGATGCCAGTGTAACATTTAAATTTGAAGAAAATGACTTGTAAATATTGCTAAGGTTTTAAAGGAAAGTATAATAAAATAATATTTATAAATACTGTTAAGGCTTTAAGTGGAAATGCAGTAATGCTATTTAAAATAGATTTGTAGAAGGTATAATGATTTGCATAAAAGAAAATGCTATTTAAAATAAAACCTGTAAATGTTGCCAAAGCGTTAAATGAAAAATAATGCTATTTAAAATAAAGCTTGCAAAAATGTAATAGTTTGCATATAAGTAATAGTTTTTAAGAGAAGACTTAGCAAACTGGACTTTAAATAAAATTATGCTATATAAACATGGCTATGTAGAAAACCTAGACTTATTTCTTATAAAATGGGATGCAAAAGGATATGAATTTTCTTTCTCTTTTACTAACTTTATTTGACTATATTCGGCTAAAAAAATGCATAGTTTGGATAAACCTTAAAAATGTTTACAAAATGTTCTCTAGTTCCTATTTGCATGTTAGTGGCATTTTAAAATTCCCAAGATAATAAAAATAAAATATGATTTCTTTATCTCAAAAATATGAATTTACGCTATTGAAAATCAATTATTCTAAAAGTAAATATTATAGATGCTATAAATAATTTTAATGTAAAAAGAAGAAAATGAAATTTATGGAACTAATTATTAGTTTTCCTTAAATTAACTACCCATTACTAAAACTAAACCCCACTAAATTCAACTATAATTCACCTAAGCTAAGAGATAAAATAAAACAAAGTGTTAGTCATACCAAGCTAATCAAAATATATAACAAATCAAAGTAGAGGGGAAAGAAGATCAAATGGGTCGGCCCATTTTAAGGCCAGTGCAATCTGTTGCTGCTGTGTGGGCTTTGGCCCAGAGAATTTCTATTTTTTGCTATCTTTGCTGTGGACAGAGTGCTGGACAGAGAATGACTCGGAAGATTTCGTTGGGCTTTTAGCCCAACTCCGAATGCGGAAGAAGCACGAATCCCTCGGACGCATATGCAGTGGTCATGCAAAAAAAAATGAAGGGAAAAGGAGGATTAGTATCCAATCAATGAATGAGGATAAACATGTGAAAATATATACTCAAAATAGCTCGATAGGTTATGTGCATACTATATACACTTAAGTATACAGTATACACATAACCATCACAACACACTTGCAAGGGACAGCCACAAAAAAAAAAATATATACAGAATCAACATCACATTCATATAGTTCCTATAGCCTAGTGAGGGCATTCCAATTCAGATCAATTCCCAGAACGAGTGCACTATCAGATTTTTCTCTCTTATTTTTTAGGAAGAATGAGGCAATAACCAACCTTCCCGAAAATGCAACAGTCTGAGAGCAGAAGCGACAACCCAAGATGCCATAACATCGAGTAAAGACAAGTAGCAATAGCTATAACCGATTATGAATCAAGCTAGTTTATTAACATGTGAGATTCTTATTTTAAAACATGCTTATTTCTCAAATAAGTTACGGAAGAGTCAGACAGATATAAAGCAACTCAGGCGACATATAGGAACAAACCCGCATCCTAGAATATCATCGATGTATCACAGACCACAAAAGGAATCAGATAAGTGCATAAATGTGGGTTAGTCATTTGCGTTTGAGACCTTTTGTGCTTTAACTTCAGATGGACATAAGAGAGCAGATAAAGATCGTTTCATTAAGGAACTGAGGCACATTATCTTGATGTAAAGCAACGCAAAACAATCTCCATATTAGGTCGAGTGAACACAGGTTTGGAAAATCATATACGAAAGCCATGGTAAATAAGTTTCATTCAAGATAGGGGAATGCCAAATCACCATAAGGAAAAGCAATCTCAACAAATTACAATTCCATCCCTTCAGAGACCACAAAAAGAACAGAACTAAATTTAAGTGCCTGTATCCATTTGAGGAAACATATTCTGAGATCTTTAACTACTAAATCCTAATGGCAAATTAACAACACAGGCCACAGAGTCCTTAAAAGGAGCATACAAAGGTCTTGATCAGTTTCATAACTCAACTTTCATGTTTTCGACTTTATTGGGCACAGCTTTAGATCCAAACAGATTCTTACAAACTGATATGCAACATACAACAAAAATTGAATTTCCTAAAACACTATTTTGAAATAATAACTCAATTAACTAGCAACCAGACATACACATGACTTTATGCTACCAAATACCAAACAGCCACTTGCAAATCATATAGGGATCGGGTAAACCAATATAAGCATTTTCAGCAATTCTGACTAAACAAAATACCCAGGCCAGCGCAATATGATCAAACTAATCACTTACACAAGTAAACAAGCTCCTCATGGACAGTGTGATAATGAAGGAATAGAAACAACATGCCATTCTATATTTTGTATGAGCTCACATAAATCCAAACAGGGCCATACACAGCCTGGTTTTAACTCATTAGATTAACTAGATATGCAGCCAGCGTCAAGTGATTTAAAAGCAAACATATGCTTAATGAGATTTTAAGACTAATAACATCTAACCCATGCCATATCGTGGCTGAACTAAACAACAACTTAAAATATGCTAAACCATAAAGACATACCAACCTAACAAATAATCAACTGCAAACAACTACAAAAACCGAATAAAAATGCGAAAATAAAAGGAAAGGGAATTTACTGACCTGCTTCAGGTGCAGCGAAATGGGGTGCGGGGTTTCAGATCTACGCTCGAACTCGAGTATGCCTTGTGTGCGAAAAAGAAAAATAACAACGAACCGCAAACTCAGGAAAATAAGAAAAGAAAGAAAAAAAAAAAGAAAAAAAAAGCAAGGGATTCTTAGTTTTTTTTTTTTCAAGGGAATTTATTTTGCGACTCAAGAACTTAATATTTTCGAGGATTCAAGGTTGCTAAAAACAGATTTCAAATTTTTTAGGGAGTTTCCGTCACTCCGAAAAAAAAACTTTTCAATTCTCAGGCCGCCCCCTCATTGACTCAAGAAGCCAATATTTATAGGGGTCGAAGAACTAGGGTTTCGATGGGCGGGAATTTGAAATAAGAGCTCCAAATCGAGTCAACGAGATCGTTCAAATCCGAACGTGCTGCCCTTCACGCCGTTTGCTGCAGATTCATGCCTGAAATGGACCGATTTTCTCTGGTCTTTGAAGATTATTTGCGTCCTGAAGCAAAAATGGGAAGACTTTTCCCTTTCAGGACAGAACATGCCAGTAAGACAGACATAGAGACAACCTTTGCGTGGAAATGGGATAGGCAAGACCTGTACACGGAGGGATCATGGCTGACAAAGTCACAAAAATGGAATGAGAAAAAGAGAAAGAAGAGGGGAGGCCTCTGATCTGAGTTGTTTTCATTAGGTTTAAGGTATTGAAAGAAATAATGTGGGCCGGGTCGGGTAGATGTATAATGGGCCGAAAAAATGTTGGCTGGTCGTTTAAAACAAATAGTGGGCTAGTCCGAAATATTCAGCTAATTGGGCTCGGATTAAATAACAGCCCCTCTTTCAATTAATGATATATATTAATGGATGCCAAAGTGTTATTTAATATAAAATATGTAATTATTAGTGCTCAGATAAAAATAAAAAATTATGACGTCGTAATAGCGGTGCAATAATATTTTTAAAGTCAACAGTAAATAAACGCTATCATTTAATTATGCGAAGATAATTGCAATGCGTGTGCATAAGATGGCAAAAATTCTTTGAAATGATAGAATGCGAATAATAATAATACTGGTAGTAATAATAATAACAAAATAATAGTAATAATAATAATAATAATAGTGATAATAGTGGTAGTAGTAACAGTAATAAAATAGAAGATAATAACAGTAGTGACTACACAGGATAATAAAATGCCAGTATTAATAAAATTAATAATTATAGTAAAAGTATAAATAACCTTTTTAAAATTACCACAATTACTATAAATGTAAATAAATATTTAGGGAAGGCGGGACAAAATTGGGTGTCAACAATAGTTTGTACCTTTTTGCTACTATTGTCACTACTATTACTCTGTTACTATTGCGTATTGGATTGTTTGACCATTTTACCTTTAGTGACGTCTTTATTAAATTGATACGCAATATTCTTAGACTATTTTTCTATTACTAAATAAATGTTGGTTGCGTGCCCGGAAAATAATACTCCGGCAGCCAACGGGACTATCGTTGACACTTTTACCATTTTTATCATTTATCTAAACTCATTTGGGCGAATACTAAACCCAAATGGCCGATGAAGAAATTTTCGTCGATTTCCAAGACCTCCCATGTACGAAAGACGGGTTTTTATTTTTAGTTTATTTATCATTTCTTTAATTCATTAAATAGTTATTTATTCTCTTACTAACATTTTTACCAAGTGCTTATATAGGTACAGGAAAATACATCTCGAAAAAGATACTTGGAAGAAACCCGAATCACTATTTGTATTTACTTTCCGCGTTCTTTATAAACGTACAAAATATAAACTCATAGTATAGTGAAAACTTTATTTTTGGAATGACGGGCTGATATAAGTATTTACTTGTCGCCGTATTTGTTTAACTTAAAATTTGTCATTCGCCTTAGGCAAGATTTAAGCCGTCAATACTTTCATAAACAGATTAAATTGACTTGGTATAAATACTTTGTTAATTAAATTCACACTTTGGGCATTTAGGCAAGAATACTAGTCCATCCTTTATTTTATATTCTTTATACACTTTTAATACAACGTACATTTTAGATCCTTTCGTATACACCAATACATATTTTAGTTAAATTAAATCGACATTTTTGATGCTAGGTAAATACTAGGCTGTCCATTTACAAATCTTTTATTCTTTAAAGGCATTATATCTTTTCACTCATTTTTTATACATAATTCCTTATACTTATTTTTTACCAAAACTTTTTACTATCCTTTTGTTCCTTATTGTTTTGATAGGATATTCATTAAACGAACACTCTTTTTAATTAAACGGTAGAAACAAGTCAAATAAACTTCACTTTTCTGAATAATTTTGTTATATAAAATCTTTAGACCAATGAATATTCGTAAATTATTTTTACATTCTTTATGCACTAATATACCTAGTCATGCAATTCTTTATACATTTTATGTTTGATATACACTCTTTTATCCTTGAAATATGTTCTTTATACGTTTAATATACGTACATTCTTTTAATATACATAGATACACATTCTTTATATCATTGATATATTTATTTTACATACTCTTACATTTTTTATACATTCTTTATATAGTTGTATACATTCTTTACACTAACGGTTGTACACTCTTTATACCAACAGATACACTTTTGTACTTACGAGGTACATTCTCTTTATACTCTTTTATATATTCTTTTTTTTATTACTATACATTATTTATAAATACTTGATACTTGATATAAATACATTTTTATACACTGTATATACTTAGCATATAATCACCTAGTGTAGCTTTTAATGAAATCATAACATTTTGAAAACAGGTAATAATAATGATAAACAGATAGATAATCCCCCTCTAGTGTTCAGTTAAACTAAGTTTAAGGACTGCCTTCGGACGGACTCTGAGGGATGCTTAATACCTTTCCCTCAGGGTAAATAAAACCCTTATCTAGAATCTCATAGGTTTCGTGGACTAAAAATGGAGTAGACACATAAATACATATAGGTTTCCTGTTTTTCCTTAAAAATAAGGTGGCGGCTCTAACCCTTTTTAAACCAGTTAGAAGAACCGGGAAATTGCAAACTATCTTGAACCCATTCAAAATAGGGCGTAATAATAATCACTCAAGCAAAAGAGTTTATCAAAATGTCAGTTTCATATAATCAACGATTCCAGAATGGATCTATGGACATCGGCCTTTTTATAATCACTCAAGTAAAAGAGTTTATCAAATATCAATTTCACTCAATCAACGATACCGGATCATCACCGGGCATCAGTCATGCATGAATATGAGAGAATGATCATTACCGAGTATCGATCATGCATGAATATGAGAGAATGCGTGCAATGGATATGTAAATCGATCAAGTTCAATATCACAAGTACCATAATGGGGTACGCCAACAAGTATCACATCACAATACCAACAGTGGGTATGCCAACATATATCAATAAGTCAAGTACCAACAGTGGGTACGCCAACAATATATCCAAGTACAAATACCAACCACGGGTATGTAAATTCTATCCAAATCAAGACGATAATACAGAAGTCGATAATTACCAGCTATACATGGCATCAAGCCAACACAATTGAACAATCAAGCACGCATAACGAGGTGGCTTCCGACACACATCAGGGCCCAACCTAAGGCGATATCCAACCCATTTCATACCCGAAGGTTCACATGCTGTCTTCGACATTATAATCTAAATATGTGATTCACTACATGAAGTCTCAGTAAAGGTAAACCATAACCTACCTGGACTGCCGAACCGCAACACCAATAACTCACTCCTCTGCTTTGCCCTTCCGCTGAAGCTCAGAACCAAAGTAGTCTAAGCATAATCGAATTCTATATTATAAATCATGAAGAATGGTACTAATATTGCTATGATTTCAATTAGGTCAATTCTAACCCTAGAATTTGAGGAAACGGGCCCACAAGGGCAAAACGAAAAATTCGCGGGCAAAATACTAAATTAAGTACTAGGCAATCATAATCCAACCATTAATTGCTAATTTAGCTCAATAATTAACCTAGATTCTGATTTCATGTAAAACCCTCAAATTGCATATAAAACCTAAATCTCTAAATTTGAAATTCAACGTTAAAAGTGGAAGTTCTATGATTAATGAACTGAGGTTAGTCAATATCAAACAAAACAATACCAACAATATTCTTCCAAATCCTCTTTCTACTCTTACCACCTTGGGTTCATTAAGGGAGAAGGGGAATCTTAGCATGATTATGGTTTAAAGGAAAAATGAAGAAGTGAGTAGGAATTACCTCCAAGATTTTCCTCCAAGTATCCTTAAGAGCAGTTTTTTCAAGCTCAAATATCGAAATGGGGTAAAATGAGGGTTTAGGGCTTTTTAACACTTCATTAATATTATTAACTACTTGTCACTCGCTGAAGCGGTACCTGGACCGCCCCAGCGATCACCTGGCCGCTTCAGCAGTAATGACTAAAAGTCATTGACCGCTCCAGCGATGCCGCTGCCTCAGTACTGGTGCCGCTAAAGCGGGCACTAGACACCAGAAACTTAGCCCAAGATTTCCTTTCGATTCGATTTTTTGACTAATTCTGGAGGCCATCTGCTCACATATCAAACACCTAGTCTCACATAAAAACGTGCTACGAATGCGCCTCTGGCCTCGGAATTTCCAATGGAGGTCTCGTTGATCGAGTCAACTGTCGGTGTCTTAATTTCAAATTTTCATCCCAAGTACCGAAATGTACCCAAGTGCATTGGTAACCGAACCAAACACACACAGAGTTTCTAAACGACCATCCGGACCTCTCGGAATCAATGAAATTTTGAAAAAGGTTCGTTTTTCCAAAAGTCAACTCTATGTCAACCATTTTCACTTTAAACCTATATTTTCACAAAAGTTGCCCGAGTCTAGTCTAGACGCCTCGAAAAGAGTGTCAACGGTCCCCTCGGGTCAAAAGTAGCTAATCTATGCTCGAGAACGGGGGAAAATGCTGGGGAGACTATAACGACCAAACGGGTCGTTACATCAGATACCAATTGAATCGTTGCTCGTTCTCGAGTGAAGAAAAGAAGAAAATAGGGAAATACCTGAATCAATGAACAACTGGGGATATCGGCCATGCATATCAGACTCAGTCTCCCAAGTAGCCTCTTCCACAGGGCAGTGCTTCCATTGCACCTTCATAGAAGCAATCTCCTTTGACCTCAACTTTCGAACTTGCCTATCCAAGATCGCGTAGGCTTCTCCTCATAAATCAATTTCTCATCAAGCAATATAGAATCCCAACAGACAATGTAGGTACCATCGGCATAGTATTAATTCAGTATCGAAATATGAAAGATCGGATGAACTCCCGCCAAGCCTGGCGGCAATGCTAACTCATAAGCTACATCGCCAATATAATCCACAATCTCAAACGGACCAATGTACCTGGGGCTCAACTTGCCCCTCTTACCAAACCTCATAACACCCTTCATGTGTGAAACCTTCAATAGAACCTGGTCATCAATAGCAAACTTCAAATCTCAGACCTTCCGGTCCGCATACATCTTTTGCCGACTCTGAGTTGCCACAAGCTTGGCCTGAATAAATCTCACTCTATCAAGGGACTCTCTCAATAGATCCGTGCTCCCAGGTCGAGCCTCGAACCCATCAAACCAATCAATCGGAGATCTACACCTCCTACTATATAAGGCCTCAAAAGGAGTCATACCAATACTCGAATGATAACTGTTGTTGTATGCAAACTATACTAAGGGTAAGTGTTGATCCCAATGACCACCAAAGTCAATAACACATGCTTTCAACATATCCTCGAACACCTGAGTGGTCCACTCGGTCTGGAGATGGAAAGCCTTACTAAAGTCCAATCGGGTACCCAACTCTTTATGAAATGCTCTCCTGAATCGGGAAGCGAAGATAGTACCCCGATCAGATACAACAGAAATAGGGATGCCATGTAATCTCACAATATCTTGAATATACATCTTGGCTAACTTCTCCGCGGTATAGGAAACCTGAACCGGAACAAAGTGAGCGGACTTAGTCAATCGATCCACTACACCCAAATAGAATCAAACTTGTCAAGGGTCTTCGGAAGACCCGTGACAAAATCCATGGTAATCCTCTCCCACTTCCACTCGGGGATGGGCATCCTCTGAAACATCGCATCGAGTCGCTGGTGCTCATACTTTACCTGTTGACCATTTCCACACTTAGCCACAAAATCAACTATCTCTCTCTTCATACGACGCCACTAATAGTGTTGTCTCAAGTCACGGTACATCTTAGTTACTCCTGGATGAATGGAATAGCGAGAGCTATGAGCTTCAGATAAGATTAACTGAATTAAATCACCAACACGAGGAACGCACACGCGTCCTTTAATCCTCAAAATGCCTTCAGAATCAATCATGGCCTCCTTGGCCTTCCTTTTCTAAATCTTAGATCTTGCTCAGCTGAGCATCCTTAAACTGATGAGCCTTGATCTGATCCAATCACGACGACCTTGACTTTATACAAGCCAAGATCCTACTCGGGGATGAAATACCAAGACGGATGAAACTGTTGGCCAGAGTCTGAACCTCCATGGCCAACCGACGCTCGAAAACAATCAATCGAGCTAAACTCCCCATACTTATTGCCTTGCGACTCAAGGCATCAGCCACCACATTTGTCACGACCCAACCCCGTAGGCCGTGACTTGTGCCCGAATTGGACACTCTTACGTACCCTCATCCCACATAAGCTTACTAGCAAAATAAACATATATAATAATTAAAGATATTATCAGATGGCGCATAGAAGCGAGTATGACGCACGAAGGCCGATCAGGCCGTCACAAAGTATACGTACAATCCCCAACGTACACGAACTTACAAAAACATATACAGAACCCACTACACATGTCTACAGACCTCTACGCACCGAAACATAAACATATGACGGGACGGGGCCCGTCGTACCCCCGAAATCCGAATGTACATACATATCGAAAAAGGCGTACCAAAATGTAAGCTCCGAACAAAGGAGCGGCCGTGGTACTCGATAGATGTCCTAAGCGGGCGGATACGCAAAGCGCGTGTACGTACGTGGGCATGAAACACCCCCCGAAGAAAGGGGGTCAGTACGAAATATGTACTGAGTATGTAAAGCAGAGACTGTAATAAGCAAAAGTCAATATCGGAACAGTGTGTGCGGAGAATGAACGAAATACATAAATGATCAAAATGCACATCAGAAATCATAAATCATGTATGCAGAAAACATATGCCAAAGCGGCCGATTAGGGACTCTAAGAATCGAACGTGGTCGCCCCGACACCGGCGCCACAATCATACGAGTATATCGGATCGGATGGCCATATGAAGCATAATCATCAAATATCGGCATAGGCGTACATGGCACATCATACACCACAACCCATGTACGTATAATACACCCCTCACACCGGAGCACGGCGAACAATGCGGAAAGACGCTTGAGAACATATCCTGGCCGGGCTCGGTGTGGGAAATATTGAGGCATCCACGAGTGGAGTAGTGAGAAACTAAATGTAATAAAATACCATATAGATTTCCAGAGACTCGATGAAGCATAGCGAATGACAAATCAAGCAATGGAATCGGACGGAATCGTATTAAGCGAATATCGGATGTCATAATGAATTACGGAGAAATAATCTTTCTATGATCGTTTTCATATTCCAAAATAGTTTATAAGACTTAAGGAAATATTTAAAACAATTTTCATTTAGTAGTTAGGATAATAGTTAAAGCGTTTCCTTAAAAACCGCTCAAAACCAATCATAAACATAAAAGGATAAAATCGGAATTTAGCGGGTCTACCTCGGGACAACCGAGGCGATGGGCTTGAATCATGTATATTAGGCGTATGGAATCATCTATATAGGTCCTAGGGACGGTTCATAATTTTCTAGGCAATTTGTGAACATTTACATAAACCTTTCATCTAAACATACTTGGAGGATTCAATTCTATTGAACGAAAAAGGGGCATTTTCAACCACGGATTCCGAAGAGCAGAACACTTTCCAGGGCGCAAATCCGATCCTAGTACACTTAGATCATGCCAAGAAAGCGATAGGAAAGCTTTACATACCTTTTACGCCTTTAACGTTCTCCAAAACTCAATTCTCTTTTTGTCCAAAACCTATAAATGGTCAAGTTTGCCATAAGTTAACCATAAGGCTTTAGGCATTCATTTTAAACTAATTCTTGTCTAACAAAATTTCGGCAGCACCTCCTTTATAAATATGACGCCCCGAGAATTTATCTCGGCTCCAATACCAACAACAACCAAGCCAACAACATTAAATATCAACTAGAATCATATATTAGCACAAATCGGCACCTTTACGCATAAGCGACAACTTACAACTAACTTCGCATTTTTAATCCAATCATGATGTTTTCATACTCATTTACCTTCCAAATCATCCCAACGCCATCCAAAGACATTACACATGATTTCTCATATTATTCATAAAATATATAAATTTTCCACCGAAACCATAACTCGTCCAAAACTTCCATTCTTCAACCAACATGTTCATAACACATTATCATTTATCAAATTCATTAATAACAATCATAACTAGCACATAAACAAAGCATTTCCATAATTACATCATAACCACATTAGAACACATATTCTCTTATAACGACATATAAGCCATTCTAATGCCAAACTTGAACCGTTAAACCTCCATTTACACTATAAGGATCACAACGACGCAACTAACATATTAAACAAAATAAACTCAACATGTTTCCTTTTTCCAACACCACACGGCCATAGGCCAATCCTCAACTCCGCCACATTTAAATCCATCTTTTACTTCCAATACAATTTCTACAATGTCTATAATCATAATACAACATAAACTTCAACACAATCACATTACACACCAAACATGTATTCGGCCACCTACATGCATGGCCCTTTTTCCATGCAAACTTCCATATTTCTATGCTTTCGACTCATTTACATATGCTACAACACAAACAAACCTTCAAAACACCATTAGAAAGGATGAATTCTTACCTTACTCTTCAAACTTCTTCAATCCACCAAATCGCCCAACCAACTAAACCAAAGGTCTATCTTCCGAAACAACGATACCAAGTTGTAGAGGGGCCTTGAATTAGTATAACTACTACAAGAGAATAATTTTGGAACAAGATTAGAGAACTTGGAATTTTTTTTTTTTCTTTTTCCACTGTTCGGCCGAGAGCTCTCTTGGAGAGGTTCTTCCAATTTTTTTTTGTTTCTTGAATTTTCTTGAAGCCTCCCTCTTTCTTATAATCATTTAGTTGGTCACATGGCATAGCACATGACCAACATCAAGGGCTTGGGCCAAGCCTTTCATGGCCGGCCACCCTCTCTTCTTTGGGCCAAATTTTTCATTTAATTTCTCGAGCCCAATTGACGATGGGTCGCTTTTGAAAGTTCACGGAACTAATTTACAAGATTCCAAATTTGTCCTTAACCTTTCTTAATATTTCCGCGTCCATATTTCCTTAAACATCACATGCACCTTAAGTAGGATCCAATTAAAGCCTTATTTCTTACCATTCCGAATAGTTTCCAATTTTTCCGACTACGCACAAAATGCGAGGTGTAACATCCTCCCCCCCTTTAGAACATTCGTCCTCGAATGTTAAACTAACCATATAGGGGTGTATGAATAATTCAGGGAGGAGTTCCTTTTTACGTACTCAGTTTCTTTCAATCCCCAAACATCGTTGTGCCATCTTCCCCTGCACTGGCCTATTTGGTCTTAAACTACCCGACCTTCGTAGGGTTTCTAATCACTCCAGATATTCTAATTTCCTTTGGTTTACCCCAAACTGCCCATTTGACTCTCATACCCACACTTGCGAAAATTTTGTTCACTTCCCAGGGGGTCACCCATCCCAGAATTGTTCTGGCCTTAGCACGCTTAACCTCGGGACTTTAGCAAATGTTTGGTGCATCCGTGCTGATATGATCGCATCCACTACCCCGTACGAGCTGGTCACGTGGTTTAAGGCGGGTCGGGATCTTAACGGAATTTCGGAAGATTCTCGTAGTGGGTCCTACTCGATTCAGGGAGGGTCTTTTCATTTTCTGATTATACCTTTTTCGTATTGGCTTTCTAAGTCGGCACTATTCACCTTTTCATTACATAGACAACTATACTAGCGGTTCTATCCGGGCGGGTACTATCCCAATTCTATTAGCGACTCGGAGAAGAAAATATACCACAAAATAGAATCTAAACCGGTCGATACAAATATATTTCGAGAAAGGAATGATAATGTACCTGCATCCGCATCTGGTGGCGTCTCCGGGTCCTGTCGCCCGGTCGAAGCATAAATGCGGTTCGAAGGACCGCCAGAACTGGAAGCTCCGCCACGGCCTCTACCGCGGCCGGCGGATGTCGATGTACCTTGCCCCGGGGCGCATGGCCACAGGCGATGATGACCCGGCGACCGATCCAGTAGGCGGGGCCGCACCACCCAAATTACCCTTATACGGACGGTATCTCTCACTGCATGGCCTTGGCGGCCACAAGAAAAGCACGCTCCAGTAGCCCGGTAGCATTCCCCCGGATGGTATCTGCCACAATAAGAACACTGAGGCCTAGGTGGCCTCGTCTGACTGGAACCTCCATCCACCTGTGAACCAGCCGGCCTGGAGCTCTGGCCTATTCCCGAATACTCTGCATTATCTGATCTTCGGCCTGAAAACGCGGGGGTGTGCTTCGTGCCGGGCCGGGAAAACGCCGGTACCCGCCGCCGAGACGGCCCACTCGAGACTCTCCGGTATATCCAACCGATCCGGCCCTTTTGGGCGGCTCTCGTCGTAATCTCCATCGGCCGACGCCCCTTATGTCGTTCTTCCATGCCCCGGGCGTACGCCCGTACGCGGCAATGTCCATACTGGGCCGGGCGGCCACGGCTAAGCAATTATCAATCATATACTTATCCAAACCCCTGATAAAATGATGCATCCTGTCGTTCATATCGGCTACCAAAGTAGGTGCATACCGAGCCAGAGAGTCAAACTCCAAACTATACTCCCTGACACTGCGGCCTCGCTGCCTGAGTGATAAAAATCTGTCCAATCTGGCCCTCCGTAGCTCCGGTGGCAGAAAATGACGCAGAAAAGCCTCCGTAAACTCATCCCAGACGGCAGGAGGGGCTCCTCTACCCCTAGATAATTCCCAGGACTCGAACCAGTTGGCCGCGACTTCATGCAATCTGTACGAGGCCAACTCAACTGACTCCGTCGGAGAGGCCTTAATCGCCGTAGGGTGCGCTCGCATCTCCCTAATGAACTCATGGGGGTCTTCTTCGTGCTTTGTCCCGAAGAACTTGGGAGGGTTACGGTCAAAAACTCACGGGCCCTCGAAGCGCTGGCCCGCGTGCTCGATCACCCCCCGACTCGCGCCGCCGCTCCCCCGAGCCGCCACCCATCGGCCAATAGGCCGCACCGCTCTCTCGCATAGCTCGTCCTCCGCCCCGGTATAATTTTTCCGTGGGGCTAGAGGCCGAGGTGCGGGGCTTTATATATATGCGGCGGTGAAGCCGCCCTGTGAGTGTGTCGGTCCGTAACCGTGTGTGTGTGCGGCTCTAATCCCCTCCCGTACGGAGGTGGCGTCGCCGAGCTGGCCGTCGGAGGCACAGTCTCCAGCTCGGGCTGAGTACGGGCCCTGGTGACTCTGCGGGCCTGACTAGTCTCACCAGGTGCCGTGGACTTGCCCTTCTGGGCTGCCGTCGCCTTTTTCGGAGGCATAGCTGAAAAGACAATAATTCGATTCGTTAGGAGGGAATCATCTTACTAATACCGTTCTACCGCACGATCTAAGACAGAAAAGAAGGGTAATTTCCTAAATGTCCTGTAGCCTCCTGCTTATAGATGTGGTGCACGACACACCGATAAACAGGACTCTACTAGACACGGTCTGTAGACATTCCGAGGACCTAACCGCTCTGATACCACTTTTGTCACGACCCAACCCCGTAGGCCGTGACTTGTGCCCGAGTTGGACACTCATACGTACCCTTACCCCACATAAGCGTAATAGCAAAATAAACATATATAATAATTAAAGATATTATCGATGGCGCACGAAGCGAGTATGACGCACGAAGGCCGATCGGGCCGTCACAAAGTATATATATACAATCCCCAACGCACACGAACTTACAAAAACATATACGAACCCACTATACATGTCTACGGACCCTACGGACCGAAAACATAAACATATGACGGGACGGGGCCCCGTCGTACCCCCGAAATCCGAATGTACATACATATCGAAAAAAGGTCGTACCAAAATGTAAGCTCCGAACAAAGGAGCGCGTAGTAGCCGATAGATGACCTAAGCGGGCGGATGCGCAAAGCGCGTGTACGTACTTATCTTTGTGGGCATGAAACACGGCCCCGAAGAAAGGGGGTCGGTACGAAAAATGTACCGAATATGTAAAGCGAGAGACGTAATAAGCAAAAGTCAAAATCGGAACGAGAATGTGCGGAGAATGAACGAAATGCATAAATAATCAAAATGCATATCGAAATCATAAATCATGTATGCGAAGAAAACATATGCCAAAGCCGGCCCGTTAGGGACTCGGAATCGAACGTGGTCGCCCCCGACACCGGCGCCACAATCATAACATATATCGGATCGATGGCCACATGAAGCATAATCATCAAATATCGGCATAGGCGTACATGGCACATCATACACCACAACCCATGTACGTATAATACTCGCCCCCTCACACCGGAGCACGGCGAACAATGCGAGAATTACGCTTGAGAACATATCCCGGCCCGGGCTCAGTGTGGGAAATATTGAGGCATCCACGAGTGGAGTAGTGAGAAACTAAATGCAATAAAATACCATATAGATTTCCAGAGACTCGATGAAGCATAGCGAATGACAAATCAAGCAATGGAATCGGACGGAATCATATTAAGCGAATATCGGATGTCATAATGAATTACGGAGAAATAATCTTTCTATGATCATTTTCATATTCCAAAATAGTTTATAAGACTTAAGGAAATATTTAAAACAATTTTCATTTAGTAGTTAGGATAATAGTTAAAGTGTTTCAAAAAAAAAAAAAACCGCTCAAAACCAATCATAAACATAAAGGGGTAAAATCGGAATTTAGCGGGTCCACCTCGGGACAACCGAGGCGATGGGCTTGAATCATGTATATTAGGCGTATGGAATCATCTATATAGGTCCTAGGGACGATTCATAATTTTCTAGGCAATTTGTGAACATTTACATAAACCTTTCATCTAAACATACTTGGAGGATTCAATTCTATTGAACGAAAAAGGGGCATTTTCAAACACGGATTCCGAAGAGCAGAACACTTTCCAAGGCGCAAATCCGATCCTAGTACACTTAGATCATGCCAAGAAAGAGATAGGAAAGCTTTACATACCTTTTACGCCTTTAACGTTCTCCAAAACTCAATTCTCTTTTCGTCCAAAACCTATAAATGGTCAAGTTTGCCATAAGTTAACCATAAGGCTTTAGGCATTCATTTTAAACTAATTCTTGTCTAACAAAATTTCGACAGCACCTCCTTTATAAATGTGACGCCCCGAGAATTTATCTCGGCTCCAATACCAACAACAACCAAGCCAACAACATTAAATATCAACTAGAATCATATATTAGCACAAATCGGCACCTTTACGCATAAGCGACAACTTACAAATAACTTCGCATTTTTAATCCAATCATGATGTTTTCATACTCATTTACCTTCCAAATCATCCCAACGCCATCCAAAGACATTACACATGATTTCTCATATTATTCATAAAATATATAAATTTTCCACCGAAACCATAACTCGTCCAAAACTTCCATTCTTCAACCAACATGTTCATAACACATTATCATTTATCAAATTCATTAATAACAATCATAACTAGCACATAAACAAAGCATTTCCATAATTACATCATAACCACATTAGAACACATATTCTCTTATAACGACATATAAGCCATTCTAATGCCAAACTTGAACCGTTAAACCTCCATTTACACTATAAGGATCACAACGACGCAACTAACATATTAAACAAAATAAACTCAACATGTTTCCTTCTACCAACACCACACGGCCATAGGCCAATCCTCAACTCCGCCACATTTAAATCCATCTTTCACTTCCAATACAATTTCTACAATGTCTACAATCATAATACAACATAAAATTCAACACAATCACATTACACACTAAACATGTATTCGGCCACCTACATGCATGGCCTTTTTTCCATGCAAACTTCCATATTTCTATGCTTTCGACTCATTTACATATGCTACAACACAACAAACCTTCAAAACACCATTAGAAAGGATGAATTCTTACCTTACTCTTCAAACTTCTTCAATCCACCAAATCGCCCAACCAACTAAACCAAAGGTCTATCTTCCGAAACAACGATACCAAGTTGTAGAGGGGCCTTGAATTAGTATGATTGTACAAGAGAATAATTTTGGAACAAGATTAGAGAACTTGGAATTTTTTTTTTTTTCCTTTTTCTCCACTGTTCGGCCGAGAGCTCTCTTGGAGAGGTTCTTCCAATTTTTTTTTTTGTTTCTTGAATTTTCTTGAAGCCTCCCTCTTTCTTATAATCATTTAGTTGGTCACATGGCATAGCACATGACCAACATCAAGGGCTTGGGCCAAGCCTTTCATGGCCGGCCACCCTCTCTTCTTTGGGCCTAATTTTTCATTTAATTTCTTGAGCCCAATTGATGATGGGTCGCTTTTGAAAGTTCACGGAACTAATTTACAAGATTCCAAATTTGGCCTTAACCTTTCTTAATATTTCCGCGTCCATATTTCCTTAAACATCACATGCACCTTAAGTAGGATCCAATTAAAGCCTTATTTCTTACCATTCCGAATAGTTTCCAATTTTTCCGACTACGCACAAAATGCGAGGTGTAACAACATTAGCTTTACTAGGGTAATATGGAATAGAGATGTCATAGTCCTTCAGGAGCTCCATCCATCGGCGCTGCCTGGAATTAAGATCTCGCTGGGTAAACACATACTGGAGGCTACGGTGATCGATAAAAACCTCACAATGGACACCCTATAATTAATGCCTCCAAATCTTTAAAACGAAGACTACGGCCAACAACTTCAAATCGTGGGTAGGGTAATTCTTCTCGTGAACTTTTAACTGACGAGAAGTATAAGCTATCACTCTACCCTCCTGCAACAACATCGCACCCAAACCTATACGGGAAACATCACAATAGATAGTGAAGTTCTTACCTTCCACGAGTAAGGCTATGATTGGGGTTGTGATCAAAAGAAGCTTGAGCTTTTGGAAGCTCTCCTCACAATCGTCTGACCACTAGAAGGTAATAGTTGCAAAACCCTTCAGGAAGCGAAGGTAATAGCTGGTCAAACCCATAAAACTACGAATCTCGGTAACAGTAGTAGGCCTCGCCCAACCCCTCACAGCCTCAATCTTCTGTGGATCAACCATAATCCTATCCTTGGACACCACATGGCCCAAGAATGCTAGAGACTCCAACGTAACTCACACTTGAAAAATTTAGCAAACAAGCTATGCCTCTTCAATAAACCAAGAACGGTACGAAGATGACTCTCATGCTCCTCTCTACTCTTGGAATACACGAAGATGTCATCAACAAACACAATCACAAAGGAATCAAGAAACGGCCTAAAGATGTCATTCATCAAGGTCATAAATGCAGCCGGGGCGTTAGTAAGCTCGAAAGACATCACTACAAATTCGTAGTGACCATATCTCATCCGAAATCTTTGTCTTCGGAATATCCTCTGCCCTAATCTTCAACTGGTGATAGTCGAAACGTAAATCAATCTTAGAAAACACCGAAACGTCCTGAAGCTGGTCAAATAGATCATCAATACGAGGCATAGGGCAGTTGTTCCGGATAGTGACCTTGTTCAACTGGCGGTAATCAATACACATCCTCATGGTCCCATCCTTCTTCTTCACAAATAACACTGGAGCACCCCAAGGGGAGGCGCTCACTCTAATGAACCCCTTGCTTAACAAATCCAGCAATTGTTCCTTAAGCTCCCTCAACTCAATAGGTGCTATCCGATATGGTAGAATGGAAATAGGACGAGTACCCGGGTCCACATTGATACAGAAATCAATGTCGCGATCGGGTGGCATACCCGGCAAATTCGACGAAAATACCTCTGTGAACTCGCTCACAATAGAGATAGACTCAAGGGGTGGAGATACAACTGTCGTATCACGAATATGCGCCAAATACGCCAAACACACCTTACTTACTAACTTCTTTCCCCGAAGGAAGGAAATGATCTTCTTCGGAGCGGGACCAGGAATACCTCTCCACTCAAGCCTAGGATTGCCTGGCATGGGTAAAGTGACTGTCTTGGCGTGACAGTTTAAAATCGCATAATAAGGAGAGAGCCAGGACATACCCAATATAATATCAAAGGCCACTATATCCAAAATCATCAAATCTACCTAAGTGTCGTACCCTATAAAAGTAACTAAACAAGACCGATAGACTCGATCAACAACCACAGAATCTCTGACCGGAATAGACACATGAACAGGTATATCTATGCTATCACATGGAAAATCCCAACCAATGGCATAAAATGCAGATACATATGAATAAGTGGATCCAGGATCAAATAACACAGATGTTACTCTATGACGGACAGAAATGGTACCTGAGATCACAACATTTGAGGCCTCTGCCTCGGGCCTACTAGGAAATGAGTAAAAATAGGCTCCACCATGCCCAGTTTGGGATCCCCCTCTCGCACTCTGAGTACCACCTCTAGCTGGATGGGACCCACCTCTAGAACTATGGGAAGTACCGCGGCCTGACTGAGCACCACCTCTATGAGAAGTTCCTTCTCGACCACCGGATGATACATGAGTCCTCGATGGCTGATAATCCCACCTAGGTCGGGGACCTCTCCTGGCAACATGCCCAACCTCTCCACAAGAGAAACAGGTAAGAGGAGTCAAGTGCTGAAACATGAAAGCTGAAGACCCGAATGAAGCAGCCCTATCCACTGGTCTAGAGAACGAACTCTCAGGAGCTCTTTGCCTAGGTGGCTCACTAGAGGAAGCCAGTAATGCTGAATACACGTGGCGACCGGAATACGTCTAAGGCTGGCTCGAAAACTGACCGATGCCTTTCATACCAGAACCCCTAAAACTGCCAGTCTGGCGTGGCCTCTTGTCATCACCACTAAAAGCACTGGCCTTGGGCCCTCAACCATAGAAGCATGCTTAATAATGGACTAGAAGAACGCCCCTATAAACTCCATCTGAAGACAAAGAATCTATAGAGAGCTCACTGGTCCTCCAATAAAGCGCCTAATCCTATCGGCCTCAGTAGGGATCAGCGGAGTAGAATAACAGGCCAAATAGAAGAAACGGGTCACATATGACTCCAAGGACATGTCTCTCTGCTCAAGGTGTAAAAAATGCTTCCTACGAGACTCTCTCAAAGACTAGGGCACATATTTCTCAAGGAAGGCCCGGTAGAACTAAGTCCAAATCAAAGGAGGAGAACTTTTAGGTCTGCATACCACAAAATACCTCCACCATGAATTCGCGTCGTCGTGTGGCGGTAGGACACATAATCAATGCCGTGGGTCTCCACTATCCCCATACGGCACAGCAACTCATGCATATCAAGAATAAACTTATAGGCATCCTCAGACGAAGTACCAGAGAGCCTCGATGGCTCTAACTTCCTGAATTTCCCCACCAGGTCCTGATCCGCAACAGTCATAACGGCGCCATCCATGGGCCTAATATCCTTACCAGGTGCAGGTATAGCATCAATGTGGGGATACATAGCTGCAGCGGGATCTGCTGCCCGTGTATGCCCCTGCGCAGGGGTCTGCGCCCCTCCCCTAGTCTATGAACCCCTGTCGGGAATAGTAACACCGGCGGCCTCCTGCTGGCCATCAAGGTGAAGTAGAATCCTGGCCATAGTGTCATGCTCGGCCTAGTCGGAAATAATCTCAGGCTGTGTCCGTGCTGAGGCCACGCCATCCTCTGTGGCCTAGTCTCTACCCGGCTGATACTCAGGCTCAGGAGATGGAGACCTTTCTCGTCACTGGCCCACTGTAGGAGCTCGTCCCCCGTCGGGCGGCCCGCCGCCCTCGTTCTCTTTCGCGCCTTCGGTCGTCGTCGCTCGCCCTCAGGTGCCAACCATAGCTGCGGGCTCTGGCACCTGATCTCGGGCCATGGTAGCTCGAGTTCTCACCATCTGTGAGAGAAGAGATAAGAGTCAGATACCAATTTGATCTTTCAGAATACCAATTTGATTAAAGTAGCATGACGAAAAGAAAGAATTGAGATTTTCTAAATGTCCTATAGCCTCCTGCAGATAATACGGAGCTCATTGTATCGATATACGAGACTCTACTAGATACGCACTTGAATTAAAGCCCGGGTAACCTAGGGCTCTGATACCAACTTATCACGACCCATTTTGCTTATGCCGTGCGGGCACTTACCTTCCCACCTCAGTAAGCGAACCCTTATCCTAATAATAAACTAATACATAAATTGAAGAAAGTTAAGTAGCGAAAATCAATAAATACGTAAGTCTCACGATATATATATATATATATATAAAGTAGTAAAAAGTGTGGAAGACAGTAAATACTCCCAGAGTCTAGTCTGAATAATACAAGAGCATCTAAAGAGAATAATACAATCTGGAAGCACTAATACATAATGTCTATGTCTCTGAAATAAAGTAAGACATGAAAAATAGGAGAGTCTTCAAGGTCAGCGGACGCCATGCTCACCCTAGAAAACTCGAGTGGAAGCTGAAGAGTTGATCAGCCACGAGTCAGAGAAGTAGATCCGGCTTGGTACTCTGCATTCATAAAAGAATGCAGCAAGTGCATGTCAGTATAAACCATTGTACTGGTAGGCATTATCAGCCGACTAAGCATAGTTAACACAATTCAGATGATAAAGCAAATAAGCAATTAAACCAACCAAGCATGAGACAATATAATCACAACTGAGTATCCATCATCACCTATGTAAGCATCTAAAACCCGAATATGTCAAGTCTGAGTATATCCGATCAAATCCAATCATCACAATCCGATCACCAAACATCTCAATCAAGTCATAATCCAATGCAGTGCAATGATAGAATGAATGAAATGTAATGCCATGGAAAATGAGGTGTACACATGTACTCCGGACGAAAATATCGATGTCTCGGTAGCACAACCCAGCGTGACTCGCGAAGTCTAAATGCCACTCGTCCCGGATCTTCGCCCAATAGACAGACGCGGCCCTAGCTAATTGCTTACAGGGGTAGTCTCACCGGCATCACCTTGGGGACCCGCGGAGTCCATACACTAACAACGATTCCGGAATAACATCGGAATCATCCATGCAACAACGATGCCGGAATAGCTCATTGGACATCGGCTATCTCACAGTGACTCAAGTAAAAGAGTCTGTCAAATGTCAATTTTACACAATCAATGATTCCAGAATTCAACCTCGGACATCGGTCTTCTCATAATCACTCAAGTAAAAGAGTTCATCAAAATATCAGTTTCATATAATCAATGATTTCGGAATGGATATTCGGACACCGGCCTTTTTACAATCACTCAAGTAAAAGAGTTTATCAAATATCAGTTTTGCTCAATCAATGATATCAGATCATCACCGGGTATTGGCCATGCATGAATATGAGAGAATGCATACAATGCATATCTACATCGATCAAGTTTAATATCACAAGTACTACAACGGGGTACGCCAACAAGTATCACATCACAATACTGTAACATCCCGTAAATTCGAGTTAGGTGTGAATGTCTAAAAATCTAGTGTTAAGATGATATTATACCTATATGAATCCATTCTTGATGAATTTGGGTGGAAGATGGTCGTTTTGAAGCGAAACCAACAATTGAATTTCTTAAGGGCTCTTAAATTCGCCTAAGTTTTGGTAGGTCTGTTTTCTGGGCGATTTTCATGAAAATGTGTTGTGAATTTGGAAAAACTTCCTTGATAAAAATTGTAGATCTTTGAAATATATTTCCAATGGTAGGTCGCCCAGCCCTAGAAAAGTTATGTACAAAAAGTTATGATTGTTTTACTGAGCGAAGGTCAATTATCGAAAACGAAAAAAATAATGTGCGAAAAATCAGCTGCAGACCAAAATAAAAACATGATCAGGTGCTGAACCCGCGACGCGAACTCAGCATACATCGGGTATTATTTTCTGATTTCGAATTTCTTTAAGTCCTAATTCATTATATTATTTCCCACTTCGTTTCAAATCAATATTTCTGAGGAAAAGAACCTTAGAAAAGTCTCTCTAACCCTAAGGTGAGTTCTCACTCAATATTGATCATTCCCACACCATACCCATCCCCTCTTGATAGCAAATCATCTCTCTAAAACCCTAAGTTCTTGAATTTCAAGAAGAAGAGGAAGATAGGGACGTGTGGAATTCCACCAAAAGGTAAGACTCTTGATTTTATGAGATTATTATTGTTGTTTGGACTGGTATAGAATAAACAAAGAGGTTAGGATCCACCAATGATTTCCATAAGCTTCAAGAACAAGATTTAAGGCTTGCGAAAAACCCTATTTTTTAAAATTCCAAGAAAACTTCAAGAAACTATTCAAGTTCTAATCTTTATCATCTAAAACCATTGTAATGCGATTATTGAGTCTTGGAAAGTGCATTTGAGCTGAATTTGAGGTATGTCTCTTTTAAAATCATTCTTAACTATAAAGGTGATTTGTATGTCTCTTTTAAAATCATTTTTGACTATAAGGTGATTTGTATGTCTCTTTTAAAATCATTCTTGACTATAAAGGTGATTTGTATGTCTCTTTAAAAATAAAATCCTTTTTGAATATAAAGGTAATTCATATGTCTATTTTACAAACTCTCTTGAAAGATTTATTCTTTATAAAAGCATGTTTTGAACGATATGATAAATTGATTTTACATTCTTGACATCTATTACATGCTTTGATTAATGGTTAATGTGCGTGAGGGGACGAGCCCACATTAAATTAGATTGTAACAAACCCTATATATGTATAAGGTATTATGAGAATGTTTTCCTCTATGAGAGATGCTTAGTGATGATGGTTAATTATTGGTATTGATGATTTCACAAAGGAACTATGACAAAGTAATCTCGTTTAAAGAAGTGGAAATGTTTTCATGATTATCTATGAGATTATGGATTTTCGTAATGGCATAATGAGCTTTAATGATAGTTGATGGTGTGACTACTTTGAGACAAATTGTGAATCGGCTTCTATGCTATGAACTTTGTTGTTGTGTTTGGCCTAGCTACTCGGAAGGAAGGGTAGCCACTATGGATCCTAGTGCATTAATGCCTAGCCATTCGGGAGGAAGAGTGGCCACTGCTGGGTTCACTACTCGGGGTGTGATTTATGCCTAGCTATTCGGGAGGAAGAACAGCCACCGCGTACTACATAGTCTGGTGTGATTTATACCTAGCTATTTGGGAGGAAGGATAAGCATCGAGAATTATATGTTTCGGTGTGGTGCATTATGCGCGGTATGCTTGATTCTTGGGCCTGTATTGGCATGTGTGACATTCTTATTCTCTTATGGAATTGTTGATGACTATCTTAATTGATTAAAAAGGCATATTTGAAGTTGTAACTCGACACGAAGCTTTATAATTGGTTTTGATACTTATTATTGAGATACATAAAGGCGAATAAGCGCCTACATTGGGTTCGCATGATTTTGAGAACTAATTTCTTTATGTATTATGTACTCTATTTTCTTATTACTTATTGTCCCCGAGGCACTCACTGAGTATGAAGTACTCAGGCATACCATTGTTGTTTTTGATGGTATGTTAGGTAACGGAAAAGAGCAGGTTCTTAATACTCCAAGCGTTTAGGAAGGACTTGCTATTGTTGCTGATTTGGTGAGCCCACACCTTCATTCGTGGGACACTCTATTTATTTAATTCTCTTTATTTATTCTAGTTTTCGGGCTGCGTCCCGATGGGTTAGACATTTATTCCTTATTCTTAGAAGCTCCTTAGTATACATTCAAATGTGGGTAGAAGAAGAGTTGTCGTTTAACACTTTCGGGCACACTATCATGTTTTGGGTGAATTATTTAAATTATATAGACTTCCGCTGATTTAATTCATATATTTATGATTTGTTACATTTGTTTTATAAACTGTTAGAGGCGAATGTTGAACTTGACGAGTTCAAGTATTATTATTGTGTTGTTTATGCTCTTCCGATGTTGTTCATGACGTCGGATGCCAGTCACGTCTAGGATGGATTTTGGGGCGTGACAAATACCAACAGTGGGTATGCCAATAATATATACTAACTACGGGTATGTCAATTCTATCAAAATCAAGACGACAAGACAGATGTCGATAATTACCAACTACACATGGCATCAAGCCAACAAAATTGAGCAATCAAGCATGCATAACGGGGTGGCTAGCCTCAACATACATCAGGGCCCAACCTAAAGCAATATCCATCCCTACTTCATACCTAAAGGTTCACATGTTGTCTCCGTGGTTCACTACACGAAGTCTTACTAAAGGTAAACCATAACCTACCTGGACTATCGAACCGCAACACCAACAACTCACTCATTTGCCTTGCCCTTCCGCTGAAGCTTAGAACTAAAGTAGTCTAAGCATAATCGAATTCTATATTAGAAATTATGAAGAATGACACTAATATTGCTATAATTTCAATTAGGTCAATTCTAATCCTAGAATTTGGGAAACGGGCCCACAAGGGCAAAACGGGAAATTTGCGGGCAAAATACCAAATTAAGTACTAAGCAATCATAATCCAACCATTAATTGCTGATTTAGATCAATAATTAGCCTAGATTCTAACTTCATGTAAAACCCCCAAATTGGGTATAAACTCTAAATCTCCAAATTCGAAATTCAACGTTAAAAGTGGAAGATCTATGATTAATGAACCTAGATTAGTCAATATCTAACAAAACATCACCAATTTATTCATTAATAATCCTAGGAACAATATTCTTCCAAACCCTCTTTCTACTCTTGTCACCTTGGGTTCATTAAGGGAGAAGGGGAATCTTAACATGATTATGGTTTAAAGGAAGAATGAAGAAGTGAGTAGGATACCTCCAAGATTTTCCTCCAGGTATCCTTAGGAGCAGTTTCTTCAAGCTCAAATATCGAATTGGGTAAAATGATAGTCTAGGACTTCTTAACACTTCATTAATATTATTAATCGCTCACCGCGTCGTAAGATTTCCAGATCGCCCCAACGGCGCCGCCCCGGCGACCCTACCTAGCGACGCTTGGGCCGGTAATGACTAAAAGACATTGACCGGCTCCGGAACGAGAGCTACCGCTCATCGGTCTTGGTGCCACGGTCTTTAGTCTTTTTCGCGTCAAAAGCGCTGCGCACCGTACAGACATCAGAAACTTAACCCAAGATTTCCTTTCGATATGATTTTTTGAATAATTCCCGAGGCCATCTGCTCACATATCAAACACCTAGTCTCACATAAAAACGTGCTACTAATGCGCCCGTGTCCTCAAAATTTCCAACGGAGGTCTCGTTGACCGATTCAACTGCCGTTGTCTTAATTCCAAATTTCCATCCCAAGTCCCGAAATGCACCCAAGTGCATTGCGAACCGAACCAAACACACACAGAGGTTCTAAACGACCATCCGGACCTCTCAGAATTGACAGAATTCCGAAAAAAGTTCATTTTTTCCAAAAGTCAACTTTGGGTCAACCATTTTTCATTTTAAACCTATATTTTCACAAAAGTTACCCGAATCTGGTCTAGACACCTCGAGAAACGTGTTAACGGTCCTCTCCGATCAAAAGTGAGCTAATCGATGCTCGGGAATGGGCAAAAATGTCGAGGAGACTATAATGACCAAACGGGTCGTTACAGAGCCAAGTTGGCTAAACACCTCTTACTTACTAACTTCTTCGCTTGAAGGAAGGAAATGATCTTTTTCGGAGTGGAACTAGGAGTACCTCTCCACTCAAGCCTAGGAATGCCCGACATGGCTAAGGTAATTATCTTGGTATGACGGTCCAAGATCGCATGATAAGTAGAATGCTAATACATCCCCAATATAATATCAAAATCCATCATATGGAGAATCATCAAATCTATCTAAGTGTCATACCCCATAAAAGTAGCCAAACAAGACCGATAAACTCGATCAACAATCACAGAATCTACGACCGAGTAGACACGCAACGGGTATATCTATGCTGTCACAAGGCAAATCCCAACCAACGGCATGAAATGTAGATACATAAGAATAGGTGGATCTACGATCAAACAACACAGATGCTACTTTATGACGGACATAAATGGTACCTGAAATAACAGCATCTAAGGCCTCTGCCTCAGGCCTACCCGAAAACGAGTAACAATAGGCCCCATCACGTCCGGCCCGAGACCCCCGCTCGCGCTCGAACCCGCCTCAGCTCGCTAACGGGATACCTGCGGAACCGAGAACCACCGCGGCGACCGGCGCCTCTTTGAGAAGCACCGTTTCGACTACCAGACTATGTCAGAGTCCTCTATTGCTGATAATTCCGACTGGGTCGGGAACACTTCCTGGAAATATGACCAACCTCTGCACAAGAAAAAAAATCAGACGGGACGAAGGCTGATAAACGGAAGCTGAAGACCCAGAAGAAACAACTCTATCTACTGTTCTGAAAAATAAACTCTCAGGAGCTATCTGCCTGGGTGGCTCACTGGGGGAAGCTTGTAAAGTTGAATACACAGGATGACCGGAATATGGCTGATGCAGCCTAGAAAACTTACCGGAACCTATCGAACTAGAACCACCATTACTCCTAGTCTGAAACGGTCGCTTGTCACCACCACTAAAGGCACGGGCCTTAGCGCCCTTAACCATAGAAGCATGATCGATGATGGACTGGAAGGATGCCCCCATGAACTCCATCTGAAGACAAGGAATCTGTAGAGAGCTTACTAGCCCACCAATAAAACACCTAATCCTGTCGGCCTCAGTAGGGATGAAAGGAGTGGAATAATGGGCCAGATATAGAAAGCGGGTCACATAGGTCTCCAAAGACATACCCCTCTGCTCAAGAAGTAGAAACTCCTCTATACGTGCCTCTCTTAAAGACCGAGGTACATACTTCTCAAGGAAGGCCCGGTAGAACTGAGTCCAAGTCAGGGGAGGAGAACCCTCAAGTCTGCAAGCCACAAAATAACTCCACTAAGTCTTTGCGTTACCACGAAACTAGTAGCACACATAGTCAACCCCATGGATCTCTACGATCCTCATCCGGTGCAGCAACTCATGCATATCCAGAATAAACTCATAAGCATCCTCAGAAGAACTTCTCGAAAATCTTGGCGGCTCTAACTTCCTGAACCTCCCAACAAGATCCTGATCCGATGTGGTCATAACAGCGCCCTCCATGAGCCTAAGATTATCACCAGGAGCGGGTATCGCATCAATACAGGGAGCCATAGCTCGGTGCAGGATGTGTTACCCGAGTAGGTCTCTGCTCAAGGGTCTGCACCTCGACTCTGGTCTGTGAACCTCCACTAGGAGTAGTAACACTAGTGGAAACCTGCTGGGCATCAAGATGATGTAAAACCCTGGTTATAGTGTCATGCATACCCTGATCAGAAATAACCTCGGGTTGTGTCTATGCTGGGGCCATACCATCCTCTGCGGCCTGGCCTCGATCCGACTGATACTCAGGATCAGGAGACAAAGATCTCTCATGCCGCTGTCCTACCACAGGAGCCCTGCACCTGGCTGGGGCAGCCCCGCGGCCTCTCGCTCTGCCATGCCCTCTGGCTATCGCTCGCCTTTGGGTACTAGCCGTAGCTACTGGCTCTAGCACCTGAGCTCGGGCTCCTCACCATCTGTGAGAGAAGATATAAGAGTCAGATACCAATTTGATCTTTCCAGATACCAATTAGAATAAAGTAGCATGAAAGAATGAAAGAGAGTGAGATTTCCTAAATGTCCTATAGCCTCTCACAGATAAGTACGGAGCTCATTGTACCGATCCATGAGACTCTACTAGACACGCTTTTGTATTATAGATTGGGTAACTTAGGGCTTGAATACCAACTTACCATGACTCATTTTGACATGAGTCGTGCGGGCACTTACCTTTTCTATCTCGATAAGCGAACCCTCAAGCCAACGATAAGTAAAGACATGAATAATAATTCAAGCAAGCAAAAAAGAATAATTACGTACGTCTCACAATAATATATAATATACATAGTGCAAAATAAGAAACATCCCCAGGGTTTGACCTAAGTCATACAAGAGCATTTATAAAAATATACAAGTTTGGAATAATAATACATAAATCTGTCTATGTCTCAGAATGGAAATAATAAGACATAAATAGGAAGAGTCTTCAAAGGAGCGAACATTTCGTGCTCACCCTGGAAACTCGGTGCTAATGCTTAAGCAACTGTCAGCTATGGGAGACGGAGGATGACCCAACCTGTCATGACCCAACCTCGTAGGCCGCGACTGGTGCCCGAGCTGGGCACTAGTCGCGGGTTACGGGGTTGGGTCGTGACAAAAGTGGTATCAAAGCAGTTCGTCCCAGGGATTGTCTACAGACCGTGTCCGGCAAAGTCTTGTTTATGGTGTGAAGCCGGCCACACTTATAAACAGGAGGTCAATGGGCATTTAGGAATCGTTGACCCTTCTTCGTCTTAGATCGTGCGATAGAGCCAAGTCATAGAAAATGAGATTCCTTATACTAACTTTTGATTTCAGCAAAAGGACGACATCGACAAAAGAAAGTGATTGACGATATTGGAAGTTACAAAGCACGCAGGTAAGCAAAGGCACGAAAGATATATGTTGGGTAAGGTATTGAGGTACGATTGAAATGTAAAGTTAAAAATTGAAAAGGAAAAGTGGACAGGAAAGGGTAACAGGTGCAGTTTGAGTTGGACATACGAGGTAAGTTCATCATTTTCATACTGTTGTTGATATTGGGAGCCCACGTGTGGGTACGTGATATGATATATATATATATATATATATATATATATATATATATATATATATATGTTACGTGAGGCATTATTGGTATTTCTGCGTGAGTTTGAGATAGTAAGAAATATAGAGGAAACTCTGCCGAAATTTTTCCAAAAATAAAGGAGAATGAGATGTGGGGTTGTAATATGCCTTGAAAGGTCGTGTCAATAGTAAAAATAGGATTTGACTAAGTTGCAAGTATGGCTGACCTTGAGAAATAAGTTAACTGCTGAATTGGTGGTAATAGTAATTAGGAGGTTGATATCGATATGGTAAAAAAAAAAAGGAATTTGGGAAGGGCTTGTGATATTAAGAGATGATTTAGAAGAGACTGGAAAATCCTGATAGAGTGTTATATTAAGGTACCAACTGAATTGATAAGCAGGGATAAATTATGACGAGTTATAGTTAGAAGAAATAATGGTATGGTTGAGACAAGAGTACAGAGGAAAAAGAATTGTGACGGATACGAATGTATTAATAGGACAGCTTGTGAGATATTAGGGATAAGATTGACCAGAAAGGGTAAAAGGTTGAGAAGTGTTACACTATAAGATTGATTACGAACAGGATATTATGTGAATATAATAAGGATTGTTATGAAAATGAGCAAAGCCTAGCGAGAAAGTGACTAAAAGATATGACGTGATCTATGTGACTAAAGTATAAAGGTGAGCTATTGATAAAAAAAAAAGAGGGAATTTATGAAGTCCTTCTATAGAGAGAGTTCAGAATAGAGGTTACGAGATAACGAAATGATAGCGAGCACAAAAGAAGAAGGGGTTAATTGGAAGAAGGAGATGAAAAGAAAAGCGGGCGAGATAACAGTGCAGTAATAGATGATGACACGTGTAGCCGAGAACACGAGTAATATCAGTGACGGAACTGTGAAAGACCAAACTATAGAAAGATGAACAACGAGGTAGAATGAGTGCTAGGAAATGACTGGTATGATAAGAACAAACAGGGATGAACAGAATATGATTTGAAAATGAGAAAGGGATTATGTAGGAGTAGTACTTTGCGAAGGATATAGAGGTATTATAAACTTCCTCGTGCGCAGAAAAGAAAGATGGGTATAGACTGGAGAAATATGGTAAGGGAATACCAAAGGAAGCATCCAAGATAGACGTAATTAAATGAGTGCAAATATGGAACGAAAAGGGAATACATAGTTATGAATTTAAAGGTGTAGTACGACGACATGGTGATAAGATAAGACCATTATTGAGACAAACTTGATATGTTTTTGAGTAAGTTAGAAGCCTGTGTTGGGTAGACAGTAAGGGTAAAAAGGCATAAAGCATAAAGGGGTACTGCGTGCACACGACTTCACCTAAAAAATAATGGAATCTTTAAGCGACAAAGACGGTAGGCTTAAGGAACGGATGGTGCAATATAATTTCATCAAAAGAAACAGATGATATAGGTTGAGATAAAGATACTATTTCAAGAGAACTTTGGACACTTATCGTTGGAATATAAGTGCCACCTAACTGAGAATATGGCATGAATACAAGTATTAAATAATTATTGATTGGAGTAAGAGACCCTTTCTAACTCGGAGGGAGATGTGTTATAAGAACGTTTTGAAATCTATTAAGACTTCAACTTACTCCAGATTAGGTGATGAAGGTCATCTTTTGTGAGGTGGACGCTATCATACTAGCATTAGAGCATCATATTTCGTCAGAGTTCCAAGGTTAAGCATGCTAGAGTGAGAGAAATTTTAGGATAGGTGACCCCCTGGGAAGTGTACTAAAAGTCCTATAGAGTCGTACATAGGAGAGACAAGTGGGAAGCTAGGGTAGCCTAAAAGAAATCAGAGTATACAGAGTGGGCAGAAACCTTAAGAGGTCACATAGGACGAGGCTGACTGAACCAGTGAAGAGAAAGAGGGTACATCACAGCTTTAGAAGCAAGGTAAGTTGAATAGCGTTTGGGAATACTTGTAAGCAAGATGGTAGCAATTATGTATACGTATGTATATGATATCCCATACATGGCTATATCAGCGGGTATATGTATCCCGGCAACCAACGTTGCGGTATGTGGAAGGCATTAATCGAATAGGGTAACGAAGTCCAAGTGACAAAAATGGCACAAATGTTATAGGGCAAGTTGATGCTGTTTTTACTACAGGTTAAGCTTGGAAAGTTCTAATACAATGATATTCTGGAAAAGAAAGAAAGTGAGTAGATAGAAGGTAAGGTGACCACAATGTCAGAAAAAGCGAAAGAGTAAGAAACATGATGGAGTAAAGCCTCCCAGAGAGATGACGGGCAAAACACGGCACTATTTGGATAAAAATTTAAGGGTAGGCGTGTGAGAGGGATAGAGTGTGGTAGTATGGAACAAAAGAGGAATGTGTGAGGTTGAAGAACAGACTTCGACAAGTGGGACGAAAGGATAGTGACCACGACGAGGAATGAGAAGTAAAGGAAAGAATGATTAGGCCGTGCAACGATGCTAAGAGATTTCTAACTCTCAAAAGATAAGTGCCGAAGACGATGGATATCTAAAAATTTTTGGTGTATTAGGACCTCCTTAATAAAGGGGGGGAAGAACATATTGGACTTGAAAGGGATTATGGCATCCTCATGCCCCAGAAGGGGATATTTATTAGCTTGGAGCTAGAGTTCGAAACGATCGCCAATACAAGGAAATCGTAGACACGTATACTTGTGTTATGAGAGGATCGTAAGGGAGTAAGAATTTTTGTAGCCCTATGCTTTTGGGGTTGTATTGTAAGATTTGAGGGATAAAGGTTAAAGAAACAGTTGTGGCAGAAAGCTAAAGGAAAAGTTGCGGCAAGAGCCCAAGGATTTAGTTTGAACTGGAATTATGAGTTGCCATAAGTGTAGTTGTACTGTGAAGGATAGCAAAGAGTACAGAACCATTACATATATACATACTTTGGATCGGTGAAATTAGTCCTGGGAAGGAACTAGGAGGAATAGTTTGAAGGACGTAACCATTATACGCATTAGTGACGAATCATGTTGGGTGAGCACTCGGAATGTAAAGGTAAATGGTGACAAGGATGTAAGGACTAATGACGCTGACCATCGAACCGCAAGGAGTCAGTACAAGAGCATATTCAAGACCGTTTATCCAGTTAAAGGTTATGCGAAATTATACAGAGAGACTTCACAAGCCCTCACATCAATGATATCCGACAGAGGTGCCCAGTTTACAGCTAACCTTTGGAGGTCATTTCAGGAAAGGATTGGGGACCCAGGTGAGCTTTAGCACAGTATGTCACCCTCAGACTGACGGACAGATCAAGCGTACCATTCGGACGTTAAGGGATATGTTGCGGGCCTGCGTTATTGATTGCAGAGGCAGCTGGGATGATTATCTGCCACTTATGAAGTTTGCCTACAATAATACCTACCATTCTAGCATCCAGATAGCCGTATGAGGCTTCGTGTAGCAGGAAGTGTAGGTCACCGATTAGCTGGTTCGATGTCGGCGAAACTAAGTTAATTGGCCTAGATATGATTCAGCAGGTAGTTGACAAGGTGAAACTCCTTTAGGAACGGTTATTAGCAGCTCAGAGTCGACCGAAGTTATATGCAGATAATCGACGCCGACACTTAGAGTTCCGAATTGGCGATTGAGTATGTCTGAAAGGGTCACACAGGAAGGGTATTATGAGATTCGGCAAGAAGGGGAAGCTTAATCCGAGGTATATTGAACCTTATCAGGTTATCCGTGGAGTAGGCCAGGTTGCCTGCGAGTTAGACCTACCACCTAAATTGGAGGCATGCATCCAGTCTTCCACATGTCAATGCTCCGTAAAGGTATAGGCGATCCCTCCAGAGTATTTCCCATAGATGATATCTAGGTAACAGAGGAGTTATCCTACGAGGAGCAGCCCATAGCCATACTGGATCGTCAGGTGAGAAGGTTGCGTGCTAAAGGCATAGCTTCCGTTAAGGTATGGTGGCGGAACAATAACAGGGAAGAGATGAAGAATACGTATCCCTATTTGTTTCCTATTCCTACAAGTAATCTAAACTCCTTAATTGGTTATGTTGATTAATAAATGAGCTGTGTATGGTGGCCATAAAAGAGACTCTCCCCCGACGCACTTATAAGACCCTGTAAGACTAGTTTAACATTCGAGGACGAATGTTCTAAAGGGGGGGGGGAGGATGTTATATCCCGTATTTTGTACATTGGGACATTCCGAGCTAACTACGATAAGTTAAGAACAAGACTATTCCGGGATACGAGGTTGAGACTTTTGACCTTCGATTTTTATTTTAAGGCATAAGTTGCTTAGAATTTTATTGGCATGGAATATTAAGGAGAATTTGGGGTTAAAAGTGAATTATGAAAAACTATTATTTCATGAAATAATACCAAGTTGGTCGTGTGGCACATAAGTGGGGTACCACCCATGGCTTGGCCAAATTAAATTCATCCAAGCCATGTGTGGGCTATAGGACATTTGGATGAATTATATATGTGAACAAGTGATGACTAGAAAGTCATAATATTCATCTCTCAACTTAGAAGCTTGGAGAAACATGAAGAAAAAAGGGGAACCATATTCGGCCATAGTTGGCTGAATTCATGTCCATGGAAATTGATCAAAAAAAATTATTTTCTTCTAACTTTTCAACCAATTGGAAGGTCCTAATCAACGTGGAGTAGTTGTTGGAGCAATCAAACCACCCGTTTGTGCCATTTACAACCCTAGCCAAGTTTAAGAACTAAGTGGAAAATGTAAGGTTTAATCTTCTTTTCATATGTTATGGATGGTTTATGCATGTTGTAGTAGGTGGAAAAGGATAAAATTCATGAAATTTTGTATGTTGAAGTTGGACCGTGTAGGTGTTGTGTGTGTTGGAGTGATGAACTAATTTTATTTTGTGTTTTAGTTGATGATTGTTGTGGATTATATGATGAAAATGAAGGTTTAATGATTTAAATTGAAGTTGTAATCGTTTGTGGGTTGTTGTAGAAATTAATGTGATTTTAGCATAGTTTCTTGAATTTATGAGAATGATGTTGCTAATAAGTGAATTGTTGGTGTAGTTTATGAATTTAGAAGAAAGAAATGTGTCGTTGTTGATCTTATTGAATTTGGAAGGTTTCGGGTGGAGTTATGTTGGTTGGGTTGTTTTGAATATTGTGCGGATTGTTTGAAGTATTCTTGAATCTTGTTTGAATGGTTTCGGATTAGTACTTGAACATGTGAGCGTTGATGTTGGTTTTGAATGTACGTAGTTGAGTTGAATGTAAATGGAAGGTTGTCGAATTATGTAGAAAAGAGTTACTAACGTTAGAATGTATTTTGGATTAATTGTTGATGTTGTTAGTATGATTGTTGGTATTGTTGCTGGTGATTCGGCCGAGTTGAATTCTCGGGGTTGTTGAATTTATAGGGAAAATGCTGCCCAAATTTCTGTAAATAAAGTGATAGCTTAGGTTTGGATTCCTAAGTACCTATGACTAATGTTTGGTGCCAAATGATGTTATTGTAGATTTTGAGAAGCCGAGACTTAAATTCGGATTAGCTTAGGAAGCGGACGAGGTATGTAAAGCCTAACTTTTCTTTCTTTTGGCATGTCTTAGTGGTAAGTAGGCTATGATACGAGCCTTAGGGTAATTCCATTCTTAAGATCCGAGCTTGTATACGATTCTTATTCGCTTCTCAAAGTTGACTCTCTTAATGTAGTCGAACTAAGGTCCTTATGTTTTTATATGATTGGATTTCAAAAGTTACATAGAGAATTTTGTTCTTAAAAGATTCTGTAACTACGAACGACCGTAACTTTCATAGATGAGCTCGGAACGCTTCGAAACGTTCGCAGGAGATTCTATAATGAATAATATCTCCAACTTTCATAGGCGGGCTCGGATTGGTTTGATACCTGTCCGTGGGCCCCCGAGACTTTTCTATGTTTGGTTCTAACGACTTTTTGAAAGCACTTAGCATGACTATTGTCTGGGTTTTTTAAATGATGGTTCGTTTTGATTATTCTATTGAGTCTTTGAAAATGTTTTTTAAATTGCATATGGTTACTCACGACTCTGCTCGTGCATTCTGTTATTACATCTTTCGCCGAGTCCCGGGCCGGTTATGTCGTCGTGCGCACTATATTATATTCCGGAGTATGATGTGTTACGGTTCACCGAGCTCCTCGCTAGAGGGCCGGGTCCCGTTTATATTTTGGTGTTATGATGTGTTATGGCGTTATGATGTGTTATGGAGATATGTCGGGGTACGGAGATTTGAAACCTTCCGGAGTATGATGTGTTATGGCGCCAATGACGGGAGGGCGACCATATTCCTGAGCCCCATGCATGATTTGTGTTTTAATAAGTAAGCATTTTGGTATTCGGATATTGCATTTACTTTACGCGTACTTCTTGTTCCGATTATGATCCTGTTCTTCGTATTTCATGCTTTGCATACTCGGTACATATTTCGTACCGACCCCCTTTCTTCGGGGCGCGTTTCATGCCCGCGGTACGGCCTATACGTTTTGGTGATCCGACTTAGGATTTTCATTCAGCTATCTTGGAGCGCTCCCTTGTTCCGGAGCCTATATTTTGGGTACAGACACCTTTGTTATATATGTGTATGTATACGACTATTCAGGGGTACATCGGGGCCCTGTCCCGTCATATGATTCTGTTATTACTCTTAGAGGTCTGTAGACATATGTGTGGGTTATGGGTAGTACTGTTCAGTTGTGTCTGTGTGATTTGTGTGTTGGACGTCCCCCTGTATTATGATAGCCTTACCGGCTTATGTGTGATATCGTCAGCTGAAAGTTGTGATTGTGAAATGTATACATATATTTGTGACAGCTTTGGGGTGACGTTTCACTTTTCTGTATGTATAAGATCTGATTATGCTAGCTATGGTCTGACGTTTGATCTTTGTATGTGTATAAGTTGTTTGTACGCTGATTATAGTTAATGGATGTGTACGGGTGCCCAGCTTGGGCACCAATCGCGGCCTACAGGGTTGGGTCGTGACACAACCTGATACTCTGCATTCATAAAAGAATGCAGCAAGTGCAGATCAGTACAAAACCATAGTACTAGTAGGTATCATAGGCTGACTTAATATAGCTAACATAATTCAGACAAAGCAAGATAGGCAAATAAATCAACAAGTATAAGTCAAACATAATCAAATCAAGTATACGTCACAGCCTAATAGAGCATCTAATCCCAAATGTGCCAAGTCTTAATATGTCCAATCTAAAACCAACATCACAAGTAACATTATCAATCATCTCAAAGTAAGTTGCGAATGCAATGCAATGCAATAATGTATGAATGCAATGCAATGCCATGCAAATGCTCTGTACACATGTACTCCAGATAAAAATATCGATATCTTGGTAGCACAACCCAAGGTGACTCGCAAAGTCTAAGTGCCACTCATCCCGATCTTTGCCCAATAGACAAATGAGACCCGGATCACCGGGGTTCTCACCGGTATCACCCTAGGGGACGCGCAGAGTCCATGCACTCACTCAATCCACGATTCCGGGTCTAACATTGGATATCAGACTCTCATATCATTCTCATTTAAAAATTGAGCCAAGCTCATCACAATGTTTCACTAAGTACCAATAGTGTCTCAACAGTATGTCATGGAGAATGAGAATGAGTGAAATGCATGTGTCAACATCAAGAATCAACTTAATATCACAAGTACCATATACGAGGGGACTTTAATGCCATTGTATCTGAGAAAGAGAAGCAAGGTGGATTACCAGTCTCATCCAATGAGACATTAGATTTTTCTAACTGTATACAAAGCTATGGATTGATTGATGTAGGATTCTCTGGAAGTAAATTCACTTGGTGGAATGGGAGAATTGAAGAAGATTGCATATTCAAGAGGTTAGATAGGATATGGGTGAATTAGCGATAAGTTAGTATTTTCCGACTTATTTCTTCTTTAATCTTAGACTTTTGAATTGTTTGATTGAGAAAATAGTGCATTTAATATCTTTTACTTTGATTTTATAGGTTTTACATGCTTGAGAAGTGATCGGAAAGAAATCAAGTGAAAAATAAGTCAAAAAGAGGTCAAATTGAAGAAAATGAGAAAAGTGGCTAAAAGTGCAAAAAGTTGCGTAACCTGCAATTTCGAAAATCTGAAAACTTGAGGGTTATTTTTGTCATTTTTTGATTGAGAAAATACAAAAAGAAGGCTTTAGTGAAATCGCTTTCATCTTTGGCCATTTCATACAAGTCTTGGAGAGCTAGGGTTTATCAACCACACCATTGGAGGAGAAGATTGGAGCACTTTAATGATAAATTTCTTTAACCTTTATTCAATTCCTTGCTTTGTATTGTATATCTAAGTTTTTAGAGTTTTATTCCATCACTTTAATCTTGTTTATGAAAATATTCATTTACAAAGTTGGATAAAATCTATTGTTATGCTTATGTGTTGAATGACTTTTATTTCTATTGAAGTGGGTCTTTGTTGTTTAATTAATCTTGTTCTTTAATGTTTCTTAAGGGATTAGCTAATCCTAACACCGTTCCATTTAATTCGATTTGAGCTCGAGAGAGGAGGATTGAGGTTGGGAAAGATTAATTAACAAGAATTTGGTTCATTAAATCCCATCTAATAACTTGAGCTAGAGATTGAAAAGTTACTTGAGATTATATTGATTGTGCTTAATATCACACTCTAAGGCTTGAGAAAGCTTAGAGTGAAATTCATTGATTTGGTCAAGAGACTTTTGATGAGATTTTAGAGATCATTATCTAATTAGCATAAACTTACTATTAGTTGTAAAATCGTGAAATATATTGGATCGTTACTTGAGCGTAATCTCCTTTGTATGCATACTTGTGGCCATTGACCATTTTACCGGCTTTCTAGCTAGTTTTATCTTTGTTAGTTGTTAAACCAAAAATCAAATATTGAAAAAGTGTTTGGCTTAGTTTAGTTGGTGATAATTCCTTACTTGTTTAAGTCGTCTTTATATTGTTCCCTATGGATTCGACCCCAACTCATAGTTGGGTAAATTATATTGCGATGACCGTGTGCATTTTCTCTTTGAGAAGTGGATTTGGACGTTATCAATCAGCAAGTGTTAGACATCATGCCTTCCACTACAGTCACTCATATGATCAGACGAGGTTCAGATCATGCACCATTACATCTGGAGTGTAATAGCAATGCCTAGCATATAATCAAATCTTTTAAGTTTCTAGCATCATACATCTATGGATGTGGTAAAGGAGAATTGGACTGCAGATTTCTGTGGAAATCCATTTTATGTATTTCATCATAAGCTGAAGAAGCTTAAAAGAGCACTGGCACGATGGAGCAGGAACACTTATGGGAATATATTTCAACATATTGCCACTATTGAAGCTACTATGAAAGTGAAGGAGTTGCAATTTGAAAATAATCCTTCAAGGGAGAACAGAATGCTGCTACATCAGGCATAGGCTGAACTAACCAAATTTTTACACTTAGAGGAAGAATATTAGAAGTAGAAAGCAAGTATGAAATGGTTCAATGATGGGGATAGAAATACTAAATTCTTTCATTCATATGTGAGGGGCAGAAGGAACAATCTATCTTTGAAAAGAATACAGGATTCAAATGTTAATTGGTTGGAAAATAAAGCAGATATTGGTGTTGAGGCAATCAAGTTCTTTGAGTCTCAATTCATAGAAGAAAATTTAGAAATTGATTATGCATTACTGAAAAATGTTCCTAAATTGATTACTGAAGAGCGGCAAAAGAACATGAAGGAGTTTCCATCTGAAAGTGAAGTAAAAAAAGCTGTTTTGTCTTTCAATGGGGATAGTGCTAGTGGGCCTGATGGATTCATAGGACACTTTTATTAGAAGTGTTGGAAGGTTATCAAGCTAGATGTGATCCAAATGGTTAAAGCATTTTTCTGTGGTTCTGAGATCCCACAATTCATTATTCATACTAACATGGTGATATTGCAAAAAAAAGGAGGTTATCAATACTTTCAGTGATATGAGACCTATTAGTCTTAGCTCCTTTTCCAACAAGATACTGTCAAAAGTGTTGTACAATAGATTGACTAAGGTTCTTCCTTGTATTATCTCTTATAATCAGACAGGTTTTGTGAAGGGCAGGAGTATTGCAAAAAATGTATTACTAGCACAAGAGATCATCAGGAATATTAACTTAAGATGTAAGCATACTAATGTGGTGATTAAATTAGATATGGCAAAGGCATATGATAGGTTGTCTTGGATCTTTTAACTAAAGTTCTAAGATAGTTTGGTTTTGGAGAGGTTGTCATAGATTTGGTTTGGAGATTGCTATCAAACAACTTGTACTCAATATTGATCAATGGTCAAAAGTCATGGTTGTTTCAGATCAAGTTGGGAGGGGGGGGGGGGTAAAGCAAGGTGATCCATTTTCCCCTACTTTGTTCATTATAGCTGCAGAAGTAATGACAAGGAGTCTAAATAAACTGCATGAGAAGCCAAGGTTTATAGGCTATGGAATGCCAAAATGGAGTCCCCAAATCAATCATCTATCATATGCTGATGATACAATCTTATTCTGCTCTGGAGATAGATATTCATTAAAGAAAATGATGAAGAGGCTGAGGAAGTATGAGAAGGCATCAGACAACTGGTCAACACTGATAAAAGCTGTTACTATGGCCATCATAAAGTATCTGCCAGGGTCAACAATAAGATTAAAAGACATACTAATATGAGAAATAGATCCTTTCCTTTCATATATTTAGGATGCCCAGTGTTTTATGGGAGAAGAAAGCTAATTTATTATGAAGATCTGATAAAAAAAGTGATGAAGAGGATTCTCTCTTGGCAAAATAGACTGTTGTCTTCTGGAGGCAGATATGTGTTGGTAAATCATGTGTTACAAACCATGCCTGTGTATTTATTGTCAGTTATGAATCCTTATGCTGGGGTGATAAGAAAGCTTCACAAGATAATTACAAAAATTCTTCTGAAGCAATACTATGGGGGTGAAAAGCAAACATTGGGTAGCATAGGACAAGCTATGTCTACCAAAGGATGAGGGTGGGATTGGTTTTAGATCCCTAACAGATATTTCTAATGCTCTATTTGCTACGTTATGGTGGAATTTCAGATGTGGAAGAAGCTTATGGAGTAGCTACATGTTGAACAAATATTGTAAGAAATGGCATCCCACTATGGCAGTACACAGAGGAGGTTCCCATACATGGAAGAAAATGGTGATCCTAAGAGATACTGTTGAACCACAAATATTATGGCAGATGAGAAATGGAACTTCAAGCTTCTGGTATGAGAATTGGACAAGGCTTGGTGCACTATATTATATCATTCCTGATGCTACTAAAGAAGAAGAGATAGAGGTCAAACAGTTGAGATAGAGGTCAAACAGTTTGTGATGGAAGGTAAATGGAACATGGAAGTATGGAACTGTTAACAGCTACTCTAGATCAGGAATTGGCTCAGCATATTAATGATAATATCAAAGTTCCAGAGGAAGAGAAAGATGATGAACCATGTTGGATGTTGGAAAAGAGTGGCAAATTTTCAGTTAGATCTACATGTGAATTTTTAAGGCACAGAGAGAGCAAATAAACTAGCTATAGAATCATGTGGGAGAAAGGGTTACCAATAAAGATAAGCTTCTTCATTTGGAGGTGTGGAAAGGGAGAATCTCTATTGTTGTGAGGAACATAAGGAGGAAACTTCAGAGCCCATTTATTTCTAACCTTTTCTATAGCTGTCAAGTTATGGAAGCTTTTTGCTTCTTGTGCAGGTATCCTTACAGATGGAGTTGGCCTATAACAGATGATCTTGGCATGGTGGACTGCTGAGACTAAACCAAAACTGTAGCCTGTTTATGGAGCACTACCAGTAGTGATTATGTGGTCATTATGGAAAAGAAGAAACTCAATCAAGCATGGAGGATCAGTTACATTCTACAGGCTGAAACAACAAATACAACAAATTATATATCAACTTGCAAGGAAAAGATATCCAAGGATGCAGAATCTATCTAGTGAATGGGAAAACATGCATCAGCAACTTAGCAATCATAAACCAAAAGTTTATTATGCTAAGTTGCTGTGGAGAATGCCACTTACAGCAAGATTAAAATGCAATACAGAAGGAGCATGCAGAGGCAATCCATGGAGCAGCTCAGATGGATTCTGCATTAGAGATAGCAGTGGGGATTTGGTTTATGCAGAAGCACAGGAAATTGGAATAGTAACAAACATTGAAGCTGAAGCTGAGGCTATAAAACCGGCATTGAGATACTGCAGAGAACACAACATTCCACAGATTCAACTTGAGACTGATTCACTTGTCCGACAAAACCTCTTGCAAGGATAATGGATCACTCCATGGGAACTGAGAGATAAAGTTGAAGAGATCAAATAGGACATAAAGACAGTACATGTACAGATCATTCATATTTCAGGGAAGGCAATAAGTTGGCAGATATTTTTAGCAAATCACGCTTTGGATTACTTAGAGATTAAAGTTCATGACTTTAAGCTCATGCCATCAGAAGGTAGAAGATTACTCAACATGGACAAAGCACAACTTCCTCAACTGAGGATTAGAACAAGGAGTATCCAGCGGATTGACATTCAACAATGATGTTACATGTATGGATATTCATTTGGTGTTTTCACAGATTGGAGCAATCATCAAAGCTGACGCATTAGGATTTCAAATGACATACTAGCTTAGGCACACAGGATAGAACTGGTCATATAGGACAGTTCTTTATTTTGTTAATTATAGCTAGTTCATATTATAGACATGCTGTAATTGACTGTTTTTTAAATTTCTGCAATTATTAATGAAAATTTCTAATAGGCATAGCCTGTTAGAGCGCCAAAAAAAAAAAAAAAAAAATCCATAAGGTAGGCCAGTGGGCAATATAATTAGGTAAACGAAAGAGGGAAACATCTACGCTAACATCGATAAGTGGAAATAAAATGATAGTTCCCATATAAACACATAGACCTCCCACAATATTCTTTGAACCTCTAAGAAAGTACATGAGAATAATGGTACGAGAAATAAATCCCGGCTCATCCAAAGAATACTACCAGTAGAAGTGGGGCTAGCAAAGCAGCTAGAGGAATAGAGAAGACGCCTAGCACGCACTTTGCGGTCCAAATATAGTAGGATCTGAAACAACTACTAAGTTGCCCCACGAAGGAAGCCAAGTGCAATTCCTATGCAATCATATCCCGTAAGTATCATTTATTCCTCCCAAAAAGTTTTCGAGCTATGTCTTTGAAACTCTGAGATATATGATAAGATAATACTCCCTCCGTCCATTTTATTTGTACCGTATACTAAAAATAGATGTCCACTTTTCGTCATTCGTATGAAAATAGATAATTTCTTGTTTCATACTTATTTTATCCTTATTATTAATTATTGAGTTGAAATTTTAAGAAATTATTAGTGGTTGCACAACTTTTAAAGTATGTTTAATTGATTTCAATCATTAGATGACTCACTAATTAAGAGAGCTAAAAGATGGTTTTTCATATATAAACTCCTCTGAAAAGAGGAGAAGACCAAACTGGAAAATGGAATTACATTTGGGGATAATATGTAAATAACCAAATTAGTAACAAAAACTATAGGGATCTATTTGTAGTTTCCGAAACTATTAACTAACTCTAAAAACCTCAGCTAATTAATGCATGCATAAGCCTTCGCAACCTCCTGAAGCAACTCAATTTCAGGCCATTTCCATATCGTATCAAGCTTCTAAATTCAAGCAAGTCCATTTGGAAAAATATATGCAATTCGGAGTTCCAAAGGAATTGGAATGGTTAATTTTGAATATTTTAGCAGGTTAGATATGAAGTAATAGATGAGGACTTGGGAGAGAGGAGATAGGATAGACACAAATACGGAAGAGTTCGAATGGAAGAGAAAGAGGATTACAGAAGGAGTACTGTTTAAAAAATAAAAAAGAAGAAAATAATAGAAAAACTGAAAATTAGGATGGTAAAAATTGGTAACTGGTTATTGCCGATCAAATTACCTAGTGTAAAAAAATCTTTACGCCATCGGTGGATATTAGTTAAACTCAAAACGATTTGATACGGTTTGGTTCAGTTGACTTTTAAAGAACTATTGATAGCCCAACTTTAAGACATCTCGATCGAAATAGTGTGTTAGTGGGTTGGTTTGAAATGGGTTAAAGTTGGAGAACTAAGTTGGAATAATAGGCCTTACAAAGCTTGATGTGTGCGTCTAAGTCGAGAAGGCAACCACATGCACCATTGTTACAACTCTTGATCTCGGAAAGCCTGAAAATTTTGTTAAGATCAGGTGCGACCGCAGTACATATATTGAAGTTAAAGTTATATAAATGTTTTTTCTTTTTATTTTGTAGGGTTTTTGGAGATCGAATCGTAAAAAATAAACAGCAAAGATACAATAATAAAATTAATAGTGCAACATTAGTATTACAGGGAATTAATAAGCATACATAGGGCACGCACTTATTAGGCCTGAGTTACTTATTTATTCTTACATCCCGAAAAACACAACATGCAGGGGCTCAGGCCTTGCATTACATATTTTGCACTATTAATTAGTTATAATAAAAGCATATGCGAAGTTATTCGTCGGCCTTACCATATTGATCGTCCTTTATGAACACAAAGGGCCAGGCATCCTCTGCAAGAGCCAAACGCCTATATCCACGTAGATCGCCGATGCCAGTATCAATGCAATTCTCCACTTCATGGGGACAGAAGACTAGCTTGTAGGCCGAACCACCAAGAGACTTAATCTGAAACCAGCTGTTCTCGTCAAGAGGATTTCCCAACTTTGCACCCGCGCTTATGGTGTAGTTATGCGCGGGTTTAGGGTAGCTGTCGACCTTCAACACAGTCCAGTTAGCACATAAATAACCACGAGTATTGAACTTGATGTTTACCGGAGAGGATTCCAGAATCTCCTGTTGTTTGGGATCTTTAGGCTTGAAGTAGGCTCCAAGACCATTGTAGGTGTCAGTAAGGGATTGCACCACCGATGTGGGACAACGGTTTTGTTCTTGATCTCCAAGATTAAGAAGCAGTAGACCTCCGCCGCCTTCTCCCCAACAAGCTGAATGAATGAAGTACCTAGTATTGCTCTTGAGGGGACGACCATCTGTATCGCGTACAACACTCGATAGCTGGTTTGGAGCATCATTTGTGGAAGTTGCTAAGCTAAAAAGGAACGCTAGGGAAAACAAGGGTAACATGGTAACATGATCTTCATCGTTGTTTTTTTGGTTTCTAATTGGGTTTGGAAAACGAACTTCAAATTGTTTTGGATGCTTTATTCTTTCTTACTAACCTTGAATTTATAGAGAAGATTTGTGTAACGACCCATTTGGTCGTTTAGCACTTTTAGGCATAATATTCCTAAAACACCCTTTTCGTGGTCAAATCTTGCTGTCTATAGTCTGCGATAACGGGTGATTCGGTTATTTAATTGACGAGTTTTAGTCCTCATTTGACATGCGAGGACGAATGTTCTAAAGGAGGGGAGAATGTCACACTCCATAATAATCCTTGCTACTTGTATTAAAACAAGAAAGAATGAGTTAAGAAGGTTCAAGGAAAGTTAATCGAGTTAGTAAGAATATCGTTATAAATATGGTTGTCTTAAGTATCTCGAGGTGACCTGGTAACCTAAAGGATTTGAAATCGCGTTATGAGTATGTATATATGAGGTAATGTGAGTGACCTTTTAAAGTATTTGAGATTATTAGTAATGATATAGAAGATGGACAAAAGATAGGAATATACTTTTTCGATTGAGTTTCGTCGAAGCTTTGTGAGTTCTACTTATGGTTATTGTGATTCTACGGACCCTTCGAGACATGTATATGAATTGTTATGGATGTAAATGACTGTGTATATGTATGTATAAGAGGTTACATGAGGTTGGAAGAGGATTAGAAGTTAAACGAAATGAATCGGAACAATTTCAGTAAAATCTCGGACCCGATTTTAGCCTATATTGTAGGAGTCATATCTCCTAGTATATGAGGAGTTTTAAGGTGTTTCAAAAGCCTAAAATTAAGTTCATCGAGTCTAGTTTGCAACGCAACAAACAGCTCGTCAAAATGATATCGGGGTAAGGAGATATGGATGATTCAAGTCGGGCTGAGTATTAAGACTATCTCAAGATACAAAGTAGAGACTTTA